>NC_057802.1:438189772-438224887 GCF_018294505.1 Triticum aestivum | reverse complement strand
GAAAACTGCTCATGCAGTGCCACGGGGGCTGTAACCTCAAACGGGGCGTTGACCATCTCAGTAGTGGCCGTGAGCGTATCTGGGGTCGTCTTGGTGGTTGCCTCCATCTTCTTGGAGCTCTCTATCTCGTGGGGATCAGCCTCCCGCGTCTGCTACAATATCGGCAGATCTTTGCCTGGTTCTCCTTGGTCCATCATGAAACTGACGAATACTAGGAGACCACTGAAAGGAAAACACAATCGCAATGACAATGAAACAAAAAAGGGAGTGAGGATCGGTTACTGCTTTGCAAAAATTCTTTTTTTCTCTGAATGAAAATATACCAACATCACGGATCCGCTTACCTTCCCTTCGTTCGGAGAGAAGAACAGTGGCAGATGCAAGTGTTGCCTTTCTTGAAGACGGTGAGGGAGAAGGGGATTCAGCGAAGAGTGAAATGATGGTTGCTTCGTCCGTCAATCTTAGACTGCGGGGAGGTGGGGTTTTGTGATACGACGGCTCGTTACTGCCGCGCTATGATCGGGGTGACTCTCCGCCTGCATATTGCCTTCTAATTTGGTGGATGGCATTTGGGCCCGCGCGTTGCATGGCCCGCATGTCGGTGAACAAAAGTATAACGGCATTCAGTAGAGGGAGACGTTTCAATGACCTAGGAGGAGCCAGAAGCGGTAGAGTGTCTCCACTTTACTAGTAGTAATTGTTTTTCTGGGTAGCTGTAGAGTGTCTCCACTGTACTAGTAGTAATTGTTTCTCTGGGCCCAAGACAAAACAGCCCATCCACACTAGTAAATAGTAAAATCAATTCAAAAGCCCATATATTTACTGAATGAGAGGCGCTACCCACACCCAGCATACCGCCCCCCCCCAAAAACCAGGGTGCTCTTCTTCCTCCTCGCTCCCACCCACCTCACGCCGGCTCGCTCCACTCGTACCCCCAAATTCCTCACCTCACTCCTACAGAAAACCCCAGCTCCCCTTCTTCCTCACTCCTATAGAACACCCCCAGCTCCCCTTCTTCTTCGCTCGCACTACAACTAGGCTCATCATTCGTTACTTTGCTCAAATCCGTGAGCGCGACGCGATGCCCTCGAGGAAAATGGAGTCGGCTGACCCCAGTGCCAAGAAGACGAGGCTCCCGCCAGCGGCGACGCCTGTTGTAGATCCCGCACCCGGCAGCGCGAGGAGAAGCGGCGACCCCGCCCCCACTGGATCCTAGGAACCCGTAGAATCTCGGGTGGACCGCATCTGCGATCTCCCGGACGCCGTCCTTGGGGAGACATCTCGCTTCTCCCCACCAAGGATTGCTGCCGCACCCAAGTCCTCTCAATTCGGTGGCGCCCTCTATGGCGTGCCGTGCCCCTTAATCTCGACTGTCGTCAGCTATCTCTCTTCAATGATTTTGAAATCCCCAGAGCCATCATCTCCTCCCACCAGGCCTCCGTTCAAAGCCTCTGCATCCCATCATGCTACCTGAGCAAGCATACCATGCCCTGCATGGTGGACGCCTAGCTGAAATGCCCTGAATTCATAGAACTACAGCTGCTTGAGTTCTACTATTCCCCTGGAAATCACATACCACATACCAAACGCCATGAACTTGTGCCCTCAGCACCGATGTCCATCTCGCGGTTTTCGTCCTCTCTCCACACCGCCACCTTTGTGCTGTGCTACCTACCAAACAATCTGGTACTAAACCTTCGACTCCCATTTCTCAAGAAACTTTCACTTGTGCGGGTTCGTATATCGGAGGCCTCATTGCACAGCATCATCCACTCCAGTTGCCCTGCACTGGAGTGCTTGGTGCTTGTTTTCACAGTTAGAATCAGTTGTCTCCAAATAAAGTCGCCTAACCTTGTAAGAATTGGAATTTCTTTTGACGGAAGGCAGCTCATCATCCAAGATGCCCCTTCACTTCAAAGGTTGATCCTTGATTCTAGTTATTCACCGTTGCAAATAACTATCCGCTCTGCGCCTAAACTGGAGACCTTGGGTGTAATACATGATCTCTGTGCTCGACAGTTCTTCAGGTACTTTATATTATCATCTACACTTGTAACCATAAGCTACATTTTAAATTTCTGCGCATAATTTATATATCATCTTGGAGTACACATTTTGTACTAATATTATGTTCTATGCTCAGTGAAGAGTTTCTCCATGGATGACCTATCAATGGTGCTGGATTCTGTCAAGATCTTATATATCCAAATGAATAGTTTTGATCTGAACAAGATTATTGGCTTGCTGCAATGCTTTCCATGTCTGGAGAAGTTGTATATAAAGGTGATAATTTCACGCACATTGGAAGCCCGCATATAGTGTGCTAGAATTAACCGTTCAGCTATTGCTCTTTCGACACTCTTCTTTTAGACCTTAACTGTTTTCAATCTTCATGTCTATTTAGGCAACAGGATGGGGTAAGAAAGTTATAACCAATCGGTGGATTCGTAAGCATCGGGATTTTCTCACTTCTCATGAGATTCGATTGAAGACAATAACGCTAGAACGATATGTAGCCAACCGTGCAAACACAAGATTTGTCACATTCTTCCTGCTGAATGCGAGGTTACTATTGTCCATCAGCCTTAAGTTTATCAGCAGCATGGTTTTGACGGATGGGTATGTCGAAGAGCAAAAAAAGGAGTTTCAGGTGGGCAAAAGAGCTTCTGAACGTGCTGGGCTTCTATTTACAACATATTGTGGTCATAATCCAGTAAATTTTACGACGCAGGATGTTCATTCTATGGACCTGACCGATCCATTTGCCTGTGACTGCCGAAAACAGTGCTGGAGTTAGATGTTGTTGCCCTTTTCAATCTGTTTTTTTGTAAACCTGATGAACAATTAACCCTCGTGCTTTTGTACAGTTTGTAAGCTGGAGTTAGATGTTCCTGCCCTTTTCAACTCCTATGACTGTCATATTTTCTTTGAAACAAGGCAAATGGCTTGCCATTCGTTTAATTTAGAGTGAAATATTGTAACAAATCCCAACCAAGGGAAATAACATCACTCTCGCCGGCTGCTTGAGCTCACTGTGCATTACAGAAGCCAAGTGATTAGCCCCCACCAGCACCCACAAACTTATTTCGAACTAGCACATCAAATGGGCTGTAAATTTTCATAGGAAAGGCTGCATGACCGTGACAGATTTGGATTCTGACATTTGGGACCCGCGAGGAAATAGCCTATCCAAGGTGGTGTCGACTTACTAGCCAGTCAACAAACGATTCTGCCTACCAGCCGTTGGATTGACATCCAACATCTGTCGTGTATCTTCTATCTCTTGTCTTCTTCTTCCTCCAGCCGCCCAAACCAAACCACCCCGTCGGCTCCGCCTGCTCCCGCCTCCCATGGCTGGCTGCGCCTCTGCCGCCCTACCGTACGTACCCTCCAACGTTGGCCAGTCCCTCCCTCTATTCCCCCACACGTCCTGTTATTCTCCGGCGACGTCAGCCCCAACACGCACCCGCACCCGAACCAGTCAACCCTCGTACTCCCCTCCGCCTGCGACTGGACCGGAGCATCTTCAACGGCTCCTGTTCGTTCCGTCCAAGGCCTCGCCGTCGTCCTCCGCCTTGCGGCCTTGGTTCGCTCGCCGTGCGCGGTGCGCCGCCCTCTTTCGTTGTCAACGCCGTCAACAACCGAGAGGAACAAGGAGATGACTGTACGTGGAGAGGATGACAGTAGGGACCCACCAGCGTCATGGCAGTACGCAAGCAAGTGCCTCTATAGTACAAGCCCAAAAATATGGTTCCTCCTAATGGTTGGACATCTGGGGCTCACGCCATTGTCATCGCAGTCAATAAACGAGAGAATTACACTACGAGCGGCTGACACCAGGGACCCAGCAAGTCGCGCAATTTTTTTTTGAGGAACAAGCATTTGTTATTTATACTAGTTTTAGCAACGGATCAGGGTAACAACGGGGCTGTGCGGGGGTGTGGCCCGTCTAGCCAGGGTTTTATTTATGTTTACCACATCATGAGCCCAGTTGTGTTTTTTTCTTGCTAAAAATGGCTAGCCCAGTTCTATTTTTTCTAAAGAAATACCCAAACAAGGCCTACTTGCTTTATCGGCCCTGCTGGGCTGCAAATCTTTCAAGACGAGGAGAGTTTCATTCGGTTTGCCCAGAAATGGGTTGTACATTTTTAAAACACATCAAACTGGGAATTAGTTTCAATTTTTTTCATTACAAGATCTTAAATTCCATTGATTTTTATGCGTGGACAATTATTTGGATTTTATATTTATATAAATTATTTTTCAAAATAGTTTGAATGTGAATCGATATTTCTGGATTAAAAACAGTTGACTGCACCAAAATATGCAAAATTTCGTATACTTTTTAACCGTGGCCACAATATGGGGTGTAATGCTAACAAAAAGAAGATGGGCTCCAAAAAAATTCTTAAGAATTAGCAAATGGGCTGTACATTATTAGAAATAATGGCAGATGGGTTGTATGCTGCTTTCCACAGATTTGAGGCTGACTTGTGCGCCTACTACAGGTTGACGCGTATGCTTTCATAAAAAAAGGTTGACGCACACGCAACGCCCTGTCAACTTAGTCAACACACGAGAGAAGGGACTGTTGGATGTCCATCCAACGGCTGTCGTGCTTCTTCAATCTCTGCTCTTCATGCTCCAGCCGCTCAAACAAGCACCGGCGGACTGCCTGCTCCCTCCTCCCGCGGCCGGCTATGCTGCCGCGCAGGCCTCACGGCCCCACCGTACTCCCATCGTTGGCCTAGCCATCCCTCTACTCACCCACACATGCTGTTATTCTCCGGCGATGGCAGATGAACCAGTAAACCCTCGTACTCCTCCGCGTGGGAAACAACTGCCGAGTATTCCCTGGCTCCGTGTCGTTCCCTTCCTAGGCCTCGCCGTCGTCCAGCGCCCTGGTGCTCTCGGCACGGCCTGGTCAACGTGGTCAATGAACGACATCCATCGGAAGTGGACTGTACGTGGAGAGGGTGATAGCTGGGTCCACGGCCGCACGCAAGGAAATCCCTCCTTATTACGCGCAAAATAGTGATTCCTCCACCTGACAGCTAGGACCCACAGGAAGGGCCTCTGTATTTCGTGAAGAAAACGTTCCCCCCGCTGACAGGTCGGACCCACCAGCTATATCATCGCACGCAAGGAAGTGCCTCCTTATTAAGCCCCAAAAATTGAATACCCCCCTGCTTGCTGGGACCCACCATATTGTTGGGCTAACTTGTGGGCCTACTAAGTTGACGGGGACGGAGGGCTTTGTCAACTTAGTCAATACTCCAGTGACCGTATGATGTCCATCCAACGACCATAGTGCTTCTTCAACCTCTGGTCTTCTTGCTCCAGCTGCCCAAAGCAGCGCCGGTCGTGCCGCCTGCTCCTGCCTCCCGTGGCCGACTGTGCTACCGCGGAGGCCTCACTGCCCCCATACTACTCCCACCACCGGCCAGGCCATCCCTCCACTCACCCACACCCCCTGTTATTCTGCGGCGATGGCAGCCTCACACCGCAGCCGAACCAGTGAACGCTCGTACTCCTCTCCGCGTGGGCATCCACTCCCGCGTCTTGCTCGGCTCCGCGTCGTCCCCTTCCTAGGCCTCGCCGTCGTCCACCGCCGTGGTGCTCTCGGCGCGGCGTGGTCAATGTGGTCAATGACCGACTTCCATCGGAAGAGTACTGTACGTGGAGAGGCTGACAGCTGGGTCCACGGCAGCCGCAAGGAAGTGCCTCCTTATTACGCAGAAAATAATTATTCTTCCACCTGACAGCGGGGACCCACCGGACGGGCCACCAGTATTTTGCGAAAAAATCGTTTCCCCCTGACTGCTGGGACCCATCGGACGGGCCACCGTATTTCGCGAGAAAAACGTTCCCCCCGCTGTCAGCTCGGACTCACCGAAAGTGCCTCCTTATTAGGCACAAAAAAATGAATACTCCCCCGACTAGCTGGGACCCACCTTGGTGGGAGGCTGACTTGTGGGCCTACTAAGTTGACAGGGACGAAGGGCTTTGTCAACTTAGTCAATATGAACGATTCTAGCTCCAGTGATCGTACGATGTCCATCCAACGGCCGTAGTGCTTCTTCAACCTCTGGTCTTCTTGCTCCAGCCGCCCAAAGCAGCGCCGGTCGTGCCGCATGCTCCTGCCTCCCGTGGCCAGCTGTGCTGCCGCAGAGGCCTCACCGCCCCTACTATTCCCACCGCTGGCCAGGCCCTGCGGCGAAGGCAGCCTCACACTGCAGCCGAACCAGTGAACCCTCGTACTCCTCTCCGCGCGGGCTTCCACTGCCGCGTCTTCCCCGGCTTCGCGTCGTCCCCTTCCTAGGCCTCGCCGTTGTCCACCGCCGTGGTGCTCTCCACGCGGCATGATCAACGTGGTCAAGGAACGACTTCCATCGGAAGAGTACTGTACGTGGAGAGGCTGACAGCTGGGTCCACGGCCACAGCCCAGTTTTTTTGTGATTTGCCAAGTAAGTCGCTTTGTCAGGCCTGTTGGGCTGCAAATCTTTCAAGACGAGGAGAGCTTTCATTCGGCTGGCCGAGAAAATGGCCCATCAGTAATGAGAAATGGGCTGTACATTTTTAAAACACATCAAACCGGCAATTAGTTTCAAATATCTTTTTTTTCATTTCAAGATTTTAAATTACATGAATTTTTATGCGTGGAGAATTTGTTGGATTTTATATTGATATACATTTATTTTTAAAATCAGTTTGAATGCGAGTTGAATTTCGGGATTAAAAATAGTTCGGACCGCACCGAAATATGCAAAATTTCGTATAATTTTTTAACCGTGGCCACAATATGGGCTGTAATGCTAACAAAAAGAATATGGGCTCCCAAAAAAACCTTAAGAATTAGCAAATGGGCTGTAAATTATTAGAAATAATGGCAGATGGGCTGTATGCTGTTTTCCACAGATTTGAGGTTTTCCTAAAAAAAAGGTTGACGCACAAGCACTGACTGTTGAATGTCCATCCAACGGCCGTCGTGCTTCTTCAATCTCTGCTCTTCTTGCTCCAGCCGCTCAAACAAGCACCGGCGGGACTACCTGCTCCCTCCTCCCCGCGGCCGGCTGTGCTGCCGCGCAGGCCTCACCGCCCCACCGTACTCCCATCGCTGGCCTAGCCATCCCTCTACTCACCCACACCTACTGTTATTCTCCGGCGACGGCAGACGAACCAGTAAACCCTCGTACAGTCGTACTCCCCTCCGTGTGGGAAACAACTGCCGAGTCTTCCCTGCCTCTGTGTCGTTCCCTTCCTAGGCCTCGCCGTCGTCCACCGCCGTGGTGCTCTCGGCGCGGCGTGGTCAATGTGGTCAAGGACCGACTTCCATCGGAAGAGTACTGTGCGTGGAGACGCTGACAGCTGGGTCCACGGCCGCAACAAGGAAGTGCCTCCTTATTACGCGCAAAATAATTATTCCTCCACCTATCAGCGGGGACCCACCGGACGGGCCACCGTATTTCGCAAAAAATGTTTCCCCCTGACTGCTAGGACCCACCAGCTACACCTTCGCATGCAAGGAAGTGCGTCCGGGCAAAAAAAATAAAACGATTCGCCCCCCTGACTGCTGGGACCCACCAGCTACATCTTCACACGCAAGGAAGTGCCTGACAGTCGGGACCCACCTGGTCGAAGCGTACGTAGCGTTGTCATTCTGGCCGCGAACGTGTACGTACATATATACTGGTGGATGTAGAGGCGCGCACGTGTCATAGTAGAGGCGCGCACGTAGCATGTACACGTACGTACATCGGCCAGGGTGCAAGAAAGAAAATACGGCCACGTATGTGTACATACAGGCAGGGTCTTGAACGCCTACTCGCGCATATGTACGGCGAGGGCTCGTTGACATGGCTGGGTCGGAACGGAGAAACAGCGTCATCGTCGTGTTCATGGGGAGGCAACGGAATGCGTCGTGTTCATGGGGAGGCAACGGAATGCGTCGTGTTCATCGGGAGGCAACGGAACGCGTGGGAGCCAACCGGCTGGGTCGGAACGGAATGCGTGGTCATGTTCATCGAGAGGGCTTGGACGGAACAGGCGATGGAAACAAGGCCTGGCGTACCGCAGAACGAAGGAAACGGCCTTGTGTTCGACCGACCACGTTCGAAACGGGATCCTGTTCATCGGGAGGGGTCTGGCGTACCGCAAAACGGACAAAACGGACCTCCTACGGTCGAAACGGGGGTCCTGTTGATCGGGAGGGGTGTGGCGTACTGCAAAACAGACGAAACGGACCTCCTACGGACGAAACGGGGGTCTTGTTCATCGGGAGGGGTGTGGCATACCGCAAAACGGGACTCCACGGGATACTGTTCATCTCCACCGTCGACCTCCTCCAGCCTCCATGGGCTACCGTCGACGGCCTCCAGCCTCCACGGGCTCCTGTTCATCCAGCCTCCATCGCGCGCTACTCCACCGGCTACTGTTCAACCACCCCTCCACGGGCACCCCTCCACCGTCTACTGTTCATCCAGCCCTCCACACCACGGGGTCCTATTCAACCACCCCTCCACGGGCACCCCTCCACCGTCTACTGTTCATCCAGCCCTCCACACCACGGGGTCCTGTTCATCCAGAGGCAACGCCACCGCTCACTATTCATCCACCCCCCCACCCGCAACGCTCACTGTTCATCCCAGAGGCAGCATCGATCGGCTTCAGTTAGCAGCAGTGGCGAAGGAATCGCTCGATCGGGTTCAGTTAACAGCCATCGATCAATCGCTCGGGTTCAGTAACGCGTAGCCCGCAGTGCAATCGCTCGGGTTCAGTTAGAGCCCAACGCCTCGCTCGGGTTCAGTTAGAGCCGACGCCTCGCACACACGCGCGTACGTGTACGAGAGAAACGCGCATCGCTCGGCCCCCGACCTCCCACCATAACCGGGAACTCGCTGAAATTTTCCTCGCCCTCGCTTCTACCACGGTTTTTTCCGTCATGGACGGCCCAAAGAATGTCATGCAACTGCGTCTCCGGCCCGCCCAGGACGAAAAGCCCATTTTCTGTCATGATTTTTTGTCATAGAAGTAGGAGCCCACCACATCTATGATGATACCAGGTTTTGTCACAATTATCGTCATAGAAGTGTCATATGTATGACAGATTTTTTTTCGTTCGGCCCAAAATGTCACGGATGTGTCTTTTTTTTTGTAGTGCAAACAATAGATCTGGCGAGAAAAAGGCAAACGAAAAAGAAGGCGAATAAAATGGAAAAGGTGAAGTGGGGGAGAGGAAAACGAGAGCCAAATGGAAAATAATGTAATGCGAGGGATAAGAGTTGTGATGGGTACTTGGTATGTCTTGACATGACTTGACGTAAGCCTCCTCGGCAACGACGCCAGAAACCCTTCTTGCTACCTCTTGAGCACTGTGTTGGTTTTCCCTTGAAGAGGAAAGGGTGATGCAGCAAAGTAGCATAAGTATTTCCCTCAGTTTTGAGAACCAAGGTATCAATCCAGTAGGAGGATACGCACAAGTCGCCTCGTACCTACACAAACAAATAAGAACCTTGCAACCAACGTGATAAAGGGGTTGTCAATCCCTTCACGGCC
The DNA here is from genome assembly GCF_018294505.1 of Triticum aestivum. Taxonomy (NCBI): domain Eukaryota; kingdom Viridiplantae; phylum Streptophyta; class Magnoliopsida; order Poales; family Poaceae; genus Triticum; species Triticum aestivum. The sequence goes on along the minus strand of NC_057802.1, from coordinate 438,215,332 downwards.
ACTTGCAAAAGTGAGATCTGATAGAGATAATAAGATAATTTTTTTGGTATTTTTATGATATAGATTGGAAAGTAAAGATTGCAAAATAAAAGATGGAAGGAATAGTAAATTGATAGGAAGATAATATGATGAAAGATAGATCCAGGGGCCATAAGTTTCACTAGTGGCTTCTCTCAAGATAACATAATTTACGGTGGGTGAACGAATTGCTGTCGAGCAATTGATAGAAAAGCGCATAGTTACGAGAATATCTAGGCATGATCATGTATATAGGCATCACGTCCGCGACAAGTAGACCGAAAAGATTCTGCATCTACTACTATTACTCCACACATCGACCGCTATCCAGCATGCATCTAGAGTATTAAGTTCATAAGAACAGAGTAACGCATTAGGCAAGATGACATGATGTAGAGGGATAAACTCAAGCAATATGATATAAACCCATCTTTTTATCCTTGATGGCAACAATACAATACGTGCCTTGCTGCCCCTGCTGTCACTGGGAAAGGACACCGCAAGATTGAACCCAAATCTAAGCACTTCTCCCATTGCAAGAAAGATCAATCTAGTAGGCCAAACCAAACTGATAATTCGAAGAGACTTGCAAAGATATTTAAATCATGCATAAAAGAATTCAGAGAAGATTCAAATATTATTCATAGATAATCTTGATCATAAACCCACAATTCATCGGATCTCGACAAACCCACCGCAAAAAGAATTACATCGAATAGATCTCCAAGAAGATCGAGGAGAACTTTGTATTGAGATCCAAAGAGAGAGAAGAATCCATCTAGCTAATAACTATGGACCCAAAGGTCTGTGGTAAACTACTCACACATCATCGGAGAGGCTATGGTGTTGATGTAGAAGCCCTCCGTGATCGATTCCCCCTCTGGCGGAGCGCCGGAAAAGGCTCCAAGATGGGATCTCACGGGTACAAAAGGTTGCGGCGGTGGAAATAGGGTTTCGTGGTGCTCTCAGATGTTTTCAGGGTATATGAGTATATATAGGTGAAAGAAGTAGGTCGGTGGAGCCACAAGGGACCCACGAGGGTGGGGGCACGCCTACCCCCCTGAGCTCGCCCTCCTACCTCGTGGCCTCCACGTTTCTTTCTTGACCTCCACTCCAAGTCTCCTGGATTGCGTTTGTTCCAAAAATAACTCTCCCGAAGGTTTCATTCCGTTTGGACTCCGTTTGATATTCCTTTTCTGCGAAACACAGAATTAGGCAAAAAACAGCAATTTGCACTGGGCCTTTGGTTAATATGTTAGTCCCAAAAATAATATAAAAGTGCATAGTAAAGCCCATTAAACATCCAAAACAGATAATATAATAGCATGGAACAATCAAAAATTATAGATACGTTGGAGACGTATCACACATGCAGAATACTCGGGTTAAACTTGACGAGCCTAGCATATGCAGATATGGCCTCAGAACACTGAGACCGAAAGGTCGAGCGTGAATCATATAGTAGATATGATCAACATAGTGATGTTCACCATTAAAAACTACTCCATCTCACGTGATGATCGGACATGGTTTAGTTGATATGGATCACGTGATCACTTAGATGATTAGGGGATGTCTATCTAAGTGCGAGTTCTTAAGTAATATGATTAATTGAACTTTAATTCATAATGAACTTAGTCCTGGTAGTATTTGCATAACTATGTTGTAGATCAATAGCTCGCGATGTAGCTCCCCGTTTATTTTTGATACGTTCCTAGAGAAAAACTATGTTGAAAGATGATAGTAGCAATGATGTGGACTAGTTCTGTGATCTGGGGATTATCCTCATTGCTGCACAGAAGAATTATGTCCTTGATGCACTGCTAAGTGATGGACCTATTGCAGGAGCGAATGCAGACGTTATGAACGTTTGGCAAGCTCGGTATGATAACTACTTGATAGTTTAGTGCGCCATGCTTTACGGCTTAGAACCGGGACTTCAAAAACGTTTTGAAAGCCACAGAGCATATAAGATGTTCCAAGAGCTGAAATAAGTATTTCAGACTCATGCCCGAGTCGAGAGGTATGAGACCTCTGACAAGTATTTTGCCTACAAGATGGAGGAGAATAGCTCAACCAGTGAGCATGTGCTCAGATTGTCTGAGTACTACAATCGCTTGAATCAAGTGGGAGTTAATCTTCCAGATAAAATAGTGATTGACAGAGTTCTCTAGTCACTATCACCAAGTTACCGGAACTTCATGATGAACTATAATATGCAAGGGATGACGAAAAAAATTCCCGAGCTCTTCGTGATGCTGAAATCGACGAAGGTAGAAATCAAGAAAAGCATCAAATGTTGATGGTTGACAAAACCACTAGTTTCAAGTAAAAGGGCAAGGGAAAGAAAGGGAACTTCAAGAAGAATGACAAGCAAGTTGCCACTCCCATGAAGAAGCCCAAAGCTAGACCCAAGCCTGAAACTGAGTGCTTATACTACAAAGGAAATGGTCACTCGAAGTGGAACTGCCCTAGATACTTGGCGGACAAGAAGGATGTCAAAGTGAACAAAGGTATATTTGATATACATGTTATTGATGTGTACTTTACTAGTGTTTATAGTAACCCCTCGGTATTTGATACTGGTTCAGCCGCTATGAGTAGTAACTCGAAACGGGAGTTGCAAAATAAACAGAGACTAGTTAAGGGTGAGGTGATGATGTGAGTTGGAAGTGATTCCAACGTTGATAAGATCACCATCGCACACTCCCTTTACCTTCGGGGTTATTGTTAAACCTAAAATAAATGTTATTTGGTTTTTGCATTGAGCATGAATATGATTGGATCATGTTTATTGCAATACGGTTATTCATTTAAGTCAAAGAATAATTGTTGTTCTATTTACATGAATAAAACCTTCTATGGTCATACACTCAATATAAATGGTTTATTGAATCTCGATCGTAGTAATACACATATTCATAATATTGATGCCAAAAGATGCAAAGTTGATAATGATAGTGCAACATATATGTGGCACTGCCATTTATGTCATATTGGTGTAAAGCGCATGAAGAAACTCCATGCTGATGGGCTTTTGTAATCACTTGATGCTTGCGAACCATGCCTCATGGGTAAGATGACTAAGACTCCGTTCTCCGGAACAATGGAGTGAGCAACTGACTTATTGGAAATAATACATACTGATGTATGCGATCTGATGAGTGTTGAGGCTCACGGCGGGTATCGTTATTTTCTGACCTTCACATATGATTTGAGCAGATATGGGTATATCTACTTCGTGAAACATAAGTCTGAAACATTTGAAAAGTTCAAAGAATTTCAGAGTGAAGTGGAAAATCATCGTAACAAGAAAATAAAGTTTCTACAATCTGATCGCGGAGACGAATATTTGAGTTACGAGTTTGGTCTTCATTTGAAACAATGTGGAATAGTTTTGCAACTCACACCACCTGGAACACCATAGCGTAATGGTGTGTCCGAACGTCATAACCGTACTTTATTAGATATGGTGCGATCTATGATGTCTCTTACCGATTTATCACTATCGTTTTGGGGGTTATGCATTAGAGACAGCTGCATTCACGTTAAATAGGGCACCATCTAAATCCGTTGAGACGCACCATATGAACTTTGGTTTGGCAAGAAACCCAAGTTGTCGTTTCTTAAAGTTTGGGGCTGTGATTCTTATGTGAAAAAGCTTCAACCTGATAAGCTCGAACCCAAATCGGAGAAATGTGTCTTCATAGGATACCCAAAAGAAACTATTGGGTACACCTTCTATCACAGATCCGAAGGCAAGATCTTTGTTGCTAAGACTGGATCCTTTCTAGAGAAGGAGTCTCTCTTGAAAAAAGTGAGTGGGGGGAAAGTATAACTTGATGAGGTAGTTGTACCTTCTCCCTTATTGGAAAGTAGTTCATCAGAGAAATCAATTCCAGTGATTCCTACACCAATTAGTGAGGAAGCTAATGATGATGATCATGAAACTTCTGATCAAGTTACTACCGAACCTCGTAGGTCAACCAGAGTAAGATCCGCACCAGAGTGGTACAGTAATCCTGTTCTGGAGGTCATGTTACTTGACCATGACAAACCTACGAACTATGAGGAAGCGATGATGAGCCCAGATTCCGTGAAATGGCTTGAGGGCATGAAATCTGAGATGGGATCCATGTATGAGAACAAAGTATGGACTTTGATTGACTTGCCCGATGATCGGCGAGCCATTGAGAATAAATGGATCAAGAGGAAGATGGACGCTGATAGTAGTGTTACTATCTACAAAGCTTGAATTGTCGCAAAAGGTTTTTGACAAGTTTAAGATGTTGACTACGATGAGATTTTCTCACTCGTATCGATGCTTAAAGTCTGTCCGAATCGTGTTAGCAATTGCCACATTTTATGAAATCTGACAAATGGATATCAAAACTGCATTCCTTAATGGATTTATTAAAGAAGAGTTGTATATGATACAACCAGAAGGTTTTGTCAATCCTAAAGGTGCTAACAAAATGTGCAAGCTCCAGCGATCCATCTATGGACTGGTGCAAGCATCTCGGAGTTGGAATATATGCTTTGATAAGTTGATCAAAACATATAGTTTTATACAGACTTGCGGTGAAGCATGTATTTACAAGTGAGTGGGAGCACTACAGCCTTTCTGATAAGTATATGTGAATGGCATATTGTTGGTCGGAAATGATGTAGAATTTTCTGGAAAGCATAAAGGAGTGTTTGAAAGGAGTTTTTCAAAGAAAAACCTCGGTGAAGCTGCTTACATATTGGGCATCAAGATCTATAGAGGTAGATCAAGACACTTGATAATATTTTTCAATGAGTACATACCTTGATAAGATTTTTGAAGTAGGTCAAAATGGAACAGTGAAATATGGACTTGCCTGTATTGCAAGGCGTAAAGTTGAGTAAGACTCAAAACACGACCACGGTAGAAAATAGAAAGAGAATGAAAGTCATTCCCTATGCCTCAGCCATAGGTTCTATAAAGTATGCTATGCTGTGTACCAAACCTATTGTGTACCTTGCCATGAACTTGGCAAGGGGGTACGATATTGATCCAGGAGTGGATCACCTGACAGCGGTCAAAATTATCCTTAGAAGACTAAGGAGATATTTCTCGGTTATAGACGTGATAAAGAGTTCTCGTAAAGAGTTACGCTGATGCAAGCTTTTACACCGATCTGGATGACTCTGAGTGTCAATATGGATACACATTGAAAGTTGGAGCTATTAGCTAGAGTAGCTCCATGCAGATCATTGTAGATATAGAAAATTTGCAAAATACATACTGCTCTGAATGTGAAAGACCCATTGACTAAGCTTCTCTCACAAGCAAAACATGATCACACCTTAGTACTCTTTGGGTGTTAATCACATAGCAATGTGAACTAGATTATTGACTCTAGTAAAACCCTTTGGGTATTAGTCACATGGCGATGTGAACTAATCACATGGTGATGTGAACTATTGGTGTTAAATCACATGGCGATGTGAACTAGATTATTGACTAGTGCAAGTGGGAGACTGAAGGAAATATGCCCTAGAGGCAATAATAAAGTTGTTATTTATATTTCCTTATATTATGATAAATGTTTATTATTCATGCTAGAATTGTATTAACTGGAAACTTAGTACATGTGTGAATACATAGACAAAACAGAGTGTCCCTAGTATGCCTCTACTTGACTAGCTCGTTAACCAAAGATGGTTATGTTTCCTGACAATAGACATGTGTTATCATTTGATGAACGGGATTACAACATTAGAGAATGATGTGATGGACAAGACCCATCCGTTAGCTTAGCACTATGATCGTTTAGTTTATTCACTACAAAAAAAGACACATCCGTGACATTTTGGGCCGAATGAAATTTTTTCGGTCATACTTATGAAACTTCTATGATGATATTTGTGACAAAACCCGGTATCATCATAGATGTGGTGGGGTCCTACTTCTATGACAAAAAATCATGACAGAAAATGGGCTTTTCGTCCTGGGCGGGCTGGAGACGCAGCTGCATGACATTCTTTGGGCCGTCCATGACGGAAAAAACCGTGGTAGAAGCAAGGGCACGGAAAATATCAGGGAGTCCCCGGTTACGGTGGGTGGTCGGGGCCGAGCGATGCGTGTTTCTCTCGTACGTACGCGCGTGTGTGCGGGGCGTTGGGCTCTAACTGAACCCGAGCGAGGCGTTGGGCTCTAACTGAACCCGAGCGATTGCACTGCAGGCTACGCGTTACTGAACCCGAACGATCGATCGATGGCTGTTAACTGAACCCGATCGAGCGATTCCTTTGCTACTGCTGCTAACTGAAGCCGATCGATGCTGCCTCTGGATGAACAGTGAGCGTTGCTGGGCGGGGGTTTGGATGAACAGTTCTCGGTGGGGGTGGATGAACAGGACCCAGTGGCATTGCTTGTGGATGAACAGGACCCCGATCGTTCGAGCCGGTTGGGGCTGGATGAACAGGACCCCGTGGAGAGCAGGATGAACAGGACCACCGCGTGGAGGGCAGGATGAACAGTAGACGGTGGAGGGCAGGATGAACAGTAGCCCGTAGAGGGGTGGTTGAACAGGAGCCCGTGGAGAGGGCTGGTTGAATAGTAGTCGGTGGAGTAGCGCGCGGTGGAGGCTAGATGAACAGGAGCCCGTGGATGAACAGTCGCAGGTGGAGGCTGGAGGAGGTCGACAATGGATGAACAGTAGCCCGTGGAGGCTGGAGGGGGTCGACGGTGGAGATGAATAGTATCCCGTGGAGTACCATTTTGTGGTACGCCACACCCCTCCCGATGAACAGGACCCCCGTTTCGACCGTACCGCTCCAACACAAGTCCGTTTCCTCTGTTTTGCGGTACGCCACACCCCTCCCGATGAATAGGACCCCCGTTTCGACCGTAGGAGGTCCGTTTCCTCCGTTTTGCGGTACGCCAGACCCCTCCCGATGAACAGGATCCCGTTTCGAACGTGGCCGGTCGAACACAAGGCCGTTTCCTCCGTTCTGCGGTACGCCAGCCCTCGTTTCCATCGGCTGTTCTGTCCAAGCCCTCCTGATGAACACGACGACGCATTCCGTTCCGACCCAGCTGGTTGGCTCCCCATGAACACGACGACGACGTTGTTTCTCCGCTCCGACCCAACCATGTACACGAGCCCTGGCCGTACGTATGCGCGAGTAGGCGTCCGAGACCCTGCCCATATGTACGTACGTGGCCATATTTTCTTTCTTGCACACTAGCCGCTGTACGTACGTGTACATGCTACGTGCGCGCCTCTACTACGACACGTGCGCACCTCTACATTGACCAGTATGTATGTACGTTCGCGGCCAGAATGACAACGCTACGTACGCTTCGACCAGGTGGGTCCCGACCGTCAGGCACTTCCTTGCCTACGAAGATGTAGCTGGTGGGTCCCAGCAGTCAGGGGGGCGAATCGTATTTTTTTGCCCGGACGCACTTCCTTGCATGCGAAGATGTAGCTGGTTGGTCCCAACAGTCAAGGGCAAACATTTTTTTCATGAAATACGGTGGCCCGTCCGGTGGGTCCCCGCTATCTGGTGGAGGAATAATTATTTTGCGCATAATAAGGAGGCACTTCCTTGCTGCGGCCGTGGACCCAGCTGTCAGCCTCTCCACGTACAGTCCACGTCCGATGGAAGCCGTTCCTTGACCACGTTGACCACGCCGCGCCGAGAGCACCAGGGCGGTGGACGACGGCGAGGCCTAGGAAGGGGACGACGCGGAGCCGGGGAAGACGCGGCAGTGGAAGCCTGCGCGGAGAGGAGTACGAGGGTTCACTGGTTCGGCTGCGGTGTGAAGCTGCCGTCGCTGCAGGGCCTGGCCAGTGGTGGGAATAGTAGGGGGCGGTGAGGCCTCCGCGGCAGCACAGCCGGCCACGGGAGGCAGGAGCATGCGGCACGACCGGCGCTGCTTTGGGCGGCTGGAGCAACAAGACCAGAGGTTGAAGAAGCACTACGGCCGTTGGATGGACATCGTACGGTCACTGGAGCTAGAATCGTTCATATTGACTAAGTTGACAAAGCACTCCGTTCCCGTCAACTTAGTAGGCCCACAAGTCAGCCTCCCACCAATGTGGGTCCCAACTAGCAGGGGGAGTATTCATTTTTTTGTGCGTAATAAGGAGGCACTTCCTTGTGTGCGAAGATATAGCTGGTGGGTCCGACCTGTCAGCGGTGGGAATGTTTTTTTCACGAAATACAGAGGCCCTTCCGGTAGGTCCCAGCTATCAGGTGGAGGAATCATTATTTTGCGCGTAATAAGGAGGCATTTCCTTGTGTGGGGCCGTGGACCCAGCTGTTAGCCTCTCCACGCACAGTCTACTTCCGATGGTGTCATCCGTTGACCACGTTGAGCACTCCGCGCCGAGCGCATCCAAGGTGGTGGACGACGGCGAGGCCCCGGACAGCAACAAGCCGGAGATGGGAAGACGCGGGAGTAGTCGCAGAAGGAGAGGTGTATGAGGGTTAACTGGTTCTGGTGCGGTGTGGTTCGGTAGTCGGTGGAGAAGAACAGGAGGTGTGGAGGGGTGGAGGGATGGCCTGGCCAACGGTGGAGTAGCGCTTCACAGCGAAGCGTGCTAAGCAGAGCTGCTAGCAGCAGGAGGCGGGAGCAGGTGGTCCCGGCGGCGCTGGAGGAAGAAGACGAGAGATTGAAGATTGATGCTGGTCGTTGGATGTAAATCCAACGGCTAACGATGTCAGAATCATTTGTTGACTAAGTTGACAACGACTTGCATTGCCTTCGGCCTATTGGCCCACATTTCAGCCTCCAAACATGTGGCACGTATTCAACCCATTTTTTCAGAATTTACAGTCTTTTTTTTGCGGGGTAGAATTTACAGTCCATTTGATCTTTTTTTTTGAATTACAGTCCATTAGCTGGGCTGGGTGAACAAATAATGTAGCGTCCATGCGGCCCATTTATGTTTTTTCTAAAAAATTACAGGCCATTTGCACTTTCTCAAAATACACGATTTTGCTGGGCTAATTCTAATTATAATGTTGGGGTGGGCGCAACAATGTTATCAAAAAATAAACAGGGGCTGAGCATTTTGTTATATATATATATATATTTAAATAATAAGTGATTTATTATTACATTGGTCCTTAAATCTTACCAAGCTTTTGTACACAATCACCAGGATTTTCTTTGCCAAAAAAATTCTAGGATTTTATTGTTAAGAAATTATTTTTATATGTTAACAAGATGTGGGATATTGTTTTCTTACATATGTAAGTATCTGTTAAATATATGATGACAATAACAATAATATATAATAACATATAAAATAATTTAAATATATATATAATATAGTTAGAAGGGAAACATAAGTTGGACCAGGCGTTCCTATTCTTATATAGAAAAATAGAACAGGCCTCTGCATTTTCTTCAAAAAAATACATAAATTGGGCTGCCGATGTTTCAGGAAAAATAAAACCTCGGATGGGAGGTCGATAGGCCGATCGATACATGACGGCCCTCAAGAAAATACAAACAGCCTTATGGACCTCCCATCCGAGGTCGTGGGGTGCGCATGTTAAAGCCTAGACAGGGCAGCTGTTCCGCCCGGGTTCGATTCCACCCGTGCAGAGAAAGTATCTCCAAAATTTTTGCCTCTGCCTTTATTGACATGTGGGTCCCAATTGTCATCTACGCACACCACGTCCTACACTTGTCAAAACTTCGTCCCTCGTTTTCTCTGTTTTTCGCACACTCGACATTGTGTGGGCATTTTGAAAATAGCATATCTTTTTGACTATGCATCATATGAAGATGTCCTATGCATGAATGTTGATCAGCATGATGTTAACTGGCTAGTAGTTCCAGTTTCGACCATGAATAAAACTTCCAGCATGATGTTAACACTGTTTGAAAAGGCCGTGTTAATATAAATGCTCTGCCTCTGAAAGTTGCAGTTTCTTATCTGAAACTGAACTTGGAGTTTCTTATCTCAAACTGAAACTTGCAGTTTCTTCTTTGAGAATCACATTGTCTGCACTTTTATACTCCTATGAAACTACATTTTTTTAAGTTCTAAAAATAGATCTCTAGATTTCATAAAATACCTCGTATGCTCAATACTGCAAATCTGAAATTCAAAAGACATTCATATCTGAAAGTACTCTCAAAATACACAACACAAAACACAATTCACAACCTGCAAATACTAACAACCCTAAGCTCCTCCTGACAATTCACAACCTGCCCGACTATTGGTCTGGGGGGGCAAATCCCTCCTATTCCTCGGCGGCAGACAGCCGCCCCGTGAGACGATGTGAACGGCGAGGGAGAGGATGGCGGGGAAGCGTCGTCGGGCCAACTGTTTTTCTCCTCTTGCAGTTGGGTTCGGTCGACAAAGACTCCACCGGCTCGCTCTGGCACGTCACCCCCACAAACGGCACCTTGTAGATGCTCGATCCTTCAATCTCTGGTGGATGCTACATCTGGGATCGATACTCCCACCACTGCTCCCTCACGATCGGATTCGGTGAATCTGTTTGGTCCATGGCCCAGAGGAGCAGCTCTATGTACTCCCGTGCGACTCCCTCTGGGAGTATCGCCGCCTTTTCGCTCTGTTGCAGATATTTGGCCATAGATGTCGCCGGCGCCGCTAGTTGGTCCTTGTTGTCAAACCAAGACTGTATCTCCAACATCCTAGCTAGCTTCACAAGGTCGCCATCTGCGATCCTTCACAGGGTCGCCGTCCCACCAAGCGTGGTTTTGAAATGGAAGAGGAGAGGAGCGGCGCTGGATTTAGATTGGAACAGGAGAGGAGCGACGGTGGTTTAAGAGAAGAGCGAAAGAGCGGCGCTGGTCTTGGAAGTATTTTTTTGTTTTGCATATTTTGGGTCAAAGTCTGACCACGTACTGTATTTGACAAACAAAATGTGAATGCATGTCACCAAAAATTGTATCATTTGGTTCGTATCTGAATGTACTTTCAAATTATATTATTTTTGCAACGTATAACATATATTTTATTTGAGAAAATCATGGTCAATTATCACCCAGAATAAAAGGGAGACTAGTTAATGTGGGGTCGCTTTCTTAATTGAAGGGTAAATTGATTTTGATTTTGATCCAACAGCGCGCCGGCCCTCTCGTCCAATCCTAAATCGCTGCCGCACGCTCCTCTCCCTCTTCTCCATTGCAAAAGCACCTCCTCTCCTCTCCATCATCTCCATTCCAAAACCACCGTCTTGCCTCTCCCTCTTCTCCATTGCAAAACCACCTCCTCTCTCCTCGGACGAGGATCCCCTGACGTAGCCCATCCTGCCATTGAGACACTGACACATGGGTCCCACCAAGCGCGGGGCCCACCTGTCAGCGACCGAAAGGCAGGGGAACCTCTCCTCTCCATCATCTCCATTCCAAAACCACCGTCTCGCCTCTCCCTTTCTCTATTGCAAGACCACCGTCTCTCCTCCCATCTTCCAAAGCTAGCACCGGACCACTCAGAAGGACATCTATGGAGGGGATGCAGCAGCGAATCTGGCAGATCGCCGGCGGCGACCAGGCAAAGTTAGCCAGGTTGAAGGAGATCCTTACTTGGTTTGACAATGAGTGGGAGATTTCGAGGACGGTGAGGGCCATGTGGAAATGTATGCGAAAGAGCGATACGACGGCGATGAGGGCGGCAATGTACTCCTCGTCGGCAGTCATGCCGCAGTCCTTCGAGTTCATTGAGTATCTCCTCTGGGCGATGGAGCAGACAAATTCGCCCGAGGCGAAAGTCAGGTGGAGGTGGTGGGCGTACAGGTCGAAGGCCGAGCACCCAGAGGATAATGAATCGATCGAGTACGGTGTGTCGTTCGTGAGGGTGCAGAGCCAGCCGGAGCCACAGGAGTATTCGTTCTCCCACCGCAAGAGGAGGCTGGATGGTGCGACGTCACTTCCCCACCGTTCTCCACGGTTCCCTCGACGCTCGCCTCATTTCAACGGCGTCGGTAGGGTTTAAGGTAAGCTTCGCACTAACCTAATCTTCCATCTGCTCATGCTTACAATCAGTGTGACAACTAATAAAAATCATGCTTACAATCAGTCGCTGAGTACTACGCCAATCACCCTAAAATAGCTCTGGACCTTTGGGTCAAAGTTGTGACACTGTGTACAAAAAAATAGATTGGTGCTTCTTTCAGAAAAGAGTACACCCCAAGGAAACTGCCAATATAAGCTACTAGTATTTTTTTTAAGTCTAAGCTACTAGTATTTGGTTAGAGGATTTGCTGCCGAGAAAGATCCGTCCACAGTGAGCGCCACACATCCCACTGATGGTGGTGGATGCCAATGCTTAGATGGAGCAGGGTTGGTGTCGGTAATTTTTACTTGGCACCTAGCACTCTGCATATATGCCGGTTCCATCCGTACATTTGTGCAGTTCCACCAAAATGTAGCTGAATAACCCTGTTTGCACAGATAATGAAAAGGAGTGATTACATTATAGTGGCACTAGTTGATGAAACATACACTAATAAACACAATAAAATATTACATCATACTGGAAATCGACCCAAGTCTCCCTGATACACCTTCTGCCAGTGATGAACATCAGTGTACAGCGGTAGTACAAGGAGGGGCCTTGAGACATTCAAATCTCTATTTTTGTGCAGATCAACTAAAATTAAGCACCCCAGTTTGCAGAAACGCTTAAACATTAACAATGGGACTAGTTGATGAAACATACATTAACAAAGAGAAGCACTTTCTTTATCTACATTGGAAATGAAATGATAGAGAGGTCACTCTCTCTATTTTAACTTTATTATTACTTCATTTTATCAGTGACACTAGGGTCGAGCAGGTGGCAAACGAGGTGTACCGTGCGTCGCAAGGATGAAGGCCGGGGGTGCTTAGACTCGGATGCTGAAGCTGGCTCTTTCAGTCCCTATCTTCCCCCTGATGTTTCTGTGGTAGCATTTGGGTTGTAATCCAAACTTGTTCGAGTTGGTGCTGCGTTCCCCTACCTGCCTAGGTTATGTGGCGAACTTGTCTCCTGCTAGTACTCAGTCCGTTCTAGTAGTAGTTGCATAACCGCCCGTTTACACTGAGATGTTGTCGGATAATGGTTCTCTATGGTTGGGTTTCTTTAATGAAATCGGAGGGAACCCCCTCTTTCGATATATAAAAAAACAGTGGCACTAGCGGTGCCAAAACATTGCCTCAAATTAATAGTGCCACTAGATTAAGGTGCAAAATAATAACATTACTGCTTTATCATGGCAGTGCCAAAATAGTAGCACAAGAGCAGGATCAACATGCAGGATCTTTGGCAAACAGTCAGACCAAAAAGGAACATACCTCGTCATGGGAACCATATCTGCAGTCAACGCCATCGTAGAAGGGATGACACCAGTCACCAACATGGATGATTCAATTCATGGGACCTTTTGGTGCAGTTCACCTAAAATTAAGCAATGTCCCATGAGCTAGCAGCTTCTTTTTTTTTAAGAAAATGGCTCCAGCCCCGGTTCCATTTCCATCAGAAAACGAAACCCACAGAGCTTCTTCTTCATTAGTTGCAATAAAATTGAGCAACATCATGGTTGGTCGTGAAGCTCCTGGAATGTTCAACTATAATTTGGATATCATTTGTGGAGTTCAACTAAGATCAAGCGTGAAATGTATATCTCTGTTTGCACAAAAAAGGTGGAAAGGAGGGTGACTAACAAGTGATGAAACATGCATCAAATGAAAAAAAGCATGTTCCTTATCTGAATGGCAATCGTACAAGGACAGTAGCAATTTCTAGCAGCATTGCTAGATATTAGTGTGGGCATTAGGATTAACTATGACAACCGTTAAATACGACATTACTTTAATGGTGCCATTGCTTCAGTTTACCAGCAACATTAGATTAACAGCTGCTACAGAGTCGGTATTTGGGCACGGGAGAGTAGGCGGACCAGGACAGTTGCATCTCTAACAAAAAGAAGCAACTTATCTTAATGGGAAGTTTAGCAGGACATGAAAAAAAGTGCCATTGATTCATCTTACTGGAGGCATTACATTGAAAACAACATTGATTTAACGTGTCCTTACTTTTAACAGTGCGACTGCTACACTTTACCAGTGGCATTACATAAGAGAGGCTCGGGGCGACAAACATCAGAAGAGGATATCTGGGTTGGTCCCATTTTTGTTCAGTATATAGCCACCTTATACTGTGTGAGGCTAGCAAATCTAGTGCTGGACTTACTCTGTTGACATGTCCCCCAGTCCCCACTTTCTTTCCTTTTTCAACCAATCAATCGAGTTTATATTGAGTTTGTACTGCGTTCCCTTTATTTCCCTATTAGACCTAGAGACCTGTTGGATAGCCAGTCTCTGCTACTTTTCGCCCCCATTATTTCCTCTTTCGACCAAGTCCTAGATTCAGGTAACAAATCTTCCCCCACCCCACGCCCTTTCTTCCTTGTTTGAACCAAGTACTACTAGATTCGAGTGCATGAACTAGTTTTACCTCTTAACAGTAAAAAATTAGGTGGTTTTCGAACAGCCGATCGATCCTATCTACACGAGGGGGGCTGAGAAATAGTAAAAGATACAAATGCAGCGATGTCAGGAGCTCGGGAAGTAGAGCAAGGCCGGTTTCGAAGGAAGTTATACCTGAGGGTCGCCGGGATGTCGCTAGGTGGGCGGCGGGAGGCCGGATCTGCCCACACAACGGCAGCGAGGAAGAAGGGGTGGGAGGCCCTCCCTCGCCAGCGATGCTTGGGAGAGAACGGCAAGGCACGCTGATCGGGATGCGCCGACACTGGGTGAGGGAGTCCTGGATTAGGGGGTCCTCGGACAGCCGGACTGTTGGACTATGAAGATACAAGATTGAAGACTTCGGCCCGTGTCCGGATGGGACTCTCCTTGGCATGGAAGGCAAGCTTGGCAATACGGATATGTAGATCTCCTCCCTTGTAACCGACTCTGTGTAACCCTAGTCCCCTCCGGTGTCTATGTAAACTGGAGGGTTTAGTCCGTAGGGCAGACAACAATCATACCATAGGCTAGCTTATAGGGTTTAGCCTCTACGATCTCGTGGTAGATCAACTCTTGTAATACTCATATCATCAAGATCAATCAAGCAGGAAGTAGGGTATTACCTCCATCGAGAGGGCCCAAACCTGGGTAAACATCGTGTCCCCCGCCTCCTGTTACCATCCGCCTTAGACGCACAGTTCGGGACCCCCTACCCGAGATCCGCCGGTTTTGACACCGACATTGGTGCTTTCATTGAGAGTTCCACTGTGCCATCACGATAAAGGCTTGATGGCTCCTTCGATCATCGGCAACGATGCGATCCAGGGTGAGGTTTTTCTCCCCGGACAGATCTTCGCATTTGGCGGCCTCGTACTGCGGGCCAACTCGCTTGGCCATCTGGAGCAGATCGAAAGCTACGCCTCTGGCCATCAGGTCACGTTTGGAAGCTTGAACTATACTGCCGACATCCGCGGAGACTTGATCTTCGACGGATTCGAGCCCATATCAGGTGCGCCGCACAGTCACGACAGGCATGATTTAGCTCTGCCGACGGACAGTGTTCGAGAGATCCCACCTGCAGCTACTCAGGCCCTCGATCTGGAGCAGATTACGCCGTCCGAGGATGGGTGGATGGACCCCACCATGGAGGCCGCACACTCAGCGGCGATAGAGCCAAATACTGACTCCACCTCTTATGAGACCCGTGTTGCCAGACATTTGGATTCGTCCCCGGCCACGGGCTCGGAACTGCCTGCGTCCGTGCCTATCGAATCTGATTGGGCACCGATCATGGAGTTTTCCTCCACGGATATCTTTCAGCGCTCACCACTGGGCGACGTGCTAAACTCATTGAGGTGTCTCTCCTTGTCAGGAGACCCTTGGCCGAACTATGCCCGGCTAGAATGGGATGTGGACGACGAAGAAATTCGCTGCCCACCCACCACCCACTTAGTAGCCACTGTCGACGATTTAACCGACATGCTCGATTTCGGCTCCGAAGACATCGACGGTATGGACGATGATGCAGGAGACGAACAGGAACCACCGCCCACAGGGTGCTGGGCTGCCACCTCATCATATGATATATACATGGTGGATACCCCCAAAGAAGGCGATGGCGATAAGACAACGGAGGATAATCCCTCCAAGAAGCAATCCAAGCGCCGACGTCAGCGGCGCCACTCTAAGTCCTGCCATAGCAAAAGCAGCGATACCAACACAAGAGACAATAACGCTCCGGATAGTGTCGAAGACGACGACAATCCCCTCCAGCCAGACCTCGAGCAGGAGGATGAACAAGCTAGCCCTCCGGAACAGGCAGCAAGCGGAGAATCAGAGGATGACAATTACATGCCTCTCT
Organism: Triticum aestivum; assembly: GCF_018294505.1. Taxonomy (NCBI): domain Eukaryota; kingdom Viridiplantae; phylum Streptophyta; class Magnoliopsida; order Poales; family Poaceae; genus Triticum; species Triticum aestivum. The sequence goes on along the minus strand of NC_057802.1, from coordinate 438,198,980 downwards.
CCGAAGATGAGGTGAGCCTCGGAGACAAAGAATTTATCGTGCCTGAGGATCCCGTCGAGCAGGAGTGCTTCAAGCGCCGGCTTATAGCCACAGCAAACAGTCTAAAGAAAAAGCAACAACAGCTTCGAGCTGATCAAAATCTGCTAGCGGATAGATGGACTGAAGTCCTAGCGGCCAAGGAATACGAACTCGAGCGCCCAACCAAGAATTACCCAAAGCGGAGGTTGCTACCCCAACTCGAGGAGGAAGCATTGAAACCTACATCACCAGCGTATGATGCGGCTGATCGGCCACATCGTGGCCGAGACAGAAAAGCATATCAGCCCGAAGTCCAGCCCGCACCCCGCCGCCATTCAAACAAAAATACCAAGGCCCAGGGAAACACGCAGGACCTGCGAGACGTATTGGAAAACAAAGCAAAACATACAAGATCGATCTACGGATCACGGGGTCGCGCCCCAATGCGTGACGGTGATTGTCATGCCGGATACACTAAAAGCAAATCCGCTCGGGCTGAATACAGCAGACAAGACTCGTATGAACTGCGTCGTGACATAGCCCGGTACAGAGGCGCCGTACACCCCCTATGCTTCACCGATGAAGTAATGGATCATGAATTCCCAGAAGGGTTTAAACCCGTAAACATTGAATCATATGATGGTACTACAGACCCCGCGGTATGGATAGAAGACTTCTTCCTCCACATTCACATGGCCCGCGGGAATGATTTACATGCCATCAAGTATCTGCCGCTAAAACTCAAAGGGCCGGCTCGGCATTGGCTCAATAGCTTGCCGACAAACTCCATCGGAAGTTGGGAGAGGCTGGCAGATACATTCCTGGACAATTTCCAGGGCACTTATGTGCGACCGCCGGACGCTGACGATTTAAGTCATATAACTCAGCAGCCAGGGGAATCGGCCATGACATTCTGGACCCGGTTCCTAACTAAGAAGAACCAAATTGTCGACTGTCCGGATGCAGAGGCCTTAGCGGCATTTAAGCATAACATCTGTGACGAATGGCTCGCCCGACACCTCGGCCAAGAGAAGCCAAAATCCATGGCAGCCCTCATGACACTTATGACCTGCTTTTGCGCGGGCGAAGATAGTTGGGTGGCTCGTAGTAACAATACAGCAAGCAAACCTGGCACATCATAGGCCAGGGATAGCAACGGCAAACCACGACGCAACAAACACAAGTGCCGCAAATACGGTGAAAACGCCGAAGACACGGCAGTTAATGCCGGGTTTAGGGGCTCAAAGTCCGGTCAGCGGAAAGGGCCACTCAAAAATAACAATTCGGGTCCATCCAGTCTGGACCGCATACTCGATCGCCAATGCCAAATTCATGGCACCCCAGGAACGCCAGCCACCCATACCAACAGAGAATGCTGGGTCTTCAAACAAGCCAGCAGGGCAGGCGCCAAAAATGGAGAAGGGGGTCTCAAAGTGATCATGGCGACGAAGAGCCCAGATCACTGAACACATGAGGGCAAAAGAAATTTCCCCCGCATATTCAATCGGTGAATGTGGTAAACACCACCCAAATTCCCAACTCGGACCGGACATGCACCCTTAGGGATGCCGACTTAACGAAACTAGTCGTCCCACAATATAAACTAGGGCCGGTCACCTTCAACCGCACGGATCGTCCGGTTAACGCCAATTAGGGCAATCCAGCCGCACTAGTCCTCAACCCAATAATTGACGGGTTCCACCTCACACGAGTCCTTATGGACGGAGGCAACAGTCTAAATCTGCTTTACCAGGACACAGTGCGCAAGATGGGCATCGATCATTCGGCGATCAAACCCACTAAAGCCACTTTCAGAGGCATTATACCAGGTGCGGAAGCCAGCTGTACAGGCTCCATCGTCCTTGAGGTAGTCTTCGGATCACCAGAAAATTACCGTACCGAAGAGTTAATCTTCGGAATCGTCCCTTTCCGCAGTGATTATCAGGCACTGCTCAGACGAACCGCGTTCGCTCCATTCAACGCAGTGCCACATTATGCCTACCGTAAGCTCAAGATGCCCGGTCCACGCAGCGTCATCACGGTTAATGGCAAGGCCGAACCTTCCCTCGGCACCAACAAGTACACCACTGCGTTAACAGCAGAAGCAACGAGCAGCACCTTGCAGCCGAACCTCGAGTCGACGTCCAGGCTCCCAGACGCCGTCAAGGGACTCCGAACTACTTCACAGAAGGATAGCCTGACTCGTCCAGAGCTCGATTAAAAGCTCTGGCGAAGGCCAGGACAGGCCACACTCGGCGGCTCAACCACTCTCCGGCACGCAAACGTTTTTTACATTTCCTTCGCAGGTTCACCTTTGCGCCGACCAGGACGGGCGATACGGAGGCAGCTTGAACGTGCAAGGGAATCCTTAGACATTCCCCGCAATGACCATCTGGCTATACTCCGGATCCGCACTCAGCTTCTCCCCCCTGGTCTCAGCAGGTTCTGCAGTCATATTCCTTTTTTTATCACATTACCTGTACTCATACGTATAGATGTACTATTCAAATACAACATGTGGATTTATATGACGCTTACCTGCTGTTTTTTCTTATTGAAATTATTTTGTCAACTGGCATCCGTACATAGCGATATGCCTTAAAATATGCCAGGGGCTTCGTTTTACCCATAACACGGCAATAAAGTCCGAACACCTTCACGGAAGTTCGGCACCCCGAACCTATAGCATTATATGCATCAGCTCCGAATCATGTCTTGGGTCAATAGTTGGGTTTGCCCGGCTCCCATGTTTTGGTACCTTACGTTCCGCTATATCGGCTAAGGTAGCACTGGGAGAACTACTGCGATTGTGTCCCGGTTCTTCCGGACGAGCACCTTAGTAGAGAAAGCCGAAAACTGACTGTCATGATACGGCGAGAGCTGGTCAGCTGTTCGAGAGGTTAAAAAATCTTTAAGGATTTCTCCCGCATAATGCCATAACCAATGCAGCGTGCGATCGATCGGTTTTTCTTCCGATCAGGTGCTTATAGAGCCCCCCGTGCGGTCTTCCGAACACCAGGGGCTGTGCCTACCTTCCTAAAGCTCCTATGGCTAAGTGAGAGTGATAAAGCCTTATAGTCCGATTGCCTGGTTCGTTGTGCTGAACACCTCCTTCGAAGGACCCAAAACTGGGATAAAGAGTGATTAGGTTTATCCCGAACACCCCCGTACTTCTTACGTGGGGGCAGAAGCCGACGACTGGCCAACTCTCAGGATTAATATATAAAATGGCCGCGCAGGAGGATAAACTTTTATATAACAAGCAATAAATAATATAAATAACCTTGTTCAAACATTACAAAGGACAACATAATTTGAATTCATGGAAATATAATGTCCTTGGTACATAGCTCCGCTGCAAGGTAGGATCCTTTCCGGACACTCTCATAATATAATTCAGGCTTGCGGTGCTCCTTCCCCTCTGGCGGTCCTTCGGTCATCAGCTTTTCAGCATCCATCTTCCCCCAGTGCACCTTTGCGCGGGCGAAGGCCATTCATGCACCTTCTATACAGACCGACCGCTTGATGACATCAAGTCGAGGGCAGGCACTCACAAACCGCTTCACGAGCCCGAAGTAGCTGCTTGGAATCGACTCGGCGAGCCATAGCCGGATAATCATATCCTTCATGGCCAGTTCCGCCGCCTTATGCAATTCGACCAGCTGTTTCAGTTGATCGACAAAGGGCACCGGATAATTCGGTGCCAAATACTGCAACCAGAAGAGCTTATCTGCAGTGTTCCTTTCTTCGGCTCGGTAGAATTGGGCGGCATCTGATATGCTGCGGGGCAGCTCGGCAAATACCCCTGAGAAATCCGAATTCAAAATTAGAAGCATAATTTTCCCCTCAAATACTTGCCTTACATGGAAAAAGCCTTACCCACCGCGATCTTTCTCGCCTCTTGGATCCCCTGCAGGGCGCTTTGGGTTTCCCCCCGGGCATCGTTCGTGGCCTGATGCGCCTTGGTGAGTTCGGATTCTTTCTCCGTTAAGCTCTGCTCCAAGGTCTCGCATTTCCTCACGGCCTCTTGCAGCTCCTGCTCAGCTTTAATAACCCTGGCCTCGTGCTTCTCACGAAGAGCCTGCTCTATGGCTGCTTTTTTCTCGGCCTCGGCCACAGCCTTCTTAAGAACCTCGACTTCGGTCACCATCCCTAGCGCAAATCATGAAGCTTATTTCATCATACCAAAAATTCATTCGCAATAAACGCGAACAAGACTTGTGCATACCTTGTTTATCGCCCAACTGCATTTTCAACTGGCCAAGTTCTTCTTTGGCCCGCTCCAGATTTTGATTCAGTCCGGAGATCTCCGTAGTACAAGCGGCAGCAGCCGCTACAGACGCCTGCTTATACAGAAGAGAAATAGATGTCATTCAATGAGTCTTCCTGCGAACATAAATTTGATCCTCTGTCCGGTTCTTTCTTTCACCGAACAGTGTATCAGGGGCTACTATCCATACCATGACACTCTTCGAACCTCATAAAAACATACCTCAAAACCTTTTATAAGGCTGATACAGGCTCCATTCAGTCCACTCTCAGCAGACTGAATCTTCTCAATCACCGCACCCATAAGGGCACGGTGTTCATCGACGATGGAGGCGCTTTTCAGCGCCACCAACAAAGCATCCGACACCTCTGGTTGGACAGAGGTTGCCGGTGTAACAGGCATGTCCCCTCCAGCTGAGAGAGGCTGCCTGCCTGATTCTGGAACCGTATCGGTCTCCGAAACTATATCCGGTTGGGAGCCGAATTCCAGATGGCCCCCGCCGTCAGCTCCCATGGGAATTTTCTCCCCCACGTGTCCGGCCCCTGAAGTTTGACCTCCAGGCACCGCCTTCACGGTCTTTCCCTCTCCTCCTTGGCCGGGGTCCTTCTGGGACGAAGCCTCGGTGTTATGCACCTGTTTGGAGGAAGGGGCCTTTGGGGGCGTCCCGCTCTCCATAGCATCCGAGCTCAGCGAATCCTCTGATGAGGATTGTTTAGTATGGGACCTCGCCGGACTACAAAAAATATGGCTCAGGTTAAAATACTATGCCATGATGAGTCTGGATGCATAAACATACTCGGATTTTATATACTCACGAGTTCACCAGGGGCTAGGCCCTGGGATCGCACGCCGAGGCGCTGTCGGCGGCGGCAGTGGACTCCTCCGGAAGAGGAGCCTTTCCCCTTTTGGGCGGCTCGGCCTCCAAGTGTACGGAGGCCGTCCTCTTCTTTCTTCCCCCCACAGGGGTTTCATCTTCCTCCTCCTCCTCGTCCTCTTCGGAGGCAGAACGGGCATCAAAGCCTTTGGATATTGTGTTCGAAGTGCCGCGGCAGCGAAGGCTGCCCCGGGTCTTTTTGGCCTCCTTCTCGGTCGTCTTCTTCCGCACCTTGTAAGGCGCCGGGACCAGCATCTTCGTTAGAAGTGGAACGGCCGGTTCTTCGGGCAGCGGGGCCGGACAATGGATCCGCTCCGCCTTCTTCGTCCACCCTGGGAGAGTTGTATGAAACACGTTAAGCGCTTCCTTTGGGTGACACGGATAAAAAGTATGATGACTTACCGAACTTGCAGGGCGGGACAGTTGGTACCCGCGGTCCTCGGCGGAGTCCGGCCATGATTTGCTGGACTTGAAAAGCACCTTCCAGATGTCCTTGTGCAAGGAGCCGAAAAGCTCTCGTAAGGTTTGGTGCCTGGTCGGATCGAATTCCCATAGATTGCAAGTCCGGTGTTGACAAGGCAGGATCCGGCAAACTAACATCACCCGGACTAGATTGACAAGTTCAATGTTCTTGTCTCCCATATCTTTAATGCGCGTCTGGAGCACCGATAGTTCGTCGGACGAGGACCAGTCCAGGCCCTTCTTGACCCAGGATGAAAGCCGCAGGGGGGCACCGGATCAAAACTCGGGAATAGCGGCCCATTCCGTGCCGCGCGGCTTAGTGATATAAAACCACTGCTGTTGCCATTCCTTGACATAATCGTTAAAGGTTCCTGTTGGCCATATGACATTGGGCATCTTGCTCACCAAAGCGCCCCCGCACTCAGCGTGCTCGCCACCCACTACCTTGGGCTTCACATTAAAAATCTTTAGCCATAAGCTGAAGTGTGGCGAGATGCGGAGAAAAGCCTCGCACACGACAATGAATGTCGAGATGTTGAGGAAGGAATTAGGGGACAGATCGTGAAGATCGATCCCATAGTAATACATGAGGCCGCGAACGAACGGGTGGAGGGGAAACCCTAGCCCGCGGACAAAGTGAGGGAGGAATACAACCCTCTCGTGGGGTTCCGGAGTAGGGACGATCTGTCCCGCCGTCGGGAGACGGTGGCTGATTTTCTTGGCCAGATACCCGGCCTCCCGAAGCTTTTTGATATCCTTCTCCCGGACGGTAGAGGCCATCCATTTGCCTCCTGCTCCAGATCCGGACATTTTCGGAAGGCCTTTGTGGGCAGAAAAGATGAACGCTTGGGCGCTGGAGCTCGGGCGGAGGGGAATGGATCGGGAAGAAGAAAGCGTGGGTGCGAATGGGCGTTCTTATCCCCTTATAAAGGCAGCAGGTATTCTGCGCCTCCCCACTTGCCCGGTAAAATCGCTTATCCCCCAAGCGCCGTAATTGATGGCGCGGTTGGGTTACTTGCACCCGTATTGATGAGAATCCCATTTAAAAGAGGGACACGAACTTTGCTTCGATAGGACGTGCCAATAAAACCGCCTCGCGACACGTGCAGTGGCAGGCTCGGAAAAATGGTTCGTCATGACTAGACCATGGCAGTACGTCACGTTATGAAAAGCTGTCAGCAGATTAGATTTGTGGAAATATCATTCTCTCTACGGTGGTATGTGGAATTTGTTTTACAGAGCCGGACACTATCCTCGTGTTCAAAATCTTCTATGGAGTATTCGGAGGAGGAACCCGCCTTGCAATGCCGAAGATAATCTGCGCGCCGGACTCGTCGTCATTTAAGCCTGGTTCAGGGGCTACTGAGGGAGTCCTGGATTAGGGGGTCCTCGGACAGCCGGACTATATCCTTTGGCCGGACTGTTGGACTATGAAGATACAAGATTGAAGACTTCGACCCGTGTCCGGATGGGACTCTCCTTGGCGTGGAAGGCAGGCTTGGCAATACAGATATGTAGATCTCCTCCCTTGTAACCGACTCTGTGTAACCCTAGTCCCCTCCGATGTCTATATAAACTAGAGGGTTTAGTCCGTAGGGCAGACTACAATCATACCATAGGCTAGCTTCTAGGGTTTAGCCTCTACGATCTCGTGGTAGATCAACTCTTGTAATACTCATATCATCAAGATCAATCAAGCAGGAAGTAGGGTATTACCTCCATCGAGAGGGCTCGAACCTGGGTAAACATCGTGTCCCCCGCCTCCTGTTACCATCCGCCTTAGATGCACAGTTCGGGACCCCCTACCCGAGATCCGCCAGTTTTGACACCGACAGTGGGTAAGAGCCGTCGGCCAGGACGACCGTGTGAACGTTGCACCTTCTCACCTTCCCTGGCGGAGAGGATCCGGCTGGATTCGTGACCAGCGGTGAGTAGAGAGAGAGAGTGTGGCCACCACTGTCGTGTTTAGATCTGGAGAGGACGAGACAGTGTGAAGAGAGCAACACTAGCAAGCAAGCGCGGAGGCTCCTGCCTATATAGTGGAGTACTGGTTTTCTTTTGTCTTCCGGCCGGAGCCGGCTTGACCTCGGCAATGACTGTCAAGAAGTCTTCATGCACGTGCCCCGGAGGCGCAGTTGTCGTCATTTTGATCTGAAGCACCGGATTATAACATATAACACGAAAAAATGCCACATGACAAGAAATCATAACCTCACTGCCCAAAGGAGACAAGATGAATCCCGACGGACAAACTAGACGAGGATCAAAGCTCAAATTAAAGATAAACTCATAGAAAAGGGGTCCCTCGATAGTAGTCTTCGTGCATGGGCCCCCAATGACTAGCCCAACTCAGCTGTCGCTGTTTAACCCTTGCAGTGATCCGAAGCACATGACACCTAATTTTGCGAGATGACAAGAAACCTTTTTTTAGATTTCTCACCAGAACTACAGCCCTGTACAACACAGCCTACACGATATGTAGACGATAGCCAATCCACACGTGTCTGCTGGAGTCTGGTCACATGCATGGATGAACTGATCTTCCGTGTCTTGCAGGGATCGTCCAGGTACCAAGGTGGAGTATGTGCTTCTATTAACTCAGCCGACTTGCGGGGCCGGGGAGTGTGCCTATGGTCGGTTCTCAATTGTGGTCCCACATGTGTGTGCAAACGCAATATGACGTGTGTTCCATTCGGAGAGCGGCGTGCCAGACCGATCGACCGTCTGTGGTGCGACGCGAACGCGACGGGCGTGCTGTATACTCCGTACATGTGTACCGCCATTTTCTTGAGGCTTTGCTCCATGGCGCAATCCATGGATACAAAATTAGTATACTATACTATTTAAAAGTCGAGGGCGGGGCTTTTCCTGCGCGGTAGGCGGGGCAGTTCCGCCTAGTCGGTTCAACAGAGACGCGAGAAGATGAGGGAGTAGGCTGCTGCAAACGTAGGGCTGTGTGATTTGACAGTGAGTTACTGCTGGACAGGTGGGGCCCGATGATTTGACTTGCCATTATCATTTTAACTGCGGCGCTACGACCGGCTTGAGTCTCTCGATTCCTGACCACCTCCATACAGGTGCCTTTCCCGATGCTCCACCATGTAGAGGCTGGCTCTTGCTTGAGAGCCCACTCCTCCACTTTTTCCTTGCCTCTTTCCCCACATATGCAAAAATGCCATGTAAAGCAGGCTTATAGCCCACTATTGTACTTGATCCTACAGGTGCTAAGCCTGCCACATAGGCATAAAGTTTGATGTGGCAAGTTAATTAAGAAGAGAGAGACTAGTTTGGTGACCCTAGGAAGAAACGGTGCTAAGCGCGTGTACCTAGATGATAGACTAGTTTGGTGGTAGGCGCGACCATGATACAGGCTGCTGGCAGCCCTTGGATCTAAGATCGAACGGTCGCATGCTAAGTTGCTGAAAATTTGCAGAATAACCCTCCAGGATAGGATATTCACCCATAGGTCTAGATCACGCCATGCAACCGTTCGATCTCAGATCCAAGGGCTCTCAGAAGCCCGTATCATGGGAGAATGGAAAGCTTCGTATCACCTGTAATTTTCCCGACGCTTGACATGACAT
>NC_057802.1:438186987-438189342 GCF_018294505.1 Triticum aestivum | reverse complement strand
GTTCCACTAATACTAACCCTCCTCCCAAATCCATGGCGTCCCAAATCTCCATGATCGGCGGTGAGTACAAGGTTAGAACCATCACCGGCGATGAGTTCGACGTCATCTACACCCGTTCTTCCGCAACGGTGAAAGAATGCCTTGCTCGCTTCAAACGCATGTTCGAAAACTCAAATGATGAGTGGGTCGCTGGGCTAGATGTTGAGTACACCACAGTCCTTGGAAGCGAGAAGAAACTAAAGGAGGCAGAGAAGAAGAAGCCCGCCGTGATCCAGGTTTGCGTGCATGACTTATGCTTGGTCTACCACATATGCCATGCCGACGTTGATAGCGAGGAATTTAAGAAGTTCCTCAAGGGCGGCCGAGTCAAATTCGTTACTGTAGACTTTAGGAACAAGAAGGAAATAATGGGTCGGATAGGCCTCGTTGTAGGCGACCCCTTCGACCTCCAGAAGGAAGGGCTGGTGCCCTCCCTTGATCAGCCTTCAATGCTGACCCTGGCAGGAGCCATGGTTCATCCTTCGTACGGTAAACTAGAGAAACCTCCGTACATGTTTCATCGTCATGCATGGCAGTGGAATGTACTAGATATGGACCACATCCACTACGCTGCAATGGATGGCTACCTTTGTTTCAACATCTACAAGGGTTGGATGAAGAGCAAGAGCCAAGTGTGCGGTTCAAGCAAAGAAGTATCGCCCAAGAGGAGGGACAAGGACGAAGTCGAGGACGTGGACGAGGACTCCGAGTAAGGTGGCAGTGTCGTTGCTCATGGTGGTTCTAATGCAGTGTCTACCGGATTAGTTGCTTAGTTTAATTTCTGGTGTGCTTAGTTTTATTTGAGGGGTGTGTTGTGCCGAGCCCCCAGCAGAACTATGTTATGTTTCTTCTCGTTATATTTCGTACATTTCATCTTTTAGTTGGTATAGTACTACCACTCGTTTCTTGACATTACATACGTACAATATATATGGCCAACATCATATAGCCAACTGTTTAGTTGTCAAAGAATTTCAGGGTGCTTAGTTTTGTCAAAGAATTCCAGGGTGCTTAGTTCCATTTGAGGGGTGTGTTGTGCTGGACACCATTAAGTTATCATTGTGACAATCGGCTTATTTTTGTCATGTAACATGGTCAACGGGGTTTGACGTGAAAATAACAATGTTCAATGGCATTTCTGACCAAACATCTAACTTAACGATGGCATTTTTTAGACATCTAATTGCATTTTTGAGCAGGCATCTCACGGATCGATGGCATTTTTTGAGTAGTTGTAACTTCTAATGGCAAAACTGAGTAGTGATACACAACTAGTGGCATAAATAATAAGAACCCAAGAATGAAATAGGGCTAATTTCTTTATTTCTTTATACCTTTGTGTGCGAAACAATTTACGCTGCCTACCGCCAGATTTTCTTTACAGAGGCAACATAGAACTATATGAGTGCCCTGTTAAATTTTGGAATTATTCTGGGTTCGTTTGGCCTTTTTTAAACATTAATTAAGTTTCTGGTCATTTAATGTGCATAATTCAAATTTTAACTACAAGCACATGCTCCCGTGCACCAAAGTTGACTGAAAAATCACATGTGTGTCCTCGGGTGAATTTCTAGGTCCCATGCAAGAAATGGGAATGAAATTCAAACATCTGGGCATCGTGGTTCGGCCGAGAACATTGAGAAGCTTGGTTTTAAAATTCTTGTAAATCCAAAACACGCCTGAAAATCATGAAACTTGGCATGGTGTCATGTCATGGTACTACCATGCTGTGGTAAAAAAATGCAGAATAGGAACAAGTTTTGGTATAAGTTTCTTCCAAACCGGAGCTTCTCTCAACACTACAAAAAAAAGACACATGCGTGACATTTTGGGCCGAACGAAATTTTTTTCTATCATACATATGACACTTCTATGACGATAATTGTGACAAAACCTGGTATCATCATAGATGTGGTGGGCTCCTACTTCTATGACAAAAAATCATGACAGAAAATGGGCTTTTCGTCCTGGGTGGGCCGGAGACGCAGCTCCATGACATTCTTTGGGTCGTCCATGACGAAAAAAACCGTGGTTGAAGCGAGGGGGAGGAAAATTTCGGGGAGTTCCCGGTTACGTTGGGAGGTCAGGGGCCGAGCGAGCGTGTTTCTCTCATACACGTACGCGCGTGTGTGGGAGGCGTTGGCTCTAACTGAACCCGAGCGAGGCGTTGGGCTCTAACTGAACCTGAGCGATTGCACTGCAGGCTACGCGTTACTGAACCCGAGCGATCGATCGATGGCTGTTAACTGAACCCGATGGAGCGATTCCTTCGCTACTGCTGCTAACTGAAGCCGATCGATTGGATGAACAGTGAGT
>NC_057802.1:438185653-438186360 GCF_018294505.1 Triticum aestivum | reverse complement strand
CCGTAGGAGGTTCGTTTCCTCCGTTTTGCGGTACGCCACACCCCTCCCGATCAACAGGACCCCGTTCCGAACGTAGGAGGTCCGTTTCCTCCGTTCTGCGGTACGCCAGGCCTCGTTTCCATCGCCTGTTCCGTCCAAGTCCTCCCGATGAACACGACCACACATTCCGTTCCGACCCAGCCGGTTGGCTCCCACGCGTTCCGTTGCCTCCCGATGAACACGGCGCATTCCGTTGCCTCCCCATGAACACGACGCATTCCGTTGCCTCCCCATGAACACGACGCATTATGTTGCCTCCCCATGAACATGACGACGACGCTGTTTCTCCGTTCTGACCCAGCCATGTACACGAGCCCTGGCCGTATGTATGCGCGAGTAGGCTTTCGAGACCCTGCCCGTATGTACACATACGTGGCCGTATTTTCTTTCTTGCACCCTGGCCGCTATACGTACGTGTACATGCTACGTGCGCGCCTCTACTACGACACGTGCGCGCCTCTACATCGACCAGTATGTACGTACACGTTCGCGACCAGAATGACAACGCTACGTACGCTTCGACCTGGTGGGTCCCGACTGTCAGGCACTTCCTTGCCTGCGAAGATGTAGCTGGTGGGTCTGAGCAGTCAGGGGGGCGAATCGTTTTGTTTTTTTTTGCCCGGATGCACTTCCTTGCGTGCGAAGGTGTAGCTGCTGGGTCCCAGTAG
>NC_057802.1:438158636-438185426 GCF_018294505.1 Triticum aestivum | reverse complement strand
TTAGGGGGGCGAATCGTTTTTTTTGCCCGGACGCACTTCCTTGCGTGCGAAGGTGTAGCTGGTGGGTCCCAACAGTCGGGGGCGAATCTTTTTTTTTCTGGACGCACTTCCTTGCGTGCGAAGATGTAGCTGGTGGGTCCTAGTAGTCAGGGGGGCGAATCGTTTTTTTTGGACGCACTTCCTTGCGTGCGAAGATGTAGCTCGTGGGTCCCAGCAGTCAGGGGGCGAATCATTTTTTCGCGAAATACGGTGGCCCGTCCGGTGGGTCCCCGCTGTCAGGTGGAGGAATAATTATTTTGCGCGTAATAAAGAGGCACTTCCTTGCGGCTACCGTGGACCCAGCTGTCAGCCTCTCCACGTATAGTCCACGTCCGATGGAAGTCGTTCCTTGACGACGTTGACCACGCCGCGCCGAGAGCACCAGGGCGATGGACGACGGCGAGGCCTAGGAAGGGGACGACGCGGAGCCGGGGAAGACGCGGCAGTGGATGCACACACGGAGAGGAGTACGAGGGTTCACTGGTTCGGCTGCGCTGCCGTCGCCGCAGAATAACAGGGGGTGTGGGTGAGTGGAGGGATGGCCTGGCCAGCGGTGGGAGTAGTAGGGGGCGGTGAGGCCTCCGCGGCAGCACAGCCGGCCACGGGAGGCAGGAGCAGGCGGCACGACCGGCGCTGCTTTGGGCGGCTGGAGCAAGAAGACCAGAGGTTGAAGAAGCACGACGGCCGTTGGATGAACATCGTACGGTCACTGCAGCTAGAATCGTTTATATTGACTAAGTTGACAAAGTCGTTGGTACGTCAACTTAGTAGGCCCACAGGTCAGCTTCCGAAACGGTGCGCCCCAGATGTCAGGGGGATGAATCATTTTTTGGGCGGGTGAAGCTAGAATAACCGAGATTGAAGAAGAAGCACGGCATCCGTTGGATGGACATCCAACGGCCACTGCTGCTAGAACCGTGTGTTGACTATAAGTTGACAAAGCCTTGCATACGCGTCAACTCTATTTTTTTAGGGGACGCGTCAACTTAGTAAGGCCAGAAGTGTGTGGCAGAGAACTTATAGCCCATTTGAGATTTGTAAGAATGTGTAGCCCATTTTTGAATTCTAATGGAATTTACTACAGCCCATTTACAGTTTGTTAAAAGTACAGCCCATGTCAACCAACCGTTCAAAACAGAATTCAATAAAATTTCCCACATTTTGATGGGATCCAAAATATTTTTATCCAGAAATTTCTAGTCAGATTAAATACAATTTCAATATAAATTTATATTACGTAAAAATCCAACGAAACATTGCGCTCGCAACAATTAATGAAATTAAAATTTTCAATATCCAAAAATAATATTTTATAAAGTAATACGTGTTTGGTGCATTTTTTATAGTTACTGCCCAGTTTTTATAATTACATCCCATTTATTATTTCTTAAAGCCCACTTTCTTGTTAAGCCTAGTGCATCCCTCCTAGGAAAGATTTGCAGCCCAGCAGGGCGGAGAATAACAACTTGACCTTGTCTGGGTATTCCTAAAAAAAGTATAGCTGGGCTAGCCATTTTTAGCTTGAAAAAAATTAATATCTGGGCTGGATATCTGGCCTGGGCTAGACGGGCCACAGCCCGCCCAGTTAATACCTGCAGCGATGTTTTCGTTGTTGTTCAGAGGAGAAAAATTAATATCTGGCTAAACATCAAAAAACTCTGCAGTGCTCACACCTCAAAAACACAAATACTGCTCGAGCTGCTTGGTCCCAGCTGTTGGCCGCTTCTTGTGCAATTCTCTCGTTTATTGACTACTACATAGGTTGACAATGGTGTGGGACCGTGATGTCAGGAAACCAGGAGGAAGCAAAATAAATTATAGTTATATATATAATAAGGAGGCACTTGCGTACGTGAGGCTATGGACCTGGTGGGTCCCCATTGTCATCCTCTCCAAGTAAAGTCATCTCCTCGCCCGCGCGCGCTTTCCGCCCGAAACAGTCAGCACCGCCCGCCCCGCTTCCCGGTGCAGGCGATTGCTCCGCCTTCAAATGACACAAGTGCCGTCCGTCCGTCCATCTGCCGCCCACATTAATGATACGCGGTTGCCGAGGCGGCTACTCCGGCGCCACACGTCCGTCCCTCCGCACGCCCACCATTGCTATATAAACTGCTGCGCCGGCCATAGCCGCAGTCATCCGCATCCGTTCCCTTTCTCCTGTCCACACCACTACTGCCCACCATGGCTTCCTCGCGCTCCAGCGCTCTTCGGGACGGGCGGACGACGGACCACAAGGAGATGGCAGCCATTGCTGCCGACCGGCTGGCCAGCAGGCAGCCGGAGGACGACGACGTCCCAATGGAGAACATGGTAGTCGACGATCCGGCGCCAACCCCCTCCTCCGCGCCATCCTCGACGGTGCATTGCACCATGACCATCGGCGAGGCCCATGCCCAATATATGGACAGGGTGAGGCAGATGCGTGAGGAGCAGTTTCGGGAGGCGCAGGCCGACACCGCCTACAACCACCATCTCCTCCAGGAGCACCTGCAGGCGGAGGAGCAGATCACCGCGGAGCGGGCGGAGCAGGAGGCGCTGCTCGACTCGTACCGCTCCGCCCGCAAGGGCTGCCTCGAGCGCTGGCGGTACCACATGCGGGTGGCGGAGGCTGCGGCTCCCTACAAAGAGGCTAGCAAAGAGGGCGATGAAGCGGGCGAGGCGCTGTTTGGCGAGACCGAGAACGAGGCAAAGGACAATGCCGGCTCCGATGAGTCCCCGCTCCGCTGGCGTCTACGTGGCCCTGCTCCGCCGAGGCCCCGCGATGCCAACAACGAGGCAGAGGACACCGCCGGCTCCGCCGAGGCCCCGCCCCGCCAACAACGAGAGCGGAGGACATCGCCGGCTCAGCCGAGGCCCCACCCTGCCAGCAACGTGGGGGAGGATTTCCACCGCTCCGCTGAGGCGCCGCCCGCCGGCAACGAGACAGAGGACATCGCCGGCTCCGCCGAGGCCCCGCCCCATTGCCAACGAGGCCGCGCCACACAGAAGACGAGGAAGAGTAGAACACGGTAGGTCGCCACCACTCGGGTCCAAGTAAGGACACCGCTGCTACCCTCCGATTGAAGCCAAGCTAGGCGGGTTGACCATTGATGGCCGGTTAGCTTCTTGGCGGCGACGTGGAGTCGGAGAGCTGCGCTAGAGAAGAACGCTGCTTCTACTTAACTGCTGGTGTAGTTGGCTGACTGACACGTGGGCCCAACAGGCCACATGTCAGTTACACAACTGCACCTGCAGTTAAGTCACTGAAGCTTCTGTTCGGCTCAGCGGGACACAGGTGAGTAGCTTCGGTTAATTAATTATACCTCCAGCGCACCCCTTTTTAGTTGAAGAATGTATGAAATGTAATGAAATCCGGCATGTTTATATGAAATCCGACCGTGTATGAATGAATTTATTTTGATTAGTTCGAATTCCTGTATCACTGGCATTGGATGAACATGCAAAACAATACGTACTAGCATTATTCCCAGGGTGATCACCTCGTTTGCAGCAGTTTCACGTGTACTCCCTCCGGTCCTTTCTAGTCGTGCATAAAAGTTTTGTCTGCAGTCAAAGTATCTCTACTTTGACCAATCTTATACAAAAAAGTATGCACTTTCACAATGTGCGAAGTAAAAAGGAACAGAAGGAGTACAAAGAGTTTGAGCAGCTTTTTAGCGTTTCTATATATTGCAATCAAACACACAGGCCTGGCAATTCATAGAGAACATTCAAAACAATCGATGATTATGCATCTTAGCGACTCACATGTCAGAGGCAATATTTACTTCACAACTAAAGAATAAAGAAAAAATTGATCGACGCTGCTGACAGCAAAGGGCGTCCCATTCGAAAATATCAAACGCATGTCTTGCTAAAATCAATGAGCAAAATTTGACAAGGTTGTCCCATTCCAAAATATCAAATGCCTACGATTGTGGAATGGGCAGGGTTTGCCATCAGTTCGGACATTGACATGGCACCTCGTGCTAAATAAACCAGCTGTTCCTTTTGTGAAGTTCCACCAAATTCGCGCGTAGCTTGTATGATTTCGCCCTTATATGTTGCAACGCCTTGAACTTATCGGCACCTCCTTTCTTGTGGTGGAAATGAATGATTCGATGTATTCATGAACATTTTGTGCAGTTCCCATTGAAATCAGGCTGAGCACCCATGTTTGCAGAAATACAAAAAAGTGATTAGTATAAAGCAAACTGTACTATGAATTGACAGTTTCAATAGGCACATACATGGTCCATGTAGAGCACACTTTTAGAAAAATGGAACTCACCAGAAAGAATCCTAGAACAACATTGTACTCGCGCATCACAGCAAAAAAATGGAGATTTGTCAGTCCTTCTGAGCTGAAGTTAGTTTGGTCTTGTGGGGAGTAATGTAACCATCCTTCAACTGCTCCTTCTGATGAGAAGATAGATAGGGCTTCTTCATCCTTGCATAATCGGAACTAGTCACTTCACGTACTCCATATTCTTCTTCAGAGGAAGATGATCCTATTGTGCAAAGACAAGAGGACTACTAAATGCTAGCATCCCTGTTTGCTCGAAAAAAAAGGAAAGGAAATATTTAAAACAGCACAGATGAAGCACTTCTCAAGGAAAATACCACTTTTTCATGATAGTATCTAAACAGTAGCACAACACCAATAGAGATGACAAAGCTCAGTCATATGGATGAAATCAGTGGGCGAGTACCAACCTTTGTCAGGAGGCTTATTGTGTAGAGCATACAGATGCAGCACTTCTCCGGAACCATCTGTTGCTATCTACGGTGGTGGCCATGCTTACTATATACTCCTCGATTAGTTTAATGTTTCCAACATCTTCTTGTGCAGTTCCACTAAAATATATGGTATCTTCAAAGAAGATCCCTTTTTGCACAAGTAGAGATAATTACATATTACATTAAGAGTGGCATCAAATCAATGGCAAAACAATTGCTCGTTCCAGCCATAGCAATAAATTAAGATGCAAAACTATATCATTACTTATGTCATCACAGTTCCAGTGCTTCATTACAGCACCGGGAGTTGATTTTTGTTTTTCTTCCGCTTGTTCTTCCCCTTCATCACTTGGTTCAATAACAGACAAGCTTCGCCTTCAATGTAAGATTTGGCATGTCAATTAGGGAGCACAAGTATAGTACTAAACTTAATTTTCTGATGAAAGTGGCAAAATACAGGCCAGCAGTTGTGAAATATCCTTATCTTACCTCAATGGGATATTACGGTGCACATACAGATTGGAAGTCTTGTCTCCATTTGTGCAGTTCACTAAAATCAAGCAACATTATCGTACAAGTAGCACAACATATGAAAGCACACTGCAGAATCATGTGAAAGAAGGCTAGTACTGACCTCTCATGATGCGGAATTCGAACAACTCACAAGAAGAAGATCTGAACCAAATTCGCCTTAACGGATAGGAAGTAAGATCTCCGCTTGTGCAGTTCCACTAAGATCAAGCAATCAAGCAACGTTGTCGGTGTGACATTTTGGTTGAACTGCACAAAACACTCTTAAAACAAAAGTGTTTTGTGCAGTGCAACAAAAGGTCACAATGGCAACGAGGTGAAGTAGATAACCCTGTTTACACAGAGGTGCAAAGGAAACAATTAGTGGTCAATAACGGTGGATGACACAGAAGCCAACAAAAAGAAGCATCTACCTTATCTAAATGGGAAAGAAAGCGAGACAGTAGCATTTCTCAAATGGTGGCATTGATTAATATTAACATAGAGATTATATTAACAATCAAATTCGTTAAACATGTAATTCGCTTTTAACTATGGCATTGCATCAATTTTCCAGCGGCATTATTAGAGGGTGTTTGTTTACAGGGACATTTTGGTGTAGGGACTAAAAAAACTCCGTGTCAGTCCCATCTAAACCAAACAGGAGGGACTTTTAGGGACTAAAAGTGGGCATTTGGGACTAAAGAAAGAAGACCCTGAGGGAGTCTTTTTGGGACTTTTTCTAACAGTTTCCCCTGCCATGCGTCACACCTTGTCTCTATTAGTTCATTACTAGGAGTAACATGGTCTTTTAGCATGTCATTTAATAACCTCTAGTCCATGTTTAGTCCCTGGAACCAAGCAGGTAGGGACTAGGGAGTTTTTAAAAAAACAGGGCCTTAGATTAACAACAGCTAATGAGTTGCACGGGACAGTGGACGCACCAGCACCATGTGCATTTACCGATGTACTGTGGTCATGCACAGTCTGTTGCAACAAAGAACAAACAACCAAGGAGCATATTTGTGTTGGTCCCGGTTTTGTTATCTTTAGACACCTTTCCCTATGTGAGCACAGCAAATCTAGTCCTGCTCAAACTCTACAGCCTTGTCCCTTCCTTTCCTTTTTGAACTAGTACTTTCGCCCCTTCCTTTCCTCTTTGAACCACGTCCTAGATTTATGCGATACAACTTTCCCCACTACTTTCCCCCATTCCTTTCCTCTTTGAACCACGTCCTAGATTCATGCTATACAACTTTCCCCCTTCATTTCCTCTTTGAACCACGTCCTAGATTCATGCTATATACAACTTTTCCCACTACTTCCCCCCACTCCTTTCCTCTTTGAACCACGTCCTAGATTCATGGTATACATGCAGCTAGAGCAATGCATGTGGAGAAAGTAAATTATACCTTAAGGTTCTTGGGGCGTGGTTCGGTGGGCGACGGGACGGCGAAGAAGAAGAAGGGGTCGGAGGCCCTCCCGCGCCGCCGCTGGGTGGAAAGTGAACAGCTGCGCCGGTAGTCCCTCGCCGACGGCGACAGCGTTAAGCCTCCTTCCCTTCCCGGCGGACGGATCCTGCCGGCTCTTTGAGCAGCAGTGAGGGGAGAGAGAGGCCAACGAAGTCTTGTTTAGATCTGGAGAGGGCGAGAGAGTGTGAAGAGAGCAACTACAAGCGCTGAGGCTCCAGCGGGAGAGGGCGAGAGAGTGTGAAGAGAGCAACTACAAGCGCTGAGGCTCCAGCGTGTATATATATATACTGGAGAGAGAGTGTGAAGCGTGCAAACCCTAGAAAACATTTTGACCAGTCAAAGAATCCTCCTCGCACAAATTATGCTCAAGTGTAGTTATCGAACCCGAGACCTCAAGTTTGATGAGCGAACAGGCTAACCAGCTACACAACCCTCTCGTTATGTTCAGCCAGAGGGAAATAACCTTTTATACATTCCTGCATTCGTGTGACAAGCATGCCGTGTTTTTGTGTGTGTGTGGGAGTCATTGGGATTTCAATCATAATCATGTCATGTGGCTTTGGTGGTAAGACTATCCACAGTGGTGCAGAAATAATGTAGCCTTAGTCACCTTACCTCTCTCCACGTAGTACGTTGGGTCCCACCAGTCAGAGGGTGAAACAAACAAATTAATAAGAAAAATTAAAAGCGCCAGCGGTGTATCTTACCTCACACATCTCGCTACTGCTCGGGAACACTGTTCAATTGATCCCTCTGTTCGCTCACGTACTATTTTAAGTGAATCCTTATTATAACATGCACACAAATTTTGGGCACTTGTATTCGACTTAAGTCAGTGTGCCACCGTATCTGGTATACTTACTACTCCCTCCGTCTAGGTGTAATAAGTCACGTTAGAAGGTGCAACAGGACCAAGGTGTGTGTGTGTGTGTGTGTGTGTGTGTGTGTGTTTAACAGCATGCGTGTGTTAGAGAGAGCGACAGATCGACCTACTCCTACAGAGAGATGTTGTGTAGTGTACGATTTTAGCCGTGAGAGTCGGTCTTGTTTCCGGGCGTGTCCGGTAGGGACATGCGGACAGCTGCCACGCCCGCTCCTGACCAGCCTGGCCCACCCAAAGCCCCTCCATCGCCCGCGCGCGCTTCCTGCCCGAAACGGTCAGCGCCGCCCAAAGAATCGGTGCCGCATTCATGCCCGGGCAGAGCGGACGCGACCTCTCACTGGCGCAAGAGTGATGGTTGCTTCGTCCGTCCAACTTACTGCTGGGTCTATGTGATTTGACAGCTCATTGGTCTTTATTACTGAGGTGGTAGGAATGCTGGATGTCCCACGCTTTCGGCGAAAGGAGGTACTACTACTAGATTACAATTTTCTCCATTCTTACAACGGAGGTTTGCAAGAGCAGTGAAAACACGCGGGCTCAGTGATTACATGGCCCACCTCACACTATCACCATGCGACACCTAACTCTTTACATAGTACTCCCTCAGTTCCTAAATATTACTAGATGAGTCCCCGCGCGTTGCCGCGGAACAGCGGTATATCTCTCTGCGCAAAATTATCGATTTCATAGAACTAAAAAAACTCTATAACCGCATGACAAATGTGGTATCCAAACTAAATAAACTCTCATCATCATTTAGATCATCCCACGTAAGGAAAAAAGATCAGCCAACTCCTACTGCATAATGGGATTATATTTTTCTTTTTGACATGTTAATGGGACTTAAAAGCTCACTTACATGCATGCTACCGGTGCATGCTTGCATGCAGACATGTTGATGTGATTTAAAACCCACTCACATGCATGTGTCATGGTATTTCTGCATGCTTGCATGTGGCTTAGTGCGGAGCCTCTCAACGTCTAGATCAGACGGCTATTATGGACTGATTTACTTCATCTAACGGCCACATCAATTTTGATGATGTGGCTCAAGGAGAGGATAGAGAATTCCTAGTAGTGGGGGCTAGCTATTACTAGTAGATAAGTCTTTGTAGAGATTCCACTACGTACGGAACAAAATGAATGAATCTACACTTAAAATGCATCTATATACATCCGCATGTGGTTCATGGTGAAATCTCTACAAATACTTATATTTAGGAATGGAGGAAGTACTAGTATAGTACGTACTGTAATTTATCAGCGAGATAAATTTGTACAATGCTATGAAGCTTCCAGCTTCTGTTACATGTATCTTGCGTCCAAGGTTGCCCGTTGCAACATTTCATCAAATACAAAGGAGACTAACATGCATGCTATTGCATCTCAATGATTGACGGATCATAGCAAATATGTACTCCCTCCGTTCCAAAATAAGTGTCTCAACTTTGTGCAAACTGTAGTACAAAGTTGTACTACTACTAAAGTTGACACTTATTTTGGAACAGAGGCAGCTAAAGAAAAAATGATCCATGCAGTCCCTAGCCCTTGAACCATGAACCCTGACCAGGCTTCAATTTGCTGGCAACGTTCGAGCTTCCTAATAAACGAAGTTTGCAACCTTTTGACCATCGGATCATTTTGTGCAGTTTCACCAAAATCGAGATGAGCATCCCTGTGGCAAAGAAATTGAAGAAGCGTGATTAGAATAAGATTACTGGGACTAGTTGATGAGACATAAACTCATCACAAATACAGTACGTAGAAGCCAGTAGAGGTATGTGCGGGGCAAAGAAGTAGAGAAATATCCACAGGGAGTGATGTGGGCAGCTGGAGCAGTGGTGCAAGCCGGCTGTAAAGGGAGTTGTACCTGAGGGACGTAGCTCAACCTTGAGGAGGGCGCCGGGAGGCGGCAACTGCCCACGTCGCGGTAGTGAGCAAGGGACGAAGGCAACCTCACCGGCTTTGTGAGAGAGAATGGCGGGGACCCCTGATCGGGACGTGCCGACAATGGGTTTTCGCCGTCGGTGACGGCCACCGCATCTACACTAAGCATCCACCCCTTCCCCAAGCGGACGTGATCCGCCGGGATGTTAGAGATGTGGCCACAGTCGTTTTGTGCGAGAGAGTGTGAAGAGAGCAACCCCAGCAAGCAACCGTGTAGGCTGGCCCGTCCTGACTATGTATATAGGGGAGCGGTTTCCTTTTCTCTCCATATGAACCTATCATATTGTGTACGTGCCACTGAAGAAAAAAACTATTTATAAATGACACGGCACCTACTACTCGTTCTCCTATAACCTTGCGCTTGGCATCTCCAAAATATTAACCTTGCGATTGGCTCTTCGCCTCTTCGGGAAGTCGAGCAATAATGGTAGTGCAGTATATATCGTTCTGGCTATATGAGACCGAATGAATTGCTGCACGTCCACCACGTGGGCGGGGGTCGAGGGGCGAGGGAGAGTGCTACATACGGAGCAAAATGAGTGAATCTACACTCTAAAATACGTCTATATACATTAGTGTTTGGAGTATGTACTAGTAGTTCATATTGAAATCTACTAAAGGACATATATATTCCAAACAATATGATATAATCTCTATAACCAAGGTAGTAGGGACGAGGAGTAAACAGAGGGAGTGGTAAATTTTTCTCCTCGTCCTGCGAGCCACCGCGCGCATGGGCGAGGGAGCGGGCGTAAGGCGGAGCAAGCTTCACCTCATCCTGCGAGCCACCGCGCCCGTGGGCGGGGGAGACGGTGTACTAAGAAAGCTTCTCCTTGTTCTGCGAGTTGACGGGACACATCAAAAGTACTCCAGTGTATAGAGCCTTGCCTCTAAGGTAGGCCCCACATGGTTTGCCTCTTTTTTAACATAACACGTCAAGTCGCAATTTGTTTGTTCACCCGTGGTAGACGATCCTCCCTCCACCAAGTGGACAACCAGTACACGTGCCAAATTACCACGTGGGCTGCCTTTTTCGTACAGAAATGAGCTCCACCGTGTACCCGCGCGGGTGTGGTTGGGAAAGAGACGGGAGTACGTGCGTCGTGCATGCACCTCTTCTCTTCGTGCACGTCCCCCACCTACGTGGGTGTGTGTGAGAGATACAAACCACGTTCGTGAGTGTTTTTTGTTTTGGGGTGGGGGTGGGGTGGGGGTTGATTTCGTGAATTATTTGTGGGAATATGTGTCGATGACATCTCAAACAAAATTTTGCATGCAATGTGTGTGAAATGGAGGCCTATCCATATCATACATAGAGGGTCGGGCAATCCACGAGAAGAGAGGGAGCGGTCATAGCTATCGATAGAGTCGAAGAGAGGATCAAGTGGGTGGGTGCGAGATCGATGAAGAGAGCCATCGAAATTGTGTGTGTGTGCAAGTCAAAGATATAGGGCGACTGGCCTACCAGAACGTTAGAGGGCACATGTCAAGTTTGTGTGGGGCAGGGAGACATGACTAGAGCGCTCGATGTATCGGTGTGTGTGGGGGGAGAGGGGTGGGGGGAGGGGTAGGCAGAGGCCTAACTATAGAGGTAGAACGACTCGTATATGTGTTGAGAAGGAGAGACCCAGCTATGTCTTGAAGGAGATCGGTCGACATCCAGACATAACTGAAGGATGGGAAATATGATGGGACAGAGAGAGAGAGGAGAAAGGGAGAGGGAGGGAGAGGGAGGGAGAGGGGTAGAGTGCTGGATGGGTGATGGAGTTGCTTCTCGAAGATGGTGGGAGAGGCCTACTAGACAAACTGAGGGTGGAACTGCAATGCTATCAATAAGAGTGGGGATGTGTTTCTGTGTGTGCCTGTGCGTGATAGATCTGTCGGGACGCATCCATGG
The DNA here is from genome assembly GCF_018294505.1 of Triticum aestivum. Lineage (NCBI taxonomy): Eukaryota > Viridiplantae > Streptophyta > Magnoliopsida > Poales > Poaceae > Triticum > Triticum aestivum. The sequence goes on along the minus strand of NC_057802.1, from coordinate 438,173,959 downwards.
ATGATGAAGGGGAACCATGTGTTTGGTAAGAAAACCTAACTAGATCGGTAGATCAATTGTTGTTTGTCGGAGGAAGGGAGAGACACAACTAATGAGGTAGATCGATTGACGTGTGGGTAAAAACGAGTTATAAGGACCTAGCTAGCTATATGTATAGAGAGAGATCGGTCGGTGTACATCCATTTGTTAGAGGCAAATAAGTCCCAGCGAGACGGATAGACAGAGAGAATGGAGCTAGGAGGTGGTGCGAGAGGCCCAACTACTAGCTAGATAGGGGGAGGAGTGTGCGGTTGTGAGATCGATGAAAAGAGGGGCGAGAGTTTACACGTGTGTCTGACCGTATGATAGACACGAGGCAAGGACACATAAAGGAGGAGATTGAAGGTGTGTGTGTATGTTGTAGGCAGGCATCGCTGGAGAGGTTTATCGATCGGTGTGTGTCGGAAAGGAGTTGTGGAGACTCTGGGAGAACGCCTAAAGAAAAAAATGAATGTGCCCGGTGGATAGAATGCCGAGGGAGGGGGAGGGCGAGAAGGGCGTGTGCATGCACGAGAGAAAGTTAGTGGTAGCTACAAAGGTTAGAGGATTGTGTGGGTGTAAGAGACTAACAAAGATCATAATTTGATATGAAAGGGGATTCATATATTTGAATAGGAGATCATAGTGTTTTAAACATTGCATGCATGAATATAGCGGTGATACACGTGTTGTGCACATGTTATACCATAATGTGATAATGCATGGCGTTTGCAACTCACAGCTAAATGCCGAACAATCTAAACCATACTATACATCAAACAATCTCACATTTTATTTGAATTTGTGATAATGTGTGGCGTTTGCAGCTTGCAACTAAATATCGAACAATGTAAACAATACTATATATCGAACATTCTCACATTTTATTTGAATTTGTGGTAATGTGTGGTGTTTCCAACTCACATCTAAATACTTGTAGGCGTAGGGGGCGGGGCACCATACATAATGTGATAAACACATTATACATATGAGACATGGTTTAGATTATGAAGATCTAGCTAGAGCTAGAAATGCAATGTGATTTGAAATCAAAATAAAGTGGATTCAAAAAATCTAGTTCGAGTTCATATAGTACACATAGTTCATATGTAACTCGAGACTAATCATGTGGTGTGCTGTGAAGATAATACACAAACGATGGTTTAACTTGACAATAATGATGATTGTAGATCATATTAAAACAGAGAAACAAATTCAAATGCTTTGACTTCACAACAATCATTACTGTAGATCTTATTCAAATAGAGAAACGAATTCAAATTTAGTTCATATTGAAGCGGTAGTATATACGTTTGGAATGCACTAAAACGTTCATTTGAGTAGTAGGTTGCATGCATTATACACGTAGCGAAATATTTTAATTGAACATAACATGAATTCAAAGTTTTGAATGACATTTGTAGTGCGCATTGATTTGGTACAGTACACGTTAGGCTTGTCCGGAAATTTCAACCCGCGCCTTGTTAGCCCGATATATTTAAGATATATATTTGTCTCGTTGTGCTCCGACAACTCCCTCCATCTCAACCCGCGCCTTGCTATTCCGAAATTACAACGCGCGCGAAAACTCCCACCTCCTGTGAAATCCCGACACGCGAAATCACAGCGGAGCAGTACCTCGGGCTCCATCTCCAGTTTCCTAAGATCTTACTCCCCTCCTCTGACAGCCAAGTCAGCCGGAGCATCCTCACCGGCCAACCCAATCACGATGAGATCGACATGGCTTCGCCAAAGAGGTTGTACACTTGTTGCATCTCTTTTTTACTCTACATGTTATATATATTGTCCACTGAGCACACGGATTTGTTCCTTTAGTGTCTCCTTGAAAGAAATAATGTAGGAATTTTAATTTTCACTTGTCCTCCTTTTCAAATTCCTATTCATGAAGCACAAGACTAAGAGATAGTAGCATAATAGGATTATAACCATACATTTTCTTGTGGTTTGACTTAATCTCACCATGCTTCTTTGCATCCTGTGATCTTCCAATTGTTGTGAATCAAACACCCAGATTGGCAGAAATCTTGTGTTTTTAAATTCTCTGTTTTGCACGTGCATTCCTATCCTATTCCTGTCTATTTCCTATCCCTGCATTCTTGGAATCCTCCAATTCAAACGAGCCCTTACATAATTACTTCTCTTTAGATAGTTGTCAAAGAAAACCTTGCGTGGTTTGTCCCGCTCCTGCTGCGCCGTCGTCCACCCCAGCTCAGCTGCTCCAACAAGAGAAGGGTCCAGCACAGCAGGGATCCGGCCTCCAGACTGTCTTTCGCCGCCTCAGATCTTCTTCCCCGCCGCTGGCAGCCATGAAAACTGCATTACCATCATCAACCGAGCAGAGGACCTCGAGGACTACACGGGTCCGCAAGAGAGGTCGCACTCATTCGTGTCTTCTTACGTTATGCATCGCTTAATATTACATGCTACTTTATCATCCTGTTCACCGATTAGACTCTGAGTCAGCTCCAAACTAATGGTCAAACTTGAGTTTTTAAATAGTTGTGGGGTACATATCGGGGCCGCTATCAATAGTATCTATCTACTATCTAGTTAATCTCCGGTGTCTACTATGAGTTTCATGTTGGGTGGGAAACAAACAGTAAAGAAGCCATTATCTGTATTTTTTAACTGAAGCCATTATCTGCCTGATATTATTGGTTTTGGGTCTATCCACAGGTTGCTACCATCACTCTGGATTTCTGCATGCACTCCTTACATAATCTCACTATGTTTTATTCCTATGCATGACAATTATTGTAAACAATGGAACTGAACATGTAGAGCAAAAGAGACGGGCCTTGCGTGGCAATAAAATTTCATGCAGACGTCGCTCCATGGTAGGCACAAAGGCAGCCCCCCTCCACGCATTTCGGATTGTAATCGAGAGGAAGATATCTGTTCTGAGGGGGATTCAGAAGGAGAAGACAACTCCTATTTACCCCCTGAGGTCTTCGCTCTAACTTGGCATGCTGATGTTGGTTATATCATGCATATGGTGTCTTGCATTGCTTACTTTATACATCAAATATGTCATCTGCTTAGTTTAGACATCCTTTGTGCGAATGCCATCTGTTTAGTTTATTCATCGTTTATGTGAATTATGCAACGCCATCTTGTTTAGCCAGGCATCATATATGTGAATTTTGCAATGCCATCCTGCTTAGCCAGTCATCTTATATGTAAATTATATCAGGCCATCCTTTTTTTTGTTACATATTACATTTGTCAACAATGTTAGTACATTCAACTGCTCTTCGTGTGCATCAGCCATTTGACACGGTGATGGCAAATTCTGGAGTGAAAACAAGGTCTTCAGAGCAGACTATGCTATCTGACGAAGCGCATATCTCGTTGGTTACGGATAGCTCCTCAGAGGAGGATTCAGAGACAGATGACTAGTCCTATTCCCCCCCCCCCTGAGGTGTATGCTCTAACTTGGCAGGGTTATGTTGCTCATATCGTGCGTATGGTGTCTCGCATTGCTATGTCATTTGATTAGTTTAGACATGCTTTGTGTGAATGCCACCTGTTCAGTGTCTAATTACCATATATGTGAATTATGCATTGCCATCTTGTTGCAAGACATTATATATGTGAATTATACAATGCTATCTTGTTGCAAAGGCATTATATATGTGAATTATGCAATGCCATGCTGTTTAGCCAATCATCATGTATGTGAATTATATCATGCTATCATTTTTTTGTATTACGTGTTCCATTTGTCGACAACGTTTGTATATTCAACTACTCTTCCTGTGCATCAGCCATTTGAAGCGGTGATGGAAGTATCTGGAGTGAAAACAAGGTATTCAGAGCAGACAATGCTACCTGCTGAAGCAGACATCTTGCTGGTTACAGAGAGCTCCTCAGAGGAGGATTCAGAGACTGACGACCAGTCATATTTCCCCCCTGAGGTCTATGCTCAAACTTGGCAGGGTTATATTACCCATGTCATGCATGTTGTCTTGCATTGCTTATTTTTTACATCATATATGGATTGCCATCTGCTTACTTGCTTACTATATAAATCATATATTTGAATTATATCATGCCATCATGTTTACATAGTACATACACATCATCTATCTGAATTATGGCATGGCAACCCATTTAATAAAGACATCATATAGTTATATCATCTCATCCTGTTTAGTGTTTACAGTCATCATATTTTGAATTATGGCATTCTATCCGTGAATGTATGTGAATTATGGCATGCCAACCTATTTAATAAACACATTATATAGTTATGTCATGTCATCCTGTTTACATAGTCTCATATTTTGAACTATGTCTTTCCATCTTTTTTAGTTAGCCATCATAATGTGAAATTGTGTCATGCTATCCTGTTTAGTTAGCCATCATATATGTGAAATTGTGTCATGCTATCCTGTTTGGTTAGACAACTTAAATATGAATTATTTCATGCCCTCTTTTATTCCCCACTATCCATTGCACCTGTCTATCATACAATGTCTATACTTTCAATTACTTTTCTTATTTATCAGCCATTTGAGTTGGAGAGCGTGATGGCAGTATCTAAGGGAGTAACAACACGGTCTTCAGAAAAGATAGTGCTACCAGTTGATGCAGATAGAACCACGGTTGTACTTGCCCAAGGACCAGATCCACCACACATAACCCAGACTCTCGCAAATTGTACCCCCACCCAGTTGGACAGAGAACCAGCTACACCCCTTCTAACCCCAACCCCGGCAGATAGTAACCCAGTTCCAGTTGACACAGCACCGTCTCCACCACAGAGCACCCAAACACGAGCAGTTAGTAAGGGTACTGCAGTGCCCAAAGCACGAGGACCACCACTCCGAATCCCAACTCAACGCTTACAGGAGAAGAAGATTTGTTCTCAGGTCAGGTTCTGTAGCTATGGTTCATACTCCTTTGCTCTTGCATTACCTTATTTACTCAGACCAACTATTTTCAAATTTGAAGGATGGAATTGAAACTCCAATGGCGCAACAGGTATGTTTTAAACCTGTTTCTTTAACTGGTTTGCTGTTGTAACCTGCTCTATGTTAATTTCAGTTTCAATTGAATAAACAGTTATGTTCTCATGTCATGCACATTACAAGTGTTGTTATTGCTATATAGTTACCCACACTTATATTCTGTCTATTCTACTTTGTCTTGAACAAATATTATTTGAACTGTGTCTCTATCTTGATTTGGCAACAAAAACTAGAATGATATAGACCATAAAGTGACCATGGTACATAGATATATGTTTGTTTCATGCTGTTATCCTGTCCACTTTACTACTGAACTCATTTACCAAAATGAGTTTCATATACAACATGGTAAACATGTGATGTGTCTGCTTGTTTCTCTTTTAGAATGCGGACAAAATATTGGAGAACAGTACCGCGTTATCCAATGGTAAAGGAAGTAATGCATATAAGGTTCAAGATAGTGAGACATCCCTGTTGGTCTCCAAGAAAGCTGATAAAAACTATCTTGACGACAGTGAGGGAACCCAAAAGTCCTGTCTTGATGTAGTGTTCGAGTTACTGGCCACTACTGCTGGCACAAGCTCTTTGAACTCGCTGCCTGAATCAGTTCGTCTTCTTGAGTCTCAACTTCACGTTGAAAGACATCGATCAGATGTGCTGCGACAGGAAGTTGAAGGACTGAGGAAGTCCCTGCAGAATTCAGATGCATATTTTCTAGTGCAACAGCAAGCGCTGGAGGATTTAAGCGCCAAACAAGAGAAAGTTAATAAGCTTGCTAAGCATCTTGCCAGCATTATGGGTACCCAGGATATTGTTTCTTGAGATCTTCTGAAGTGGTTTCAGTTCTGGATTTGTTTTGCTGCGGCGTTTATTTGCGCTGGTCGCCAACTTTGACAACCAGTGTATATGATATGTTGCTTTCTTCCCTATATTTGCACTGGTGGCGAACTTTGATGCCTAGTGGATGTTATATGTGTAATAGCCATGATAGCCTAGCGTTAGTTGCTTGCTTATTTATTTCCTTGTTGTCTTGTTTATTTGTTTGCTTGTAGTCATTGCAGTTCTTTTTCCGCGGTTAGCTAGTGGCTGCAATAACCTATTTTTTAAAACTAGCCACAATAACCATGGGCTAATATTTACTGTAGTGACACTGGGCCTCCTACTGGCCATAGAAATAGTGGGCCTTCCACGGGCCGTAGAAACAATGGGCCTTCTATGGGCAGTAGAAACAATGGGCCTTATGCGGGCTGTATCATCAATGGGCCTTATACGATCCGTATGATCGATTGGCCAAACATGGGCCAAACAGACCACATTATGGCCATAAACGGGCTAGAGTTGGAATCGTCCGTTCATGGGCCGACCATAACGGGCCATCGTTAATAGGCCGTATTTGGTGATGCTTTGAAAATGCCCAACAGACTAACGGTCCACAAACGGGCCGACTGTAACGACGGGCTGAATTTGGCCCACAAGCAGAAAATGACAGTAACGGGCCGTAAGTAACCCAATGCTGCAAATGAGCCCAAGAATAAATGGGCCCTCAGAAGGCCGAAAGTTAACTTGGGCTGGAAACGGCCCAATGGAATAACGGGCCGTTAATGGGTATAAAGTGATACACTGTTCATTACGGGCTAGTTTCACCACGGGCTGTTAATGGGTGTAAAGTAATACACTATTCATTACGGGCCAGTTTCAGCACGGGTCGCTAATGGGCCAAGAGTTACAAAGGGCCTCATATGGGCCGAAATACGTCATGGGCTATACATGGGCCATAAGTGAAAATGGGCTGGAATCATATTGGATGGCCCAGATGATGCTACTGGGCCTAATTCGGATAGGGTGTAACGGGCCTTGGGTTAGCGGGTTGTAAATGGGCAATATGCGAACAGGCCGTTAACAGGCTTTCCATGGGCCGGCCCGCCAGCTTTTGACCAAGTCAAACGGGCCGGCCTTTTCACAGGAATGGGCCACTATTGGGTGCCACATGTCGACGTATCATAGGCTCCTTCTGTCCAGTGAGTGGATGACATCTGTCCCAACGATGAGCCGACACGTGTTTCCTCTAGCCAATGATGATTTTACACGTGGAAAATCCCCATTGGTCGGGGCTGTTAACGGGTTATCGGATCCAAAACCCGACCCGATAGCTTAACGGCGTTCCGTTACGGTGGATGCCACGTGTCGGTCACCCTTGACGAAAGCACTTCTGTGACGCGCGATTTATCGTCATGGAAGTGGACACTTCCGTGATGATAATTTTGGTAATGTCATCGAACACTTCTACGACAGCACAGGTATGACTATCTTGATTCTGTCATAAATTTGTCATGGATGTACATGCATGACAAAAAACGCGACCTACTGTGACAAACACGTATCATCACGGAAGTGTATTTTTTTGTAGTGCAAGAAGGCTCGTGGTTCTGAGAGGGAACGTGTCACCTTTGTGTGCATAATTCAAATTTTAAATACAAGCACATGCTCCAGTGCACCAAAGCTGGTTGAAAAATCACATGTGTGTCCTCGGGTAAATTTCTAGGTCCCATGCCAGAAATGGGAATGAAATTCAAACATCTGGGCGTCATGGCTCGGATGGAAACATTGAGAAACTTGGTTTTTTAATTCCTGTAAATCCGAAACACGCATGAAAATCATGAAACTTGGCTTGGTGCCATGACATGGCACCAACATGCTGTGGTAATTTTGCTGTCCGATTTGCGAAGGCGCACACATTAACAATCAACAAAGTCATTTTGGAACAAGTGCTGTCACGTTACAATTGGAAACACAAGTATTATTGAAACCGTGGGCGTTCTATTTACCATTTACGTGCCGCCACGCGTCCCCATTTTTATTAGCTAGGAGGCGTCGTGCAGGGTAGCTATTTGAGTACGGGAGGCGTGCGATCAGACCCCTGCGCGTGCTTATCGGGAGGAGAGCCCTTTGACCTCCATCTGCCGTCCACCTCTGTCCTAAGGTACCATTAATGGCGCCCGAGCCTCTGTTTAAAGGCGTGGCAATGTCTCACTCGACTGAGATTTAAGAGAGAAAAAAGAAAATCTGAAAAGAAAATTTTGCACTGATCTTGATGTAAGATCCGACGGACCTATATAGCATCTACTACGACTTGTAGCAAGACTGATGAATATATATAAGGACGACGAGAGTGGATAATAGTTGTCTTACATAATTAGGAAGATAATTAAAAAAGCCACATGCAGCTACGCTCGAAATACACAAGGGCAAAAGAAGAAGGAAGACGCATACAACGATCTGGCTCGCTGATCTCTACTTTCTTTATGCGCTGCAGGTCGCGGAGACTAGTTCTCGCGGCGGGCGATGATCTCTTTCATCAGTTTCATGTCCTTAATACGCTGCTTGGCAGCATCCATGGATTCCTCCACTAGCCTGTTACACTAGATGCGGAGCATGGCATTCTCGTCCATAAGTTTCTTGATGATGGCGCCCGTACTCTGCAACACGGCAGCGGTCTCCTCCTCCTACTTCGCCCTTCCGGCGATCTTCGCCCTTAGGAGGTCGCGCTCGCCATGGAGCTTCGCATTGCCCTCCCCGAGTTGCCGGATGACGCCGGTAGCCTCGTCCTGCATCCTCGCCCAGCCGGAGATCTGATCCATCTGGCTATGGACTATCGCATGCATGCGCCTGTAAGAGTCCTCGCCTGCCCGCGAGAAATTTTCCCAGGCCGCCGCGGCGCGGTGGGACCTCCCTGCTGCTTCGGCGGTGCGGCGGGACATCTCTGCTGCATCCGCGGCGTGGCCGGACCAGTCTGCTACATCGACGGCGCGGCGGGACCTCCGTGCTGCTACTGCTGCGCGGCTGGACATGTCGGCTGCTTTCGCGGCGAGGCGGGACATCTCTCGTGCTTCCTCTTCCATGCTCACCTCTCCCTGGTGGAAATCTCTCGACCCAGAACTCACGCTGGCTATGGCTTGATTGTTTCTTGTGGATGAGGAGTTGAGGAGGAATGTGCAGTCATCTTAGCATAGTAGTATTTATAACCGAGTACTACTAATACGCTCCTAAGTGGGAAACCGTTTAGGTTGTGATCGGTGTGAACAGGTTTGCAATTAAATATAGCGTGGTAGTAGTAGTAACTTGGAATGTGACGAGACGCACTCAAGATTTATTGACGGTTCTAGTTTCGAAGTGCGGCACTATTCCCGGATGGCGTAACGTCGGCACGTTTTCTCGGTCGTGGTGTAGCATATGCCATGGTACTACTAGTTCTTTTTCTACTGATGTGTACGTGCAAAAACTGGCACCGTTGGATACATATCTTACGCTTGGCGTTCGACAGGAATAGCCTCGTGGCGAGCTATAGACTAGTCCTTTTTTCAGACGCATTACACCTATCTCTCGGGACTTCTCGCATGCACCATCACTGCTCCCTAGGCCGATGCCACCCACATACAGTTGTACTTTGAGAAGAGGTGCACGCACGCACTCGTCCTCTCTCACACACGCATCTGTAGCTACGAATTGTAGTGTTCTCAACCATCCGATTGGCTCTATCATAGGTTTCACGTTGCTCCTTGGCCTTGAGATTGAGATGTTTTAAATGCGAAGGCTAAGATGGAGGTGCGAGGTTTTGGTTAATGTGCGGGCCGCACACGGCACCAACACGACACGAGCTTCGTCTGCCTGGTGCGCATGCAGTCGGGTGAGTTGTCCAAGTATAGACACAACCAGGCCCTCGTTGGTATCCGCGCCTCGACTTTGGCTGGTCATAGTGGAGAGTAACATAGACCAGTTACTAGTCTATGTTACTGGTACCTTCATAGTGGGTAGTGTCATATACGTAGTAGTATATGCATAGTTTTGCTCCATGGCACAATCCATCGATACTACTACTGTACAAATGTATACATTTTTTAATAGGCTAGAGGGCGGGGTAGTCTAGCTTGGTCCTTTTCACGAGAGGCGAGGGCCTTTGTGATTTGACGGCTCATTACTGCTGGAAGGCGGGGCCTTGTGATTTGACTGCTCGTATAAATGTGCCGACGACCTGAGGAGGAGCAAAGAACCGTGTGGTATACTCAAGTTTTCCACTGGAGTACGACGGAGGAGCACGAAACACGGCAGCCTAGTGCCATATCCTCTACTCTCTACTCTTATTATATATTACTAGCAAGAGGCATTGTTCTATTGGCGATAAAGAATGATCTAATTTGCTAGTCATCTCATTTTTAGCATTGTTCTATTCATGCCTCGCAGAGAAGGTGACACGTGCGGCGAAACACCCGAAGCAAAATAAGAAACACAGGAGCAAAAGAAGAAGGAGGATTATCACCCCCAAAAAAGAAGGAAGACACACACACAAGTCTGGGGCGCTGCTCTCACTACATGAAGGGTTGCGGGCCGCGGAGTCGTAACTGCTTCTTCATCTCCTCCACGACCTCCATCTCCTTGCGCGTCTCCCCCACCATCTTCATCATTGTGTCCATGACGCGGGATTTCTAGACGCGAGCCTTCATCATCTGTTCCACGGCCGCATTACGTACCTTGACAACAGCCGGGTGCTCGATGCGGAACTTCGCCAACTCCTCCTTCTGTTCCATGACGAGGGCCTGCAACATCTTCATCGAGGAACTACTATTCTCATGCAGCTTCTTCCAGCCGGCGTTCTCCTCCTTCAGCAGGTCGAGCTCGTGGCAGAGCTTCGCGTTGTCCTCCTGAAGTTGCAGGATTTCGCCAGTCGCCTTCTTCTCCAAGGCAATGCTCTTCTTCAACAGCATCACCAAGCCGGCGGTCAACTCCCCCTGCTCATTGAGCTCAGCGGGCATGTCGTCAAGGCTCTCCTTCAGCAGCTCCACCAAGCCGTGGATGAACTCCTTATGCTTATTGAAGTGCTTATTGAGCTGATCGGGCATGCCGTCGAGGGATAACGACTCCAGCGCCGCCAGCTCGGCATGTTCGCCTCCGCATCTAGGGCGCTCCTGGGAGCCATCGCCTGCCCATGAGAGATCTTTCGAGGTCTCTGTGTGGCGGCGAGCCCTCTCTTTTTTTCTGCAGCCTTGGTTGCCGCTCCCTCGTTACGAGTAGTTCTCGACCTAGAGCTCTGCACACCGGCCATGGCAAGGACGGACGAAGAAGCAGGACTTATGAGGAGGAAGGTAGAGTAATTTTTGGTTAGGTAGTTCCCCTTTTTATAGCCTAAGTACTAGCACTAGTACTAAAACCTGCATAGTGGGAACACGTTCAGGTTTGGTACGTACTGGTAGGTGTGAGCAGGCTTGCACTTAATTGTAGCACTAGTACTTTCGAATGTGATGGGAACAAGGTAAAGATTAATTGATGATTTTTGGTTTCGAGGCCCAAAACGGCTCCCGATGAGTTTAGTGGAACATAAATTTCAAGTAGACTGCACTGCTTAGATGCGTAAATATTATGTTACTGTTAAAAATTGGCACAAAATACGAAGGAGACCAATGGAAGTACTACTAGCAACCCATGATTTAACTACTCGCATGCGCGCAGTGGAGTAGTAATGTCTTTCTTCCGCCCTCACGTCCACTCAATTTGCATGCGCTGTATTAATTGACCATCAATGAAGTGAAGGACTTTACACGCGTCAAATTATCACATGGGGTGGATCTTGGTACAAAATTGCATCCGCCCGTGTACCCACGTGTGCGTGCGAGGGAATGAGTGCGTGCGTGGCGTGCGTGCACATCTTCTCTTCGTGCATGTACCGCCAGTGCGGCTCAGGGAGGACGAGTACATTCTTCTGGAACCAGCAGCACGTCACTGTGATCAATCCACACAAGGATGTCGCGACAACACCTCCACATGTGCCACGTGCCCACGTGGCTTCATGAACTGTAAGAGAGACACTGTGTAGCGTGCCATTGTGTTTTGCACATACTTGAAGTACTAGTAAGGTACACGTGCATTGCACGCATCAGATTTTGCAACCAAATTACGAATAAATACCACACTGTAGCATGTAAGCTCTGAGTCATATATGCCTGATGTAGACCTTCGTTTAATTCTTATAGTTCATCTCATTCAAAATCAATTAGTTTTTATAAAAAACCTAGGGCCTCTTTGATTCGTAGGATTTCCAAAACGCGGGAATAGGAAGAACATGGGATTAGAGTGGAATGTCGTCTTGAATCCTACAGGATGGTACGAGTGTTTGATTGTGCATAGAAAAAACGCAGAATTCTTTCAAAGAGGTTTGAGTGGATGGGATGTTTCCTATGAAATCTAGTGCAAATGAATCATATGGAAAAATTCCTATGGTTTACAATCCCGAATCAAACAACCAAGATAGGAAAAAATCCTAAGGATTAGAATCCTCCAAAATTCCTTTGAGAATCCTTTGAATCAAAGAAGCCCTTAATCTATTTTATGATTCATGGAATTGTGCATTGTAAAGCATAAAGTACAAACAAAGAATGGCAATTCAACTAGAAAAAAAGTTTGGGAAGTTACGATACGGAAGATTCTAGAACAAAGGAGAACCACTTTTGTTTTGAGATTTGTGCATTATGCTTAAGTTCAACCATGGAGTCTGCTAGATTGTAGATGTGGCAAAATACGGTGGGGGGCTAGAAGATGGTGCGAGGGGCCGAGTGGAGGGAGACTATGAAGGAGTGCACAACTGCGAGATCGATATTTAGAGAGAGGGGGCGAGAACATGCGCTGTTGCGCGCAGTGGCGGAGCCATGAAAAATGTCCCATGAGCTAGGGGGCCAAGCATTTCTAATCCTTTACGAGGAGGGCCAATTCATCAACTTAAACCATTTTTACCAGCAATTGTCTAATGATCGCATTCATATTAGCCTCGATATATAGTGATGTTAGGGGGGGCAGGGCCCTTGCTGCCCCCTGTCTTGGCCATTGTGCGCGCGTCTGAGAGATGAAGCGGAAGGCATGGATGATGAGAGGGGGGTGTTGGATATATAATTAATGTGGGTGTATTAGCTATATATGTAATCCTATATAGAGAGGTACAGATTGATCGATGTGGACGTGGGAAAGAGGGTGAGACCTCACTAGATATATAGATTGATCAGTTTATGTGGAAAACTATGAAAGACCTAGCTATACACACACACACACACATAGAGGAACATCGATCGTTGCGCATGCACGTCAGAGATAAAGAATGCCCGATATGATGGAGAGGGGATGTGTGTGTGTGTGTGTGTGCGTTCATGGGAGACCGACCTGAAGAAAAAGATTGCATGTGTGCGATGGATAATGCCGACTGGTAGTGTGTGTGCATGCATGCACGAAAGAAAGTTAGTGGTACAATTATAAAGAGAAGACCAATGTGTGGGTGTAAAAGACTAGGTGAGGTCATAATCAATGTAAAGTTGAATTCAAATATTTGAATGAGAGATCATGATGTTTCAAAGCCATGCATGCATGAATATAACGGAGATCTGCGTGGTGTGGTTTGGAAATGAGCATGTTGCAATGTATACACATTGAACAAGGTCAGATTGGTTTGAATTTGAGATACCGATGGCAGACATTATTTGGCCACATTGCATCCGTGCATGGACAAACTATTCTAATTGGAGATGATGGGTGGCTTTCGCATCACATATCTATATCTATACCCCTATATATATATATATATATATTTATATTTTTTATATAGTGTGCGGATAACTTTAACTTTGAAAGATGGTCGTTGGATGAGGCCAATTTGATGGTGCAGAGCTGGCAAATTTGAGCACTACTGGCCATTGGATATCATCTAGATTCCACCAGATTTTGCCACATGTACAATCTAGAAGACTCTATGGTTGAACTTAAGCATAATGCACAAACCTCAAAACACAAGCACCGCTTCTTTGTTCTAGAATCTTCCATATTAGAATTTCCCAAATGTTTTTCTACATGATTTGTTTTTACTTTATGCCTTACAATGCACAATTCCATGAATCTTAAAATAGATTAGCTTTCTTATAAAAACTAGATGATTTTGAATGAAATGAACTATATGAATTAAACGAACATCTACATCATGCATATATGACTCAAAGCTTACATGCTATAATGTGGTATTTATTCATAATTTGGTTGCCAAATCTCATGCATGCAATGCACGTGTACCTTACTAGTCTAAATGGTGTCTGTGTGTGTGTGTTGTGCGTGTTAAACACATTGTACGTAGTATATCATACTAGTCTAAATTATCTTTTTTCTTTTGGGTACACATTAAGCTTGTTCTCCCGAAATTTCAAGCCGTGCCTTGTTATGCCGAAATTTCAAGCTAGTGTCTGTGTCTATCGTGCTGCGAAACTCCCGCCTCTTCAACCCGCGCCTTGTTAGCCCGAAATATTTAAGATATATCTTTGTCTTGTTGTGCTCCGACAACTCCCTCCATCTCAACCCGCGCCTTGTTATTCCAAAATTACAATGCGCGTGAAAACTCCCACCTCCTGTGAAATCCCGACACGCGAAATGCCCGTGATACCCCTGAACCGAAAGAACCACCTCAAATCAGTGGGGGTACTTTCGTAACTTACCCCACATTTCGGACAAGCGCGTCCCTAAGCCATGGTTCCCCACTCCCATCCCATCCGCCCACCCATTCGTACACCGAGGCCGGGAAAAGCCGCGAAGCCCCACACCCTCCTCCGTCCGCCACCCAGCCGGAGCCTCTTCCCCGACAACGTCGTCCACAGTAACTCCTCGACGTCCCTCATCCACCGTACCGGATGAGGATCCGTCGTTGATCTGGTCGTCCCGCCGGTTCAGCCACCCCGTCCTCCGCTTCCAAGGAGCTGCCCCGACGTTCCCCTCGTCTTTCGGGCCACCTCCATTCCCACACCGCTGTCTTCACCTACACCACCGGAAGAGCATCAGCATCACCGTTTCCTCGGATGAAGCTGTGGCCTAATCGGCGCCACCAAAGAGGTTGTACACTAATCGCCACATTTTCTTCTTGATTCGATCTCACAATGCTGCCGGCGCTCGGTCCCGAGCCGACACGGCGCGGCTCCATCCACTGCAGTGTCGCCGGCCACTTCCTCCATGGCATCGCTCCCTCGGCGGCGACGTCCACATCAGTAGGAGCTGCTGCTGCTTTAGCTCTCGCTCGCGCTACTGCTCTGCTCTTGCTCTCGGTCCCCTGCCTGGTCAGCTCTTGCTCTTGCTCTTGCTCGCGCTGCTGCTCTCGCTCTTGCTCTTGCTTGCGATGCTACTCCGATTTAGCTACACTTCAGTCGACTGAATCGAATTTTCAGTCAGTCGATTTTCAGGGGGTGGGGGGCTTGCCGGAGTTAAGGAAGAACCAACCGCAGCGGGGAGGGGGGCTCGCCGGAG
>NC_057802.1:438137084-438158256 GCF_018294505.1 Triticum aestivum | reverse complement strand
CGGAGAAGTACCCCACTATCTATCTTAGGGTTCAGGGTGGGGGCGGTGGTCGCCAGCGGTGGCGTGGGGATCGCCGGAGAAAAAGCTCGGCACGGGGCGGGGGGGCTAGAGGGATGGCCGGAGCGACGGCGGACCGGCGATGGGGAGTGTTTTCGGGGCGGGCGGGGCGGTTGTTTGGCCGGTGGTGGCTGGCGGCTCAGGGGGGTGGAGGTTGAAGATGAACTGCAGGCCCTTGATTTCGTATCCAACGGCTGCAAAATCGACTGACCAGAGATGAAAAAGTCAGTCGACTGACGTGTAGCCTCACCTCTAGTGCGTTCAGTTTCGACAGTAAAATTCAGTTTCGGCAGCAAAATTCAGTTTCGACAGTTAAGTTCAGTTTCGACAGTTAAATTTAGTTTCGACAGTTAAGTTCAGAGATGAGCGGCTGATGTATACATCTAGCACTTTGTGGTTATGTATTTTACGTCATCTATTGGAGATGCTATTAGAATTCCACTCAGGTTAACGTTGTCTCTCTTGTCCTGCTTCAGCCTCGGCGTCGTACAATTCACCAGAGCTGCTCCAACGACGAAACCCTCCATCACAGCGAAGCAGTACCTCGGGCTCCATCTCCAGATGCCTAAGATCTTATTCCCCTCCTCCGACAGCCAAGTCAGCCGGAGCATCCTCACCGGCCAACCCAATCACACTGAGATCAACATGGCTTCGCCAAAGAGGTTGTACACTTCTTGTGGTTTGACTTAATCTCACCATACTTCTTTGCATCCTGTGATCTTCCAATTCTTGTGAACCAAACACCCAAATTGGCAGAAATCATGTGTTTTTAAATTCTCTGTTTTGCACGTGCATTCCTATCCTATTCCTGTCTATTTCCTATCCCTGCATTGTTAGAATCCTCAAATTCAAACGAGCCCTTACACAATTACTTCTGTTACAGATATGTGTCAAAGAAAACCTTGTGTGGTTTGTCCTGCTCCTGCGGTGCTGTGTTCCACCCCAGCTCAACTGCTCCAACGACGGAAGGGTTCACCACAGCAGAGATCCGCTCTCCAGACTATCTTTTGTCGCCTCAGATCTTCTTCCCCGCCGCCAGCAGCCACGACAACTGCATTACCATCATCAACTGAGCAGATGACCTTGAGGACTACACGCAAGAGAGGTCAGACTCTTCCATGTCTGCTTACGTTATGCATCGCTTAATATGATGGCATGCTACTTTATCGTCGTGTTCACCTATTAGACTCCGAGTCAGGTCCAAACTTATGCTGAAACTTGAGTTTTTAAATGGTTGTGGGGTACATATTGGGGCAGCAATCAGTACTATCTGTCTACTATCTGGTTAATCTCGGGTGTCTACTGTGAGTTTCATGTTCGGTGCAAACAAACATTAAAGGAGCCATTATCTGTATTTTTTAACTAAAGCTATTATCTGCCTGCTATCATTGGTTTTGGGTCTATCCACAGTTTGCTACCATCACTCTGGATTTGTGCATGCACTCCTTACATAATCTCACTATGTTTTATTCCTATGCATGTCAGTTATTGTACACAATGGAACTGAACATGTAGAGCAAAAGAGACGAGCCTTGCGTGGCAATAAAATATCATGCAGACGTCGCTCCATGGTGGGCGCAAAGGCAGCCCCCCTCCACCCATTTCGGATCGTAATCAAGAGGAAGATAACTGTTCTGAGGGGGATTCAGAAGCAGAAGAGCACTCCTATTTACCCCATGAGGTCTTCGCTCTAACTTGCCATGCTGATGTTGGTTATATCATGCATATGGTGTCTTGCATTGCTTACTTTATACATCAAATATGTGAACTGCTTAGTTTAGACGTGCTTTGTGTGAATGCCATCTGTTTAGTTTATTTATCGTTTATGTGAATTATGCAATGCCATCCTGCTTAGACAGTCTTATATGTGAATTATATCAGGCCATCCTTTTTTTGTTACGCATTACATTTGTCAACAATGTTAGTACATTCAACTACTCTTCGTGTGCATCAGCCATTTGACACGGTGATGGAAAATTCTGGAGTGAAAACAAGGTCTTCAGAGCAGACTATGCTATCTGACGAAGCGCATATCTCGCTGGTTACGGATAGCTCCTTAGAGGAGGATTCAGAGACAGATGACCAGTCCTATTTCCCCCCTAAGGTGTATGCTCTAATTAACTTGACAGGGTTATGTTGCTCATATCGTGCGTATGGTGTCTTGCATTGCGATGTCATTTGATTAGTTTAGACATGCTTTGTGTGAATGCCACCTGTTTAGTGTCTAATTACCATATATGTGAATTATGCATTGCCATCTTGTTGCAAGACATTATATATGTGAATTATGCAATGCTATCTTGTTGCAAAGGCATTATATATGTGAATTATGCAATGCCATGCTATTGAGCCAATTTGTTGGAGATATGCCCTAGAGGCAATCATGTATGATGATATTTCCTATGTGTTTATGAATAAAGATAGTCCTTGGACATTATCAATGATGTGTATTAGCAAGTACGTGACTTGTTTGTGGGACTATACATTGTATAATAACTGTCCTAAATGGTCCCTAGTCGAAAGGGCTGTGTGGATGCGCAGCCAACTAGACTAGCATATGACACGGTTGATGGCTTGGTCTCACTAGCCATGGAGCATTGGATGCTAACCGGATAATATGGACATGGAAAGGTCTGGTCGGATTCGACATAGTCGGATCCGAGTCGAGATAAGGTCCGAGTCGGACAGACCCAACTATGAGACGCAGTGATATGTCATATGTGAGTCTCTAGTACAACATACGTTCTATGTCCTAAGACCTGAGCTGGCACATGTACTCGGGATGGTGACAGACCTACTTTGGGCCGACCAAACGCTACTCGTGACTGGGTAGTTACAAAGGTAGGTTTCAGGCTTGTCCAGACCCATGCTGCGAAACATGGTCGAGCAAGATGGGATTTGCCCCTCCGATCAGGAGAGATATACTCTGGGCCCCTTGTGTGATCCGACCAGGATAAGCATGGCCATGCGACAAGGATTATGAGATAATCCGGTTTGTGGTCGACATCACTAGAACGAGAAAGAGGTCGAGCTAGCATAAGGATGACAGACTCGCCTTGAGCTCGACAACATATATCGTGTGGCAAAAGGAATGAAAGTGTGATGTACAGGTTCGCTAACCAGATTCATAGTCTGCTTGGTGTTCGGCATGCCTTGCTAGAGGCTGCTACCAACCGTGCAGTTCAGGGGTGATCCGAACTGCGACCAAGCTGGCTTGAACCTAAGGGGTCGCGCACTTAAGGGAAGGAACCTACAAGGTCGGATCCGAGGACACTAGTCGGATGTGATCCGAGCTGTATTCGGATTGTGGCCGAGTAGACTTATGGGCTTTAGGGTCCGTGCGAGGTCCAAGTGTTGAGCCCGCGACGGACGCCTATATATAGTGGAGGTGCGGCACACTCATTTAGCAGATCGCTTCGGCGTTGTCACTAGGGTTTGCATGTGTTGCGAATAGACATCTCCACTCGCCGCCGACTGTGTGATCGGACCTAGCAGTCCGCCGCACGGTGTTCCTCCTGCATGCGCGGATACCGTTAGAGGCGGTGCACCTGCGCCGCTCCGGTGAACTTGTACGTGGGATCGGACGACCGGCTGTTCGAGGGAGATCGCACGAGGAGGAGACGATCCACGCGGACGCGCTGCCCCAACTCTTCTTCCGCTGCACGGCACTGCGGGTCTAGTGGTAACGAACTGTGATCCATCTCCCGTAGCATGTTCTTGGTTGTTCTGCACGTAGGAAAATTTTAATTTGTAGTCGACGCACCCTACGGTAGATTCCCACACAATCATCATGTATGTGCATTATATCATGCTATCATTTTGTTGTATTGCATGTTCCATTTGTCGACAACGTTTGTATATTCAACTACTCTTCCTGTGCATCAGCCATTTGAAGTGGTGATGGAAGTATCTGGAGTGAAAACAAGGTATTCCGAGCAGACAATGCTACCTGCTGAAGCAGACATCTTGCTGGATACAGAGAGCTCCTCAGAGGAGGATTCAGAGACTGATGACCAGTCCTATTTCCCTCCTGAGGTCTATGCTCAAACTTGGCAGGGTTATATTACCCATGTCATGCATGTTGTCTTGCATTGCTTAGTTTTTACATCATATATGGATTGCCATCTACTTACTTGCTTACTATATAAATCATATATTTGAATTATATCATGCCATCATGTTTACATACACAACATATATCTGAATTATGGCATGGCAACCCATTTAATAAAGACATCATATAGTTATATCATCTCATCCTGTTTAGTGTTTACAGTCATCATATTTTGAATTATGTCATTCTATCCCAGAATTATATCATGCTATCATGTTTCCATAGGCGACATGTATGTGAATTATGGCATGCCAACCTATTTAATAAACACATTATATAGTTATATCATGTCATCCTATTTACATAGTCATCATAGTCTGAACTATGTCTTTCCATCTTTTTAGTTAGCCATCATAATGTGAAATTGTATCATGCTATCCTGTTTAGTTAGCCATCATATATGTGAAATTGTGTCATGCTATCCTGTTTGGTTAGACAACATAAATGTGAATTATTTCATGCCCTCTTTTATTCCCCACTATCCATTGCACCTGTCTATCATACAATGTCTGTACATTCAATTACTTTTCTTGTTTATCAGCCATTTGAATTGGAGAGGGTGATGGCAGTATCTAAGGGAGTAACAACACGGTCTTCAGAAAAGATAGTGCTACCAGTTGATGCAGATAGAACCACGGTTGTACTTGCCCAAGAACCATCCCCACCACACATAACCCAGACTCTCGCAGATTGTACCCCTACCCAGTTGGACAGAGAACCAGCTACACCCCTTCTAACCCCAACCCTAGCAGATAGTAACCCAGTTCCAGTTGACACAACACCTCTCCACCACAGAGCACCCAAACACGAGCAGTTAGTAAGGGAACTGCAGTGCCCAAAGCACGAGGACCACCACTCTGAATCCCAACTCAACGCTTAAAGGAGAAGAAGAATTGTTCTCAGGTCAGGTTCTGTAGCTATGGTTCATACTCCTTTGCTCTTGCATCACTGTATTTACTCAGACCAACTATTTTCAAATTTGAAGGATGGAATTGAAACTCCAATGGCGCAACAGGTATGTTTTAAACTTGTTTCTTTAACTGGTTTGCTGTTGTAACTTGCTCTATATTGATTTCAGTTTCAATTGAATAAACAGTTATGTTCTCATGTCATGCACATTACAAGTGTCTATATAGTTTCCCACACTTATATTCTGTCTATTCTGCTTTGTCTTGAACAAATATTATTTGAACTGTGTCTCTATCTTGATTTGGCAACAAAAACTAGAATGATATAGACCATAAAGTGACCATGGTACATAGATATATGTTTGTTTCATGTTGTTATCCTGTGCACTTTACTACTGAACTGATTTACCAAAATGAGTTTCATATACAACATGGTAAACCTGTGATGTGTCTGCTTGTTTCTCTTTTAGAATGCGGACAAAATATTGGAGAACAGTACCCCGTTATGCAATGGTGAAGGAAGTAATGCAGATAAGGTTTAAGATAGTGAGACATCCCTGTTGGTCTCCAAGAAAGCTGATAAAAACTACCTTGACGACAGTGAGAGAACCCAGAAGTCCTGTCTTGATGTAGTGTTCGAGTTACTGGCCACTACCGTTGGCACAAGCTCTTCGAACTCGCTGCCTGAATCAGTTCGTCTTCTTGAGTCTCAGCTTCAAGTTGAAAGACATCGATCAGATGTGTTGTGATGGGAAGCTGAAGGACTGAGGAAGTCCCTGCAGAATTCAGATGCATACTTTCTGGTGCAACAGCAAGCGCTGGAGGATTTAAGCGCCAAACAAGAGAAAGTTAATAAGCTTGCTAAGCATCTTGCCAGCATTATGGGTACCCAGGATAATGTTTCTTGAGATCTTCTGAAGTGGTTTCAGTTCTAGACATGTTTTGCTGCGGCGTTTATTTGCACTGGTCGCCAACTTTGACAACTAGTGTATATGATATGCTCCTTTGTTCCCTATATTTGCACTGGTGGCAAACTTTGATGCCCAGTGGATGTAATATGTGTAATAGCCGTGATAGCCTAGCGTAAGTTGCTTGGTTATTTATTTCCTTGTTGTCTTGTTTATTTGTTTGCTTGTAGTCAGAGCTGTTCTTTTTCCGCGGTTTGCTAGTGGCCGCAATAACTTTTTTTAAACTAGGCCACAATAACCATGGGCTACATATTTACTATAGTGACACTGGGCCTTCTACGGGCCGTAGAAACAATGGGCCTTCTACGGGGCGTAGAAACAATGGGCCTTCTACAGGCCGTATCATCAATGGGCCTTCTACGGGCCGTATTATCAATGGGCCTTCTACGGGTCGTATGATCGATTGGCCAAACATGGGCCAATAACATACCGCTTTATGGTAAACGGGCTAGAGTTGGAATCGTCCGTTCATGGGCCGACCATAACGGGCCGTCATTAATCGGCCGTATTTGATGACGCTATGAAAACGGCTGAGGGAGTCCTGGATTAGGGGGTCCTCGGACAGCCGGACTATATACTTTGGCCGGACTGTTGGACTATGAAGATAGAAGATTGAAGACTTCGTCCCGTGTCCGGATGGGACTCTCCTTTGCGTGGAAGGCAAGCTTGGTGATTCGGATATGTAGATCTCCTTCTCTGTAACCGACTCTGTGTAACCCTAGCCCCCTCCGATGTCTATATAAACCGGAGGGTTTGGTCCGTAGGACAAGAACAATCATAATCATAGGCTAGCTTCTAGGGTTTATCCTCTACGATCTCGTGGTAGATCAACTCTTGTAATACTCATATCATCAAGATCAATCAAGCAGGAAGTAGGGTATTACCTCCATCGAGAGGACCCGAACCTGGGTAAACATTGTGTCCCCCGCCTCCTGTTACCATTAGCCTTAGACGCACAGTTCAGGACCCCCTACCCGAGATCTACCGGTTTTGACACCGACATTGGTGCTTTCATTGAGAGTTCCACCGTGCCGTCACGATAAAGGCTTGATGGCTCCTTCGATCATCGGCAACGATGCGATCCAGGGTGAGGTTTTTCTCCCCGGACAAATCTTCGTATTCGGCGGCTTCGTATTGTGGGCCAACTCGCTTGGCCATCTGGAGCAGATCGATAGCTACGCCCCTGGCCATCGGGTCAGATTTGGAAGCTTGAACTATACTGCCGACATCCGCGGAGACTTGATCTTCGACGGATTCGAGCTCATGTCAGCTGCGCCGCACAGTCACGACGAGCATGACTTAGCTCTGCCATCGGACGGTGTTCGGGAGATCACACCTGCGGCTACTCCGGCCCTCAATCCGGAGTAGATCGTGCCATCCGAGGACGGGTGGATGGACCCCGCCACGGAGGCCGCACACTCAGCGGCGATAGAGCCGAATACTGACTTCACCTCCTATGAGACCTGTGTTATCGGACCCTTGGATTCGTCCCTGGCCACAGGCTCCGAACTGCTTGCGTTCGTGCCTATCCAACCTGATTGGGCACCGATCATGGAGTTTACCTCCACGGATATTTTTCAGCACTCGCCCTTGGGCGACGTGCTAGATTCATTGAGGTCTCTCTCCTTGTCAGGAGACCCTCGGCCGAACTATGTCCGGCTCGAGTGGGAAGCGGACGACGAAGAAATTCGTTCCCCACCCACCACCCACTTAATAGCCACTGTCGACGACTTAACCGACATGCTTGATTTCGACTCCGAAGACATCGACGGTATGGACGACGATGCAGGAGAGGATCAGGAACCACCACCCACAGGGCGCTGGACAGCCACTTCATCATACGATATATACATGGTGGATACACCCAAAGAAAACAACGACGAGGAATGGAATGATGTAGCGAAGGATAATCCCCTCGAGAAGCAACCAAAGCGATGACGTAGGCGCCGCTCCAAATCCCGCCTCAGCAAAAACAGCGATAACAGCACAAGAAAGAATAATACCCCGGTCGACTCCAAAGGAAACGACGACCACATGGACCCAGCGATGGAGCAGGATGAGCCAGCGGACGGCAAACATAGTACAGAGCCGCTGTCCGATCACGGCGACGCCGAGGGTAAAACTCATCAACCTGTCTCCGGAGAGGAGAACAGTCCGGACGATGATGCACACATCGTCCCGGAAAGGCACTTGGAACAAGAGAACCTCCATAGAAGGCTTATTGCCACTGCGAGGAGCCTAAAGAAGCAGAAGCAGAAGCAAAGGCTTAAGGCCGCGTAGAATACGCTCAACAGCAGATGGAACAAAGTGCTTGACACCGAAGAAAAGTACGGTGGCAGTCGCCACACAAAGAGCTATCCAAAGCGCAAGCTGCTGCCTGAATTCGACGACGAGGCTTTAGAGCCCATTCAGCCGAAAAATAAAACGGCCGATCAGCCGGATCGACCACCCCGTGGCCGCGACAGGGCGGCTAACGACGTCGCACACAAGTCAGCGCACGATTACGTGAGGACCTGCACAAAAAACTGGTATGGCCAGGTCCATCTACGGATCTAGGAAGCGAGCTCCGGCACAGAATCATGGCCGCCCAAACGACTATATTGACCGAATAACAGCTCGGAATCAAAACCGAACACTACAACCGTCAGAAGAATGCCATGACACATCCAAATACAGGGGTGCCGCGCACCCCCTATGCTTCACCGATGAGGTGCTGGATCATGAATTTCTAGAGGGATTCAAACCCGTGAACATAGAGGCATACGACGGAATGACAAACCCTGGGGTCTGGATTGAGGACTTTATCCTTCACATCCACATGGCTCGCGGAGATGATATCCACGCCATCAAATACCTGCCCCTCAAGTTGAAAGGACCAGCTCGGCACTGGCTGAAAAGCCTCCCCAAAAACTCAATTGGAAGTTGGGAAGAGCTTGAGGATGCTTTTAGGGCTAATTTTCAAGGGACCTATGTCTGACCTCCGGATGCAGACGATTTAAGTCACATAATTCAACAGCCCGGAGAGTCAGCCCGAAAGCTTTGGAACAGGTTTCTCACGAATAAGAATCAAATCGTCGACTGCCCGGATGCCGAAGCCTTAGCGGCTTTCAAACACAGTGTCCGGGACGAATGGCTCGCCAGACACCTCGGCCAGGAAAAACCGAGGACAATGACAGCCCTAACAAGCCTTATGATCCGCTTTTGCGCGGGAGAAGACAGTTGGCTGGCCCGTAGCGGCACCAGCAACCCAGGCACATCCGAAGTCAGGGATGGCAATGGGAAACCGCGACGCAATAAAAGCAAGCGTCGAAACAATGAAGACAACCCAGAAAACACGGCGGTAAACGCCGGACTCAGGGGCTCTCGACCCGGTCAACGAAAAAAGCCATTTAAAGGCAGCAGAGATGGATCGTCCAGCCCAAACAAGATTCTAGACAGATTATGTCAGATTCATGGCACCTCCGACAAACCTGCAAATCACACCAACAGAGAATGCTGGGTCTTCAAGCAGGCCAGTAAGCTAAACGCCGAACACAAGGGGAGGGAGACACCAAGTGAAGACGAGGATGAGCCTTGCCAGCTGAACACTGGGGGACAGAATCCCACCAGAGGTCAAAACAGTGAACATGATTTACACAACTCACATACCGAAGAGGAGGCGCAAACGCGCACTCCGAGACGTATACGCCGTGGAGCCCGTCACCCCCAAGTTCAACCCTTGGTCGGCCTGCCCGATCACTTTTGATCGCAGGGATCACCCGACTAGTATCCGACACAGAGGATCGGCTGCCTTGGTGCTAGACCCAATAATTGACGGATACCATCTCACCCGAGTCCTTATGGACGGTGGTAGTAGTCTTAATCTGATATATCAAGACACCGTCCGCAAAATGGGGATAGACCCGACAAGAATCAGCCAAAGCAATACTACCTTTAAAGGAGTAATACCAGGCCCAAAGGCCCGCTGCACGGGCTCTTTAGTACTAGAGGTTGTATTCGGTTCTCCCGACAACTTGCGAAGCGAAGAATTAACCTTTGACATCGCTCCATTCCGAAGCGGCTATCACGCACTACTCGGAAGAACGGCCTTCGCTCGTTTTAATGCAGTACCACATTACGCTTATCTTAAGCTTAAGATGCCCGGTCCACATGGCATCATCATAGTTAGCAGAAACATAGAGCGTTCCTTATGTGCGGAGGAATATGTGGCGGCTCTAGCAGCCGAACACTGAACGGCCTCTCCAACCAGAATAAATGATCGGTTGTCAAGACCGCGGACACGGTTAGACGAGTCCGGCGCACCACTAGCTGTAACAGCTCAGATAAACCTGAGATTGGGTCGATGGATATACCCCCATAGGTGGTGCTAGGGGCTTCCTGCATGTAAAAAGGTCTACAGTTTGGCTTGACCCTATTTAGATTGCATTTTAATGGTTCACTAAGAATAACCAATTTTTCACATGAAGACTTTCACCTGGGTTTTTCTCTTTTATAGATGATCAGCGTGCTACACCCTTCCAGGATACGGCACAACGGAGACATAGGCGCAGACGTGCAGCAGGGCCCCGCTCAAAGGTTTCTTTTTAGATAAAGACCCTGTGTAAACCTTTTTTACTGTCTTTTGTTGCTTCACACCCTCCGGATACTCAGCACAACCGAGAGGGATGCTGGCGTTATTGGCATCTCATCACGTCAGACTAATGCACGTACCTGGAAATTCAGGGCTCATTATCGAGGGCGTTACTTAGCCCAGTATATGTTGTAAAGTCCGAATACCTTAGGGAGTGTTCGGCGTCGCGAGTTTGGCCTTATATGCATCAGCTACGAATCATGTCTTTGGTAAATAGGTGGGTTTGCCCGGCTCCCGTGTTTTGCTACCTTACGTTCCGCTCTATTAGCTCAGGGGGCACCGGGAGAACTACTGCGATTGTGCCCTGGTTCATCTGGATGAGCACCTCAGTAGAGAAAGCCGAAAACTGACTGTCATGATAAAGCGTGAGACTGGTCAACCACTCGATAACTCAGCGGAATCTTCGCGATTCCTCCGCATTAACGAAGGACCGGTTTCCCGATCATGTATGTACGCGCACCGTATTCAGATGAGCGCGGAAGTACCAGGGGCTGTATAGTAGCCCCATCGTCAAACTCCTATGGCTAAGTGAAAGTGTTAAAGCTATATAGTCCGATTGCCTTGTTCGCCGCGCTATCACCTCCTTAATGGACCAAGAAGTTGGATCAAGTGTGAATACGCGCTTTTCTGAACACCCCCGCATTATATGCGTGGGGGCTGAAGCCGACGACTGCAAACTTTCAGGTTATATACATACATAAACGGCCGCACAGGAGGCATCATAATACTTTCAGGCAAAAGTATAAACACAGCCTTTATAATCCAAATAGCATTGTTTTTACAAATGGGATACATGTCACTCGAACATGATACTCTTCGAGCACTGAGCCTCTATTAAACGAGTGCCTTCTAGGACTTCTTCGAAATAGTGCTCAACCGAGACCTGGCCTACGGCCGAACCCCGGGTTGCAATAGCGGTGGCCTCCATCTCTGCCCAATATGTCTTAACACGGGCAAGAGCCATCCGCGCACCCTCTATGCACGCCGACCTCTTTACAGCGTCGATATGTGGCACAGCACCAAGGAATCGTTGCACTAAACCAAAATAACTATTCGGCCTTGGTCCCTTCGGCCAAAGATGATCCACGACAGACCTCATGGCAAGTCCGGACAACCTATGGAGCTCGGCCCACTCGGCCATTTGTTTATTTAACAGCAGCGGACGCGTTGGAGCACTGAACTACGACCAGAACAACCTTTCCCCTTCATGATCTTTCTGATATTTGAAAAACTCAGTCGCATCAGCAGCACTCATTGCCAAGTCCAAGTACGCGTCTGCAACACTCCATAATTGATCCAGAGGGGCATACTTCGGATCTCCGAACTTCGTCCGCAACAAAAAGGGCTTCCCAGCCATGATATCTCCGGCTTGACGGAGCTCCTCCTTCGCCGCTCTGATTTTAGAGCAGGTTGCCTTGGCTGCTTCCATGGCTTTCTTCAGGTCAGCCACTTTCGCTTGGCTTTCCTTTTCAAGAAGCTCATATCAGCCGGCAGCATCTTTTAGCTCAACAGCCATCTTGGCTATTTTATCTTTGCTCTGGCGATGAGCAGCCTGTTCGGCTCTTAACTCTTCGGCCGCCTTTAGGGCGGCCGCATCACTTCTCCTGGCTTGTTCCTTGGCTCGGGCAAGTTCCGCCCGAAGGGTCTCCACGGCGGCAGCTCCATCTGCAATCACAGCATATTATAGATACTAGCATCATGCTCCTCTTAATATTTGTTGACCACCCGAAAATACATACCAAGTGCCTCGTCAAGCCGCTTGTTCACAAGGGCGATATCGGCATCTGCCGCGTCAAGCTATCACCTCAGTTCGGCAAACTCAGCAGTCCGGCTAGCCACCGGACCCTCAGCCGCCTGCACATGAAAGCAGCGCGATCATTACCTGGGACTATGATCCTCTGTTTGCCGCCTCTGGACAGCGATCAGAGTCTCAGGGGCTACTATCTGTATAGAGCACACCTAGCGTGTGCGGTACCATCAAAATATATATATTACTTTGCGTACCTCAAAGCCTCTTAGCAGGCTCGTAAAAGCTTCATGCAACCCACTTTTGGCGGATGAAATCCTCTCAACCACCGTACCCATTAAAGTACGATGCGCCTTTGAGATAGCCGCTTGCTCCAGAAGACCCATCAGTGCGTCCGGTTGTGCACCGGGCAGTCCCGGACTCTTTCTGTTGCTCTCCTTAGGAGCCGAATACTCCGGACTTCGGGTGACCGAAGGGTTACCTTCTGGCCTTGGCGGATCGGGAGAAATCCTCCGTGACGACACCTCAGGTTCGTCCTCCGCGTGAGGCGGGGAGACAGGGGGAGGCATTTCTCTCTCCATCATCTTCGGAAGAAGATCCCCGAAGACGAACTCTGTCGAGAAGGGCTACGAGCCGGACTGCAAGATATATGTCTCGGTTATTGTCCTCGGAGATAAAGCAGGATATATTTACCAAAGTACTCTTGTTCACTTACAGCGCGATGGAGGGCTGGCCCCCTTGCGGGCGCTGTGCGGTAAGGACGCCCTCCGGGGCAGGGCCCCCTGGCGAAGGTTTCTTCCCTCGTTTGGAAACCTTTGTTTCCAAGTCTTCAGAGGCGGTCCTTTTCCTTCCTTGGGGAGAGGGGATTCTAGATTCTTCTCCCCGATTATCCTCCTTCGCGGAGACACTATTTCCCCCTGTTTGGATGTGTAATGTGTGAAGCCCACTTTCGGCTTCTTTATTCCTCCCTTTATCTTCCCCTGATGGCACTTGATAAGGTGCGTGCTCAAGCATCCTGGCTAGTACAGGATCCGGTGAGCCTTCGGGAAGGGGGGCCAAACACCTGATCCTCTCCGCCTTTCTTATCCAGTCCTGGCCGAGAGCAATTTTTTCAGAATGATGTTGTGACAAATAAAAAGACAGCATGTTTGGCCGCAGAATTACTTACGTGGGTATCTAGATGGTTGCAGTTGAGACCCGCATCCTCGGTGGTGTCCGAACACTTTATTCGTGATCCGAAGAACAATCCATACATCTCTTCGGGCGTCACGCCGAAGAATTGCTGAATAGTTCGCGGTCCTTCCAGGTTGAACTCCCACATACGGAGAGATCGACGTTGGCATGGAAGGACCCGACGAACCAGCATAACTTGCATTACCTTGATAAGACTGACATCCCTCTTGAGGAGATCTCGGATGCGACTTTGCAATGTCGGCACGTCATTAACTGCCCCCCAGTCCAGCCCCTTGTTGACCCATGACGCCAGTTGCGGTGGAGGGCCCGAGCAGAAGGTGGGGGCAGCTGCCCACTTTGTACCTCGGGGAGCTGTGATGTAAAACCACTCCCGCTGCCATAAATTGGACACCTCCGGGAAGGAACCCTTTGGCCATAGAGCATCGGCGCCTTTGCTTATTATGGCACCTCCGCATTCTGCGTGTCGCCCATCGATCATCTTCGGCTTCACATTGAAGGTCTTGAGCCATAAGCCGAAGTGTGGGGTGATGCGGAGGAAGGCCTCACACACGACGATAAACGACGAGATGTGAAGGATGGAATCTGGAGCTAGATCGTGGAAATCGAGCCCGTAATAGAACATAAGCCCTCTAACAAAGGGATCAAGACTAAAGCCTAGCCCTCGGAGGAAGTGGGAAAAAAATACGACACTCTCGTTGGGTTCGGGAGTGGGGATGACCTGCCCTTGAGCAGGCAGCCTGTGCGGGATTTCGGCGGTCAGATACCTGGCTTCCCTTAGCTTCTTGATGTCCTCCTCTGTGACAGAGGAGGCCATCCACCGACCTTGAAGGTTGGATCCGGACATGGTTGAAGGTCCGAAGCGCTTAGCCTGAGCCTTGGGTGTTGGAACTCGAGGTGGGGGAAGGGAAGGATCGAGCGTGAGAAGAAAAGGACTGGCCTTGGCCCCTTTATAAAGAGGGTGAATATCAAGCGTCCTCCGCGTGGCCGTTTGGAACTTGCCTAAAATCGAGAAGTCATACTAACAAGCACGATTGGGTTACCCACACCCGTATTGATGAGAATCCCGTGATAAGGGGAACACAATCTCTGCTTCGACAAGACGTGCCAAAAAAACCGCCTCGCAACACGTGAAGTGGCAGGCTGGGAAAAACGGTTCGTAATGACCAGACCACCGCAGGATGTCACGTTATGAAAAGTTGTCAGCAGATTAGATTTGTGGAATATTATACTCTCTACGGTGGTATGTGGAATTTGTTTTACAGAGCCGGACACAATCCTTGTGTTCAAAATCTTCTATGGATTATTCGGAGAAGGAACCCGCCTTGCAATGCCGAAGACAATCTGCGCGCTGGACTCATCGTCATTGAAGTCTGGTTCAGGGGCTACTGAGGGAGTCCTGGATTAGGGGGTCCTCGGACAGCCGGACTATATACTTTGGCCGGACTGTTGGACTATGAAGATACAAGATTGAAGACTTTGTCCCGTGTCCGGGTGGGACTCTCCTTTGCGTGGAAGGCAAGCTTGGCGATTCGGATATATAGATCTCCTTCTCTGTAACCGACTCTGTGTAACCCTAGCCCCCTCCGGTGTCTATATAAACCGGAGGGTTTAGTCCGTAGGACAAGAACAATCATAATCATAGGCTAGCTTCTAGGGTTTAGCCTCTACGATCTCGTGGTAGATCAACTCTTGTAATACTCATATCATCAAGATCAATCAAGCAGGAAGTAGGGTATTACCTCCATCGAGAGGGCCCGAACCTGGGTAAACATTATGTCCCCCGCCTCCTGTTACCATTAGCCTTAGATGCATAGTTCGGGACCCCCTACCCGAGATCCGCCGGTTTTGACACCGACAGCAGCCCAACATATAGCGGGCCACAAACGGGCTGATTGTAACCACAGGCTGAATTTGGCCCACAAGCAGAAAATGACAGTAACGGGCCGTAAGTAAACGAATGTGGAAATGGGCCCAAGAATAAATGGGCCCCGAGAAGGCCGAAAGATAACATGGGCTGGAAACGGCCCAATGGAATAATGGGCCATTAATGGGTATAAAGTGATACACTGTTCATTACGGGCCAGTTTCACCACGGGCCGTTAACGGGTATAGAGTGATACACTGTTCATTACGGGCCAGTTTTACCACGGGCCGTTAATGGGCCGAGAGTAATAAGGGCCTCATATGGGCCGAAAGACGTCATGGGCCATCCATGGGCCGGAAGTTAAAATAGGCTGGAATTATATTGGACGGCCCAGATGACGCTACTAGGCCTAATTCGGTTAGGCCATAAACAGGCCCTGGGTTAGCGGGCTGTAAATGGGCTATACGCGAACATGCTGTTAACAGGCTTGCCGTGGGCCGGCCCGCCACCTTTTGACCAAGTTAAACTGGCCAGCCTATTCACAGGAATGGGCCTCTGTTGGGCCATGCCATGTGTCGACGTATCATAGGTGCTTTGTGTCCAATGAGTGGATGACATCTGTCCCAACGGTGAGCCGACACGTGTTTCCTCCAGCCAATGATGATTTTACATGTGGAAAATCCCCATTGGTCGGGGCTGTTAACGGGTTATCGGATCCAAAACCGGACCCGATAGCTTAACGGCGTTCCGTTACGGTGGATGCCATGTGTCGGTCACCCTTGACGAAAGAACTTCTGTGACGCGTGATTTATCGTCATGGAAGTGGACACTTCCGTGATGATAATTTTGGTAATGTCATGGAACACTTCTACGACAGCACTGGTATGACTATCTTGATTATGTAATAAATTTGTCATGGATGTACATGCATGAAAAAAACGCGACCTACTGTGACAAACACGTATCATCACGGAAGTGTCTTTTTTTTGTAGTGATTGCTATTGCTTTCTTCATGACTTATACATGTTCCTATGACTATGAGATTATGCAACTCCCGAATACCGGAGGAACACTTAGTGTGCTATCAAACGTCACAACGTAACTGGGTGATTATAAAGATGCTCCACAGGTGTCTCCGATGGTGTTTGTTGAGTTGGCATAGATCAAGATTAGGATTTGTCACTCCGATTGTCGGAGAGGTATCTCTGGGCCCTCTCGGTAATGCACATCACTATAAGCCTTGCAAGCAATGTGACTAATGAGTTAGTTGCGGGATGATGCATTACAGAACGAGTAAAGAGACTTGCCGGTAAAGAGATTGAACTAGGTATGGTGATACCGACGATCGAATCTCGGGCAAGTAACATACCGATGACAAAGGGAACAACGTTTGTTGTTATGCAGTTTAACCGATAAAGATCTTCGTAGAATATGTAGGATCCAATATGAGCATCCAGGTTCCGCTATTTGTTATTGATCGGAGATGTGTCTCGGTCATGTCTACATAGTTCTCGAACCCGTAGGGTCCACACGCTTAACGTTCGATGACGATTTGTATTATGAGTTATGTGATTTGATGTACCGAAGGTTGTTCGGAGTCCCGGATGAGATCACGTACATGACGAGGAGTCTCAAAATGGTCGAGACGTCAAGATCGATATATTGGAAGGCTATATTCAGACATCGGAAAGGTTCCGAGTGATTCGGGTATTTTTCGAAGTACCGGAGAGTTACGGGAATTCGCCGGGGGAAGGAGTGGGCCTTCATGGGCCATACGGGAAAGGAGAGGAGGGCCTCAAGGGGTGGCCGCGCCCCCCCCATGGCGAGTCTGAATTGTACTAGGGAGGGGGCGGCGCCCCCTCTCTTTCCTTCTCCCTCTCCTACTCCTTCCCTCTCTCCCCTCTTGGAAAAGGAAGGGGACTCCAACTAGGATTGGGAATCCTAGTTGGACTCCCCCTATAGGCGCGCCCCTCCTAGGCCGGCCTCCTCTTCCTCCCTCCTTTATATACGTGGCCAGGGGGCACCCTAATAGCACAACAGAAAATCTCTTAGCCGTGTGCGGTGCCCCCCTCCACAGTTTAACACCTCGGTCATATCGTCGTAGTGCTTAGGCGAAGCCCTGCGCCGGTAACTTCATCATCACCATCACCACGCCGTCGTGCTGACGGAACTCTCCCTCGGCCTCAACTGGATCAAGAGCTCGAGGGACGTCATCGAGCTGAACGTGTGCATAACTCGAAGGTGCCGTACGTTCAGTACTTGGATCGGTTGGATCGTGAAGACGTTCGACTACATCAACCTCGTTACTAAACGCTTCCGCTTTCGGTCTACGAGGGTACGTGGACACACTCTCCCTGCTCGTTGCTATGCATCTCCTGGATAGATCTTGCATGATCATAGGTAAAAAATTTGAAATACTGTGTTCCCCAACAGACGCCTCGGTCGAATTGCCAAGGTTTTCCCAAGATAAGATGGCACACGGACATAGGAACCACGTCGCACTCCAAGGTGTCCTCGTAGGCGCCGATCTTGAAGGAAACTTGCATCGTATGCTCCACTTGAATAGTGCCGGAGTCGCTTAACCATTGGACCTTGTAGGGATGAGGATGCTTCTTCTTGACCAATTGTAGCTTGGAACATAGCTCTTCACTTGCCAAGTTGTGAAAACTTCCTCCGTCGATGATGACTTTCACGGAACGCCCGTTGATGTCGGCCCTGGTGTGGAAGATGTGGCACCGTTGGTCTTCTTCTTGGTGGTGTTGTAGCATCAAGACCTTGGAGACCACGAGAGAGGGACTTGAATCATTGTCACAAAAGACTTGATCATCTTCATCTCCGTTCACGTGCCGGTGCATGGCCACGTGCTCAAGGGCTTCCATTTCTTCTTCACTCATGGAGTCGTATGTGCCATCATCGTTGAAGATCATGGTTCACTTGTTGGTGCATTCAAAGGACTTGTGTCCTCGGCCACCACATGTGAAGCACTTGATAGAACTTGTCTTGACGGGGTCATTTGATGGCGCCGAAGATGAGGGAGTCTTGGATTTGTAGGTGCTTGCCGGAGGACGAGTCAAGGAAGGCGTAACTTGCTTGGAACTTGACTTGTCGCTGGTACTTGGTGATTCTCTAGTTGAGGTAGGAGGTGCCGAAGTCCCGGGAGCTTGAGTGTATGAGCCGTAGGTCTTGGACGAGTACTTGGCGTATTTGAAGTCATCTTGCACTTGTCGCTCGGCCTTGGTCGCTTGATGAACTAGCTCGAGAAGGTTGGAGAAGGGTTGGAAGTCGGCAATCCACTTGATTGGGTGGTTGAGGCCGTTCAAAAAGCGTGCCATAGTTTGCTCGTCATCTTCCTTGACATTGGCTCTTATCATGGCAACCTCCATTTCTTGATAGTATTCTTCCACCGTCTTCGTGCCTTGCTTGAGGAGTTGCAACTTCTTGTAAAGATCACGGGTGTAGTGTGTAGGCACGAAGCGAGCTCTCATGGCATCCTTCATTTGCGTCCAAGTTGTGATTGGTGGTTCGCCTCTTACTTGTCGTCGCTCGATCACTTGTTCCCACCAAATGAGGACGTAGTCTTGAAACTCGAGGGAGGCCTTGGCGATCTTCTTTTCCTCATCGTAGTTGTGAAGGCGGAATATCTTGTCCACCTTCAATGCCCATGAGAGATATTCTTCGGGATCATTGCTTCCGGAGAACTTGGGCATGGTGAACTTGAGCTTGCCGTAGCGGAGTTCTTCATCGTAGTGGCGGTGTTGATGTTGCTCTTGCCGAGGAGGAAGGTCCTCAAATGCTCGTTCTTCGTGATGTCGCTCTTGTCGTGGAGGAGGACGAGGCATATGTGCTTGGTTTCTTATTTCTTGGCATATGCGCTCGGTTTCTTCTTTCTTGTTGCTCTTCAAGTCGAGCGGCTTCTTCTTATCATGCTTAAAAAAGTGCTGCTTCTTGTTCACGAACTTGGCAGTTGCGCTCGTCGACGGCTCTAGTGGCCTCGTTGAGTGTGCATTGTGATTCGAGTGCTTGATCTTCACATTCGAGTGCTTGTGCTTCACGGCGCTCTTGTGCTTGTCGGATTGCATCACCGTCTTGAGGTGGTTGACGTTGGACTTGTGGAGGTATTTTCTCTTGCTCCATTGCTTCTTGCGCTTGTTGTCGCACCCTTTCACGTGCTCGGGCTCGGTCTTGTAAGTCATTGCCTTGGAATGGATTTTCTTGAGCTTGGCGATCATCACGTCGAGGAAAGTGAGATCGTGGAGGACTTGCATCATAAGAGGAGTAGTCCAAAGATTGCCGACTTGAGCGGCGGCTTGAGTGGCGCTGTCTTGGCGAAGAGGTTGAGGAAGACGTGCGTCTCATGATCATGTTGTGGAATTCTTCCATTTGTGTGGTTAACTTGGCGTCGATGTAGTCGCGGTTCCTTGCTTCCGATTGATGAAGGTCGGTGGCGAGTTGCTCAATGCGTTCACCCAAGGCTTCACTTTCTTGATGGAGAGCTCGTTGCACGACGAAGAAGTGGTTCTTGGTGACGTAGTCGCGATCGTCACATTGCTCCTCGAAAAGTGGGTTCACCGACGAACTTGGCCTATCCATCATAACCAAGTGGGGTGAGTAGGAAAATGAGAGAACAATACCGAAGTTACCTT
The DNA here is from genome assembly GCF_018294505.1 of Triticum aestivum. Lineage (NCBI taxonomy): Eukaryota > Viridiplantae > Streptophyta > Magnoliopsida > Poales > Poaceae > Triticum > Triticum aestivum. The sequence continues at coordinate 438,138,131 of NC_057802.1, read as the reverse complement.
TTCCGAGGATTGTGGATGTATCAAGTGTCTCTCAATGTAATGCCACAATAGGAGAATTGGTACCGGGTTTGTTTCTCACACCTAGACAAGTAAAGCTTATGGAGTAGCTTGGTTAGGACGGTGGCACAAAAATTTCAAGCAAATGTTAGTCAAGATATCGATAAGGTTGAGAAGGTTCACAAAAATGCAAGTGAAGCAACTAGATCAAACCCAAGAATATCACTAGGAACACACACACGGACGATAGATGGGATCCGCACAACCAAGGAGTGAGCCCAAAATGTGTAACCACAGAAAATGCTCTTGTTGTACGGATGCTAGAGAGACGCTAGCTTGATTGCTCAAATGGGCAAGATACACTTGTGCACCAACCTATGAGAGAAACGTGTCGTCTCCAATCCCAACTATGCTATGTATGAGGTGACCAAGATGATATATCGATGCAAAATGGCTCAATGTTATTGCTTACAAGCTCTTTGTTTCTCCTCTTTTGCTTAAAAGCTTTTCTTTCTTCTTTTTTGTTTTTTCACTATGCTTGATGCTTGAGCCAAATATGATATGAGGCAAGTATGTAAGATATGCACATGAGAGACTTATGGCACACTGATGATAGCAAGATCACTATGGTGCACAATAGCGTGGCCCGGCAATTCTCAACTCGCCAGTCTCGATGGGTAGGTGACGCAAAATGGCTCGGGTTATCAATGCAAAAGCAAGGAAATGAACTAAGTGTCATCGAGGTTACCGTCCTTTCTTACGGTTAGCAGTGTCAACGGTGAAGATCGTTGGCGAAGACGACTCCGAGGCGATGATGAATGGTGATGTCGATGTCACACGTTCCTAAGTAGCCAAAACACCTTAGGAAACAGAAACCGCAACTCAAAATCGGTCAAAGCGGAAGGTGGGTGTTTTTATGGTGAATTTTTTTATGGAGGCAAATGGTGGTGGTAATGATGTATGTGGATGGGGGATGTCAAGAGCTTCCAAACGAGCTAAAGAACACGAAAAACGGACTTGGGAGTTGGAAGTTATGGCCAAAATGGAGGT
>NC_057802.1:438081532-438136728 GCF_018294505.1 Triticum aestivum | reverse complement strand
GCCCGGGGGTGCGGGCACTTGGGGGTTCGGGGTGCGGGCACCCGGTGGTCTCTAATTTGGGCGGAAATCTTTGGGAAATTGCCAAATTCCATGGTGGGAAGGGTGGGGATTGATGGGTAGGGGCTAGATCCACTTGCCAAACAACAAATCCATGGACCAAAACAACCAAATCTCACAAGATCCAACAAATTGCAAGAAATTTTTTTGGGGCTATTTTTGTGGAGATTTTCGAATTAGGACGAAAAATAACAAAATCAAGCTAGCAAATAGGGGGATGGGACTCCAATATGTGAATCAACCTTGCTCATGATACCAAGATGTTGTAGGGTGAAACCCTAGAGGGGATCTTTTCACACTTGGAGGGGGGGAAAGAGGAAGAACACTCAAGAACACAAGGAGGAAATCACTCAAACAAACCCAAATAACACATCCACTAGAGTAGCATACATGAGATCCACAAGCATAGAAGAACAATTCAAGGAAAATAGCACTAGGGTAAAAGTTCTTCCCACTAGGTGAGGTCTTGATATCCACAAGAGGATCTTCTGCAAGAGGAGGGCTTGATCTCCAAGAGGAGCTTCTCCAAGAGGAGGTCTAGATCTCCAAGAGGAGGAAAATGAGCAAAGCTCTCTCTTTGTCTATGTAATACTTTGCTAACCTCACCAAAGAGCTAGGGAAATAGTTTATGTAGGCCAGGGCCAAAATAGAAGGGAGAGAGGGATACAAGGGTCAAAACCCCAATTGCACGCAGGCACTCTCGAAGGGGTCCGGGCACCCGGGGTAAAGGGGTTCGGGCACCCGGACCGAACAAGGACATGCGCTCAGGTTCGGCCGGGCACCCGGGGCGACGTAGGCCGGGCACCTGGACCAGTCAGGAGCCGACTGATGGTGGACTGGGCACCCGGGGGTCCCAAGCCCGGGCACCCGGGGTGGCGCCAGGCGGATGGAGCAGGTGGCCGGGCACCTGGGGCTCCAAGGCCGGGCACCCGGGGTCGGCTGGGAGCAGCGCCCAGGGGGCTGCGGGCACCCGGGCCCTCCATGGCCGGGCACCCGGGGCTGGCAGGGCCGCGCCCAGGTTGGGGCCGGGCACCCAGAGTGTCCAGGACCTCCCCTTCTTCATTCTTCTCGCTCCATTCTTCCTTCTCGTCCATAGGTGCTCGGGTCTCCATGCTAGCCTCTTCATGATCATCACTTTGGTACCTAAGCGTGCATAACACTTCCGTTTGAGGTAGGACCCAACTCTCGTGTGAATTTGAATGGAGCTCGAAGAGGAAGGAGTTAACCTCGGTTTCGATGGCACATGCACGAGCTCTTGTCATTAGTCCTCTTAGTGCTTGCGGTGGCGACGGAGTGTCCATGGGGATGGTCGAGGGATGCTCCACATCACGTAACCTATCTCAAATCTTTACCACACTCTACAGGGGTCCAATGAAGACACCATGCCAAGTTTCATCGCTTTCAAAGCTCGTTTGCACGCACTTTCAAACGGAAGCGCATTTTACTCTTTTTAGTGGCCGAAAACCAGTTAAATGCTTGGAAAATCGCAAACCTAATAAAAAAGGCCAAATCCTTTTAGTGGCCAGAAAATCCTTAAAAATCCTTGTTTGTGCGGTATTTCTTACCGAAGAGCATCTTGCCCCTTATAGTGGCCAGAAAATCAGGTAATGTTGCCTTGAAAATAGTAGACCTACTCAAAAAGTGGCCAAATTTGAGTATGTGAGTTTTGATGGTTTGTATTAATCCTAGAAAATCCTTGTTTGCACGCTATTTTCTATCAAAGAGCATTTTTACGTTTTAATGACCCAAAAAACATTAATGCTTCGCAAATAGCAAACTAACTAAAAAGGTGGCAAAATTTGAGCATGGGGTTTCCAATCGTGTGCATTAATCATGGAAAAAATATTCATGGCCTAAATGATTTTTAAAAATAGTCTTCACTTAGCTGTGGCGGGTCCATAACAATGCCCGCCACTTGAAAAGTTGCGGTGGCGGGCTTCCGGGCACCCGGGTCACTGCTGTAAAATGTTATCCATTCGCTCCCGCATGGTCATTCCACCATATCCACAGAGTCACTCTCACTCTCCCCCACCGCTCTCGTCGCCGCCGTCGCCATCGTCCTTGCTGTCCCCATCAGCCTCGCTGTCCTGCCCCCCGTCTGCAGCCACCATCGACCTCGCCCTCCCCGCCACCCTCGCCATCCGCCCCGGTAAGCATCATACTCCTCACATTCCGTCGTCCCCGTCCCCATCACCCTCATCATCCGTGGCCGTGCCACCCGCGCCCATGCCCACCCACATTTGTGATTTTCTTGATTACTAGCTAGCTAGGGTTAGGGTTGACATATTAATTTGTGTGAGCTTGAGCTTGAGTAGTTAGGGTAGTAGATTTAATTTGTTTGAGCTTCATAGAGACGAATATGACTTGTTTGAGCTTGAATTTTATAATGATTTGTTAATTTTACAATTGTAGAATGACTTATTAATTTTGGATTGAATATGCACTTGCATTCAATTGTTTACAAGGCTAGGGTTAATTTTTGAAATTTTAGAATTTGCTTTAGTACAGACGTACAGTAGTTATCAAACTTGGTGAATTTGCTTCAGTTGTACTTCTTAACTATGTACACTACAATTTTGCTGAATTTTCAAATTTGCTTCATTAGAATTCACTAGAATGAAGCTAGAAGTTAATAATTAGATATCAATGCTTATAGAATGTACATGCACTTGGCTTCAAGTTTTTCAAGGAATCATACACTAAATTCCATTTTTTTTGCCGAAATGTTGATTGATTTTCTTTTTGCCAAATTTTTGGCACTTAATATGTCCAATTTTAAGCAAAGCTCATGCCAAATTTTTTGTACATTTTGAAATTTATATAGCTTCATGTTTAAGATTTCATATAGTTTGTGATTTATATTGTATTGTACTAAATGTCTTCAATTTTTTTTACAGGGATTCATAATAAGCGCTCATGTTTTGGAGAAACGTTGATTGAATTTCGTTACACCAAATTTCTAACACTTAATATGTCCATTATTAAGCATAGGTCATGCCCGAATTTTCCGTATATTTTTAAATTTATATATGCGCATGTTCTAGGGCACTTCTTTTTTGTTGGAAATGGCGGACAACGGCAGGTACCCTGGTGTTTTCCAGAGGCCTTGGGGCAAGTGGGCGGCCTAGAATCAAAACCTCAACACTGGCAAGAAGCAATGACTCAACACGTTCAACATCGTCGAGGCGGCACGCACTTATGCTGTCATGGCGCTAGTGTACCAGGGGCCAAGTGCCCAGCTCAACTTTCCCCAGGATGCCTGGCGCGTGAGTCGGCTAGCGCCTCCAAACATGAGGATAATCTCCAAGGCCGAGGGGAAGGAGCACCATAAGGCCAAGGTGCTGACGATGACCCGTCAATAGCAAAGCAGTGATTCGTTGGTGGAGCATTATCTTAGGGAGGATCCGCAACTCTATGCCTTGAACGAGGCATTGCTGAAGGCCGCATGCGACAAGGAGGAGGCCCAGGATGACCCGATAGACTGGGACCGAGTCCTCGAGACCTCCGACGATGATGATGACTACAGCTCTGACGTTGACTTTGATTAGGAGTTTCTCTCTCCACCGTAGCTAGTCGTGTCATTGTGTGCTAGAGATGTTTGAACTATTTTTTAGTACTGTTGAAAGTATGGAAGCTGCTATGTTGTATTATGTAGATAGCATCGCATAACCTAATTCTGTAGACTTGATAAACCTGCTTATATGTATCGTCGTACTAGCTAGTTCTAGCAGTGTTGGTAATGTGTGATCATACCTCACCTGATGACATTTTTTTCGTGGATTTTTTATCTTTCAATTATGAACACAAGAAATGGATTACGAGGATGGGATCCCCGAGTGTCCCGACTGTTCCGGGGGTATGTGCGATGATCCTCACTTGGAAAACGACAATTCTTTCTTGGGTGAATAAGTGATGAAGAATTCTTCTTGGGTGAATAAGTTGTTAAGTTGCAAAGAAAATTCCAAGGTTAGAATTCTCCAGAACTACATGAGAAATCCTTTGAATCAAAGATGCCGGTTGTAAGCGTTAAGAAACTAACAATGTCTAAAATTTAAAAATAAAGTGTTTTTTATTTATTTATCAAGTTGTTGTATCATATGAGTCACTGCTTCTATTGTCGGGGACTAGGGCGGTGAAGACTTACCAGTAAGGCTATCACTTAGAGAGCAGTGATTCGGTGCCCAGACTCATCCGCACCCGTGCTGAAGATAAAAAAATTCAAAACAAAACGTGATGTTCTTGACCGGGTGCAAATGAGTCTGGACTCAGAAATGGATATTCGTATCTCTTGCATAAACTCTTCTTGAACCCTTTGAAACACATAACGTGATGTTCTGAATTTGACATGCTCTTTAAAAATATAATGCTATAGTTCATTGTTGTAGTAATCCAAATATAATGGTCAACACAATTATGATATTCTACAAATTATATGAGTTTTCAAGTTTATAATCCAAATATTAGAATAATATCAGTGGCCCAGTAGAAGTTTATACATACAATCAAGATTTGCCCTAAAAGAAACATACAATCAAAATTACCGTGCTGGACGTGGTCGCCACACGCCCGACGCACGTGCCGGTGGAGGCGCCCCCGAACACTGGTGGATCTGGCGCCGGTGCCAGGGCACGGCACGGCTCGGCGCCAGGTCCGCCATGGCAAACTACCCAAATCCGACACCATCACCAACCCACCATCACATCACCGTCCCTGCGACCTCCGGATCCTCGAATCCGTCCCGCCTACCACCTCCCGTCCTTTTCTTACCGCGCCCCGGCTCCGCTCACCCATCTGCCACCTCCCGCTCCGCCGTGACGCGGCGGATCCCAGAAAAGAAAAGAAATTCTCCGATCCCCCACCACTTAGCTTTCGACGAGAGGATCGACCGACCGGCGAGCGAAACCGCGCCACCAACCGGCGACCGCTCGGGCAGGCAAGCCGCGGCCTGCCTCGGTCTCTCCGGCCGACACCCCGCGTCACCCCCGTCGCAATTCGGCGGCCAGACCCACGCAAATTGCGTCCTTTTCTCGTCTTCTTCCTCCCGGTTAGTTTATAACCTGCCTGCCCATCCTTGGAACAACCGAACGAATCAGACAGGTTATGTAGTGGTGGCTTGCGCGGCTGGCCTTGGTTTTGCTTGCGGCGAGAAGCAATGGGCGGAGCGGAGGACGGGGCGCACGCGGCGGGGGGCCACGCGTCGAACGGGCACGCCAATGGGGCCGTGGAGGAGAAGGTGGACGAGCTGCGGCGGGTGATGGGGAAGGCCGACGGGGACCCGCTCCGGATCGTCGGCGTCGGGGCCGGGGCCTGGGGCAGCGTCTTCTGCGCGCTCCTGCAGGACGCCTACGGCCACCTCCGCGACAAGGTGCAGCTCCGCATCTGGCGCCGCCCCGGCCGCGCCGTCGACCGCGCCACCGCCGAGCACCTCTTCAACGTCATCAACGCGCGCGAGGACGTCCTGCGCCGCCTGATCCGCCGATGCGCCTACCTCAAGTACGTCGAGGGCCGCCTCGGGGACCGCACGCTCTACGCCGACGAGATACTCAGGGACGGCTTCTGCCTCAACATGATCGACACCCCGCTCTGCCCGCTCAAGGTCGTCACCAACCTGCAGGAGGCCGTCTGGGACGCTGACATTGTCATCAACGGCCTGCCGTCCACGGAGACGAGGGTTGTGTTTGGGGAGATTGGGAGGTACTGGAAGGAGAGGGTTAATGCCCCAGTCATCATCTCGCTCACCAAAGGGATAGAAGCATCCCTGGATCCGGTGCCGCGGATCATAACTCCCACACAGATGATTAGCAAAGCAAGTGAGTTCCCTATATCTTCTTTTTCGCCCAATCATAATTTATTCTTCTTTCTTCACTGAAGAATTGATGTTGTCCTCTATTGATGGTGGATTGATGTTGTCCTATGTACTTGGTGGATTGCTGTTTGCCCTCAATTGTTGGTGTCGGTTCCCCTCCATGGGTACAAATTTGTAGCTATCAGCCTTTTTAATCTGGTAGGAGTACCTGATAACTATGACAGACAGTTATCAAACTTTGGCTGAAATGTCATCATGAGTTATGATAAATTTTGGATGCAACCGATTACGTTGCTGACAAAATATTGATGTTGAATTGTAGAAGATAAATCCGTACATGGTTCTTGGTAAAAATATATCAAAAAATGCTTTTTGCTCATTGCATTATACTGTAATGTTTAACTGAATTCATTGCCTTGGCTTGCTAAATACTCGTGCGCTGCTATGGAAGTTGATGCTTGTGCATTGCTATAGAAGTTTTTTCATTGCATGAGTTGTCTAACTGCTTGTGTCATCTTAGTCCCTAACTTTGTGCAAATAAAAAAAATCTCAAAATCTACATCAGTCGAATCAACTGATCGGAAAATTATGAGACATACCTCTTCTACAAATATATTATAATTGCGGCAATTAATTTCTTGGCGACTTAAGAGGTAATATCTGTGGGTGAATGGACCGCCACAAACTCAGATATTTATGAGTATAAGAGTAAAGGATAAGATCTATGTAACCTTCTGTAAGTTTCGTATATAGAGGGGATATAACTGATTATTGAACTTGCAGCTAAGTAATTGGTAGTATCTTCTGTTGCTTATGAATGCTCTTAGTCATTATATGTGTTTAGTTTAGCAGGCTCTTCCTGAATGAATTCCTTACTCTATTTTCATGCTTCTACACACCAAAAAAATGCAACATTTTGTTCAACTGTTGTTGATCTCAGTTCAGAACTCTAGTTTCAGAGTGGTGTGTGCCGAGTGTCATGCTTTGTTTCCAGCATTTTCCTTTCGCCTATTTAACTCTGCATGTGACTTACGGATTATTGATTTTATTGCAGCTAAGGTTCCATTGGATAATATTCTATATCTTGGTGGCCCTAACATCGCGTCTGAAATATATAATAAAGAATATGCGAATGCTCGTATTTGTGGAACTGACAAATGGAGGAAACCTCTTGCTAAATTTTTGAGGCAGCCTCATTTTATTGTCTGGGATAATAGTGATCTCATCACTCATGAAGTCATGGGAGGTTTGAAAAATGTGTACGCTATTGGTGCTGGTAAGTTATGTTCGTATGTTCCGCTGCTTTTGCCATGTTTCGACCACTATAAGTTTGTAAAGGCCATACACTGTTCTAAACTTTGGATTAGTTTGCCACCATAACACACTCAGTGTTACACAATGTCCTCAATAGGTAGTAACTTGCATCATGTTATCGTGCACTAATTCCAACGAATCAGTGTCCCAAGGAGGAAAAATACACTAGTTAGTTATATCTTAGCTGTCAACATCCAGAAGAAAGATCCAATGGACAAGAAAGGCTGAAATATCTGTTGTACTTCTACTTTTAATTGACATAATCTTCAGTTAGTTTGCTGAACATTGTGTTATCTTGCAGGTATGGTGGCAGCACTAACCAATGAGAGTGCTACCAGCAAGTCTGTTTACTTTGCACTTTGCACATCCGAAATGATCTACATCACCCACCTTCTGGAAGAAGAACCCGAAAAACTTGCTGGACCTTTATTAGCTGACACTTATGTCACATTGTTGAAAGGTCGTAATGCATGGTATGGGCATAAGTTAGCTAAAGGGGAACTGACTCTGGAAATGGGTGATAGCATAAAAGGCAAAGGGACAATCCAGGTTCGCCATTTTGATTGTTGTCCGAACTTTCAACTGCTACCACAAACCTCAAGGCATACTAAATTGTGTTAACAATTCATTTCAGGGCGTCTCTGCGGTCGATGCATTTTATAAACTTCTCAGTCAGGATAGTTTGAGTGTAATGCATCCAGAAGCCAACAAATCTGTTGCGCCAGTTGAGATGTGCCCCATCTTGAAAACACTTCATAAAATTTTGATCAAGAGGTAGTAATCCTTCTTCTTTTTCATGATATAACAAAAGCCCTTGTGAAATAGTTCAATTGCAATTTTATTGAATTAGCTTCAAAAATACCTTCTAATGGATTTATCCATTTTTCACAAGTACATACTGTAACTGCCCAGATATAAGAACAATTTATCTCAGTAGGCATAAAGATATGTTCATTCTCCTGGCCAATTGCTACTCCAGTATGATGTTGCTATATTGTACGTTAGTAAAAGTTTGCAGCCATAATCAACTGTGTTGATTTGTTTACTCATGTGCACAGGGAACTTCCTACTGAGTCGATTCTTCAGGCTATAAGAGATGAGTCGATGTGTGATCCGCGTGAAAGAATTGAGATGGCACGGGGGCAGTCACTTTACCGACCATCTATTCTTGGTCAACCAAATGGAGATGTGAAAGCTTAGACAGATTCTCCTATCGTTTTCCTTCTTTCTATTAGTCGCTAGACGCTTTCGAAGCCCTATGTGCTCTTGTCCATTCGGTGGCTGCTGCTTCTGCTGCTGTTGTTGTAACACTAGTAAGTTCAGTTAAAAACTTTAGTTGACTATTTTGAGGAAGATGTGTTGAGTGTGTTAGTAGCTTGATGTGGTTCACACCATCTTGTGTATATAGAACGATTTAATAATGCTATTATTCTGTATCCTATTTGAAATGGAAAAACAATACAATCACATTTCATGCTTCGAATGATATACCCTCTATATTTTCAACAGTTTGATTACCTGCTCGAACAGATATGACATGAAGTTGCAGGTTTTATCATTTCGAGAACCAATGTGATGTACTGCAATAACCAGTGACTAGCCTTCCTACAAAGATGGACCCGACATGATGTCATCAGGCGAATAGATGTAAATGGACAGAGAGAACGTGTGCAATGAAACCATGAATAATAGAGGACGGTCGGCAACTACAGCGGCGGCAACGTTTGACGATTGTTATTTTTTGGTTTGTGATTTTCCCATTCCTATTTTTTGGCTTGTGATTTTTCCATTACTAGATTCGAGCACTGTAATAGGGAAGTCAATAGGGTTGCCCATGAACTTGCTAAGCTAGCTAGATTTTCTATAGCTTTGATCTGGTTTCAGAAGCCTTTGAGTGAAATTGTACCCCTCCTCGTAAATGATGTACTTGTTATTGCAAATGAATAAAGATCTGTTTTTTTTCTAAAACGCGTGCAATGAAACAAAGCAGAGTAGATTTTTGTTAGCTAAGCAGAAGAGAAGCTTTGATGTCCAAAACAGACAAAAAAACTGCATTTATCAAGGAAAAGGGTTACATTCAACCAGCTGATTCCCAGCTGTGTGCGAGATCATGGTTTAAAGACTAGGGGTAGGGGGATACCTGTCCCATTTACGCTTACCCATGCCCGTCACCTGACAGGGTAAATGGGTACCACGGGTAAAAATACCCATGTTTGCATAGCATCAATTTGAGCGACACATAATCATAAACAACAAGATACAATCATAATTTATAAACAACAACACATAATAACATCAATACATACTTAGAAACAACAAGAGATCATAAACACACCACATTTTATAAACATCAACACTTTCTTGTAAATAACAACACATGAAAACATCAACACATAGTCATAAACAGTAGTACATAGTCATACATTTTTAAGTTCACAAACTCATGACAAAGGGTAGAGGTAATTTTCCGTACTTGTTAGATTTTTTAAAGATACATGGGTATGCGGGTATGGGTTATATCTTATATCTATACCTGCTCTACCGGATGGGTTTGAGATTTTCCTATTTACATACCCATGGGCAACTTTTTGTCCCATACCCTTACCCTAATAGGGTTTTTACCAGCAGGGTACGTGGACAATGGGTACCCATTGCCATCCGTAGGAGGGGTGGGGGTGGATAGTCTTGTGAAAATCAAGCCACACAATTTTTAAGATTGACGGTTTTTATTTCTAGGCAACAAGGACTAAAAGAACTTAGCAAGCAAGATATCAAGAGTAATGCACAACGAAAAGTAGTAATCTTGCAAGTAAGTAGGAGGTCGGGTAAGAGAATGCAAACATTGTGGGACATGAATTTTTTTCATGGTTCGGATAGTTGCCGCTATCATAGATCCACGTTGATGGAGACTTCCAACCAAGAGGTTCTAGGATTCAAGAATTCCGGTTGTGTCTCCCACCAAGAAGCCCACAGAACACAATCAATCTATTTCATCATGGTTTGCTCTTAGAACCCCCACTAAGGGTAGATCAAAGTGGGTGATCTAGGACCCGTACCAACCTCTTGCATCTTTCACATGTAGAACTTGATAGGATCACAAGTGAGTCCTAACTATCTAGGATGCACTCGCCATCCAAGAGTAACAAGCATATGCAAAATAACTTGATAATAACTCCTTGAAAGATCTTCAATCAAAGCTTCTCTCAAGAATTCGAAAACACCTCCGTGTCTCTCACAAGATAGGATTGAGACGAAATAAATGAACTCAGAGTATGGACTTGTGAAAGAGGAGTTCTTGGTTGTCCATGTATCAAGAAGTGAACATGGAATTACACAACACTTCTTTCTTCTTTTCTTGCCTTGGACCTCTCCTTCTCTATGGTCTGACGGAGTGGAGTTGGGATGTGGGTGGAGTGGAGTGGCTTGCAAGGAATGGTATGAGAGATGGTTGATACCAAAAAAGGGTATGGTCGAGATATGTTGCGGGAGTTCAAAATCTGGCCGTTCCTAAAAAGTAACAATGGGTTGGAAGCACCCGTAGTAAACTAGCCAAAACTACCGAACCAATTCAAGTAATGTTGGACGGCCGGTGCATTGTTCAAGAACTAGGGAAACACAGTACTCAGAAGTGCCAATGGAAAGGAGAGGGGTGGTTCCGACGATAAAGAAGTAGCACCTTTTATTCGGGGAAAGAACCTCTAAGAAGTACTGGTAAAAACCAATTGCTCGGTAGTAGCATTCCAAGAAGAGCAGGTTTGTAGTGAGAATTTGCAGAAAAGCGCTACGTCACACCTCAGGAGTATCGAATGGAAATGAGTGAATGTACCGAACTTATGTTGTGACCAACAAAGAAGCAACCGAGATGATTTGAAAGTGTTGATGAATAATATTGTGCTTGGTAGTGCCAGGGAAAAAAGACATATGTCAAAATGGAATTGGCTTGGCAGTTCCACTAAAGTTTACTAACGGTTCCAAATAGTTACCACTTGGTTTGATTTCTTTGTGGGGTCACCAATGATCTTCCAGAAGTAGCCAAGGACCTGCATATGAAAATTAGTCCTAATCCCTGAAATAAGCTTATTGAAATCATTAGTCCTCTTAGGTACTTTTGTCACAAATCATCAAAGCTCACTAGGGTATATAATGGAGATGCACTTTCACCCAGGGAAAATCACTAGCTCTCGACCTGAAAGCCAATGCTTGAAGCAGTGCACATATTTGTTGGGGAACGTTGCATGAAAAAACAAAAAAAATCTACGCCCACGCAATGATCTATCCATGGAGATGCATAGCAACGAGGGGAGAGTGTGTCTACATACCCTCGTCGATCGTAAGCGGAAGCGTTTCACAACGCGGTTGATGTAGTCGAACTTTCTTCGCGCTCCAACCGATCTAGTACCAAACGCACGACATCTCCGCGTTCTGCACACGTTCAGCTCGGTGACGTCCTCCCCCTTCTTGATCAAACAAGACGGCGAGGTAGTAGATGAGTTACGGTAGCACGACGGCGTGGTGACGGTGATGGTGATGTGATCTCCGCAGGGCTTCACCTAAGCACTACGAAAATATGACCGAGGGAGTAAACGGTGGACGGGGGCGCCGCACACGGCTAAGACAATGTTGTGTCATTGTGTGGCACCCCCTCCCCATATATATATAGGTGGGAGGGAGGGAGGAGTAGCCGAAGGAGGCGCCCAAGTAGGAGGAATACTACTTGGAGTCCCTCCCAAGTCGCGCCCCCTGCCTTATATAGGCGCGGGGAAAGGCAGGGGAGGGTGGCGCCCCCCCTTTCCTTTCTCCCATGAGAGGGAAAGGCAGGAGGGGCTAGCACTCCCCCTTTCCTTCCCTTAGGGCCTTCTGTCCAAAGAAGGGGCGCACCAGGGGCTGGTCTGTTCTTCCTTTGGCTCATTAGGCCTATATCTTTGCCGGGGGTGCCCGAAACTCCTTTCTGGTGACCTGATAAGTACCCGGTACCCTCTGAAACACTTTCGGTGTCCGAATATCATCGTCCTATATATCAATATTTACCTCTCGACCATTCCGAGACTCCTCTTCATGTCCGTGATCTCATACGGGACTCCGAACAACATTCGGTCACCAAATCACATAACTCATATAATACTATATCGTCATCGAACGTTAAGCGTGCGGACCCTACGAGTTCGAGAACTATGTAGACATGACCGAGACACCTCTCTGGTTAATAACCAATAGAGGAACCTGGATGCCCATATTGGCTCCTACATATTCTACAAAGATGTTTATCGGTCGAACCGTTATGACAACATACGTAATTCCCTTTGTCCATCGGTATGTTACTTGCCCGAGATTCGATCGTCGGTATCTTCATACCTAGTTCAATCTCATTACCGGAAGGTCTCTTTACTCGTTCCGTATTACATCACCTCGTGACTAACTCCTTAGTCTTTTGCTTGCAAGCTTATGATGTGTATTACCAAGAGGGCCCAGAGATACCTCTCCGATACTCGAAGTGAAAAATCCTAATGTCGATCTATGCCAACTCAACAAACACCTTTGGACATACCTGTAGAGAATCTTTATAATCACCCAATTACGTTGTGACGTTTGATAGCACACAAGGCATTCCTCCAGCATCCGGGAGTTGCATAATCTCATAGTCGAAGGAATAAGTATTTGACATGAAGAAAGCAATAGCAATAAACTAAACGATCATTATTCTAGCGAACGGGTGGGTCTTGTCCATCACATCATTCTCCTAATGATGTGATCCAGTTATCAAATGACAACACATGTCCATGGTTAGGAAACCTTAACCATCTTTGATCAACGAGCTAGTCTAGTAGAGGCTTACTAGGGACACGGTATTTGTTTATGTATTCACACATGTATTTAAGTTTCCGATCAATACAATTCTAGCATGAATAATAAACCTTTATCATGAATAAGGAAATATAAAATAAAAACTTTATTATTGCCTCTAGGGCATATTTCCTTTAGTCTCCCGCTTGCACTAGAGTCAATAATCTAGTTAATATCGCCATGTGATTTAACACCAATAGTTCACATCGTCATGTGATTAACACGCATAGTTCACATCGCCATGTGATCAACACCGAAAAGGGTTTACTAGAGTCAATAATATAGTTCACATCGCCATGTGATTAACACCCAAAGAGTACTAAGGTGTGATCATGTTGTGCTTGTGAGAGAAGTTTAGTCAACGGGTCTATCATATTCAGATCTGTATGTATATTTGCAAATTTCTATGTCTACAATGCTCTGCATGGTGCTACCCTAGCTAATTGCTCCCACTATCAATATGTATCCAGATTGAGACTCTGAGTCATCCGAATTGGTGTCAAAGCTTGCATCGGCGTAACCCTTTACGATGAACTCTTTATCACCTCCATAAATGAGAAATATTTCCTTAGTCCTCTTAGGTAACTAAGGATAAATTTTGACCGTTGTCAAGTGATCTACTCCTAGATCACTATTGTACCCCCTTGCCAAACTCGTGGTAAGGTACACAATAGGTCTGGTACACAGTATGGCATACTTTATAGAACCTATGGCTGAGGCACAGGGAATGATTTCATTCTCTCTCTATCTTCTGCCGTGGTCGGGTTTTGAGTCTTACTCAACTTCATACCTTGCAATGCAAGCAATAACCCTTTCTTTGACAGATCCATTTTGAATTTCTTCAAAACTTGTCCAGGTATGTGCTTTGTGGAAGTCCTATTAAGCGTCTCGGTCTATCTCTATAGATCTTGATGCCCAATACATAAGTAGCTTTACCGAGGTCTTTTATTGAAAAATTCTTATTCAAGTATCCTTTTATGCTATCCAGAAATTCTATATCATTTCCAATCAACAATATGTCATCCACATATAATATCAGAAATGCTACAGAGCTCCCACTCACTTTCTTGTAAATACAGGCTTCACTATAAGTCTGTATAAAACCATATGCTTTGATCAGCTCATCAAAGCGTATATTCCAACTCCGAGATGCTTGCACCAGTCCATAGATGGATCGCTGGAGCTTGCACACTTTGTTAGCACCTTTAGGGTTGACAAAACCTTCTGGTTGTATCATATACAACTCTTCTTTAATAAATCCATTAAGCAATGCAGTTTTGACATCCATTTGCCAGATTTCATAAAATGCAGTTTTAACATACTTTATAGAACCTATGGCTGAGGCATAGGGAATGACTTTCATTCTCTCTCTATCTTCTGCCATGGTTGGGTTTTGAGTCTTACTCAACTTCACACCTTGCAACACAGACAAGAACTCTATTTTGAACTTCTTAAATTTTTTGCCAAGGTATGTGCTTTGTGAAAGTCCTATTAAGCGTCTCAATCTATTCCAATAGATCTTGATGCCCAATATTTAAGTAGCTTCACTGAGGTCTTTCATTGAAAAATTCTTATTCAAGTATCCTTTTATGCTATCCAGAAATTCTATATCATTTTCGATCAACAATATGTCACCCACATATACTATCAGAAATGCTACAGAGCTCCTACTCACTTTCTTGTAAATACAAGCTTCACCAAAAGTCTGTATAAAACCATATGCTTTGATCACCTCATGAAAGCGTATATTCCAACTCCGAGATGCTTGCACCAGTCCATAGATGGATCGCTGGAGCTTTGCA
The DNA here is from genome assembly GCF_018294505.1 of Triticum aestivum. Lineage (NCBI taxonomy): Eukaryota > Viridiplantae > Streptophyta > Magnoliopsida > Poales > Poaceae > Triticum > Triticum aestivum. Next base: position 438,121,908 of record NC_057802.1, on the reverse strand, counting down.
CACTTTGTTGGCACCTTTAGGATCGACAAAACCTTCTTGTTGCATCATATACAACTCTTCTTTAAGAAATCCATTAAGGATTGTAGTTTTGACATCCATTTGCCAGATTTCATAAAATGCCACAATTGCTAACATGATTTGGACAGACTTAAGCATCGCTACGAGTGAGAAAGTATCATTGTAGTCAACCCATTGAACTTGTCAAAAACCTTGTGCGACAAGTCGAGCTTTGTAGATAGTAACATTACCATCGGCGTCAGTCTTCTTCTTGAAGATCCATTTATTCTCTATGGCTTGCCGATCATCGGGCAAATCCACCGAAGTCCACACTTTGTTCTCATACATGGATCCTATCTCAGATTTCATGGCCTCAAGCCATCTGTCGGAATCTGGGCTCATCATAGCTTCTCCATACTTCCTAGGTTCGCCTTGTTCTAATAACATGACTTCCAGGATAGGATCACCATACCACTCTAGTGTGGATCGTGTTCTCGTTGACCTACGAGGTTCTGTAGTAACTTGATCTGAAGTTTCATGATCATCATCATTATCTTCCTCTCTAGTTGGTGTAGGCATCACGGGAACAGTTTTCTGTGATGTGCTACTTTCCAATTCGAGAGAAGGTACAATTACCTCATCAAGTTCTACTTTCCTCCCACTCACTTCTTTCAAAACAAACTCCTTCTCTAGAAAGGACCCATTCTTGGCAATAAAGATCTTGCCTTCGGATCTGTGATAGAAGGTGTACCCAATAGCTTCTTTAGGGTATCCTATAAAGACGCACTTCTCCAATTTGGGTTCGAGCTTATCAGGCTAAAGCCTTTTGACATAAACGTAGCATCCCCAAATTTAAAAAATGACAGCTTAGGTTTCTTGCCAAACCACAGTTCATACAGTGTCGTCTCAACGGATTTAGACAGTGCCCTATTTAATGTGAATGCAGCTGTCTCTAATGCATAACCCCAAAATGATAGTGGTAAATTGGTAAGAGACATCATAGATTGCACCATATCTAATAAAGTACGGTTACGACGTTTAGACACACCATTATGCTGTGGTGTTCCAAGTGGCGTGAGTTGTGAAACTATTCCACATTGTTTAAATGAAGACCAAACTCGTAACTCAAATATTCGCCTCCACGATCAAATCATAGAAAGTTTATTTTCTTGTTACGATGATTCTCCACTTCACTCTGAAATTCTTTGAACTTTTCAAATGTTTCAAACTTGTGTTTCATGAAGTATATATACCCATACCTACTCAAATCATCTGTGAAGGTCAGAAAATAACGATACCTGCCGCGTGCTTCAACACTCATCGCATGGCATACATCGATATGTATTATATCCAATAAGTCATCAGCTCGCTCCATTGTTCCGTATAACAGAGTTTTAGTCATCTTGCCCATGAGGCATGGTTCGCAAGTATCAAATGATTCGTAATCAAGTGATTCCAAAAGTCCATCTACATGGAGTTTCTTCATGCGCTTTACACCAATAGGACCAAAACGGCAGTGCCACAAGTATGTTGCACTATCATTATCAACTTTGCATCTTTTGGCATCAATATTATGAATATGTGTATCACTACGATCGAGATTCAATAAACCATTTACATTGGGAGTATGACCATAGAAGGTTTTATTCATGTAAACTGAACAACAATTATTCTCTGATTTAAATGAATAACGTATTGCAATAAACATGATCCAATCATATTCATGCTCAACGCAAACACCAAATAACATTTATTTAGGTTCAACACAAATCCTCAAGGTAGAGGGAGTATGCGATGGTGATCTTATCAACCTTGGAATCACTTCCAACACACATCGTCACCTCGCCCTTAACTAGTCTCTGTTCATTTTGCAACTCCTGTTTCGAATTACTAATCTTAGCAACTGAACTAGTATCAAATACCCAGGGGCTACTATGAACACTAGTAAAGTACATATCAATAACATGTATATCAAATATACGCTTGTTCACTTTGCCATCCTTCTTATCCGCCAAGTATTTGGGGCAGTTCCGTTTCCAGTGACCATTATCCTTGTAGTAGAAGCACTCGGTTTCAGGCTTGGGTCTAGCTTTGGGCTTCTTCATGGGAGCGGCAACTTGTTTGCTGTTCTTCTTGAAGTTCCCTTTCTTTAATTTGCCCTTTTTTCTAGAAACTAGTGGTTTTGTTAACCATCAACACTTGATGCTCTTTTTTGATTTCTACCTTCGTCAATTTCAGCATCGTGTAGAGCTCGGGAATTGTTTTGTCCATCCCTTGCATATCATAGTTCATCACGAAGTTCTAGTAGCTTGGTGATAGTGACTAGAGAACTATTGTCAATCACTATCTTATCTGGAAGATTAACTCCCACTTTATTCAAGCGATTGTAGTACCCAGACATTCTGAGCACTTGCTCACTGGCTGAGCTATTCTCCTCCATCTTCTAGGCAAAGTACTTGCCAGAGGTCTCATACCTCTCAACACGGGCATGAGCCTGAAATACTAATTTCAGCTCTTGAAACATCTCATATGTTCCATGGCGTTCAAAACGTCTTTGCAGCACCGGTTCTAAGCCGTAAAGCATGGCACACTAAATTATCAAGTAGTCATCATACCGAGCTGGCCAAACGTTCATAACGTCTGCATCTGCTCCTGCAATAGGTCTGTCACCTAGCGGTGCATTAAGGACATAATTCTTCTGTGCAGCAATGACGATAATCCTCAGATCACGGACCCAGTCCGCATCATTACTACTATCATCTTTCAACTTAGTTTTCTCTAGGAACATAAAAAAAATAGGGGAGCTACATTGTGAGCTATTGATCTACAATATAGATGTCCAAATACTATCAGGACTAAGTTCATTATTAATTAAGTTCAATTAATCAAATTACTAATGAACTCCCACTTAAATAAACATCCCTCAAGTTATCTAAGTGATACGTGATCCAAATCAACTAACCCATGTCCGATCATCACGTGAGATGGGGTAGTCATCAATGGTGAACATCTCTATGTTGATCATATCTACTATATGACTCACGTTCGAACTTTCGGTCTGCAGTGTTCCGAGACCATGTCTGTACATGCTAGGCTCGTCAAGTTTAACCCAAGTATTCTGCATGTGCAAAATTGTCTTACACCTGTTGTATGTGAACGTACAGTCTATCACACCCGATCATCATGTGGTGTCTCAACACGATGAACTGTAGCAACGGTGCATACTCAGGGAGAACACTTTTACCTTGAAATTTAGTGAAGGGATCATCTTATAATGATACCGCTGTACTAAGCAAAATAAGATGCATAAAAGATAAACATCACATGCAATCAAAATATGTGACATGATATGGCCATCATCTTGTGCTTTTGATCTCCATCTCCAAAAGCATCGTCATGATCTCCATCATCACCCGCTCGACACCTTGATCTACATCATTGCATCGTGGTCACTCTCGCCAACTATTGCTTCTACAACTATTGCTAACCCATAGCGATAAAGTAAAGCAATTACATGGCGTTTGCATTTCATACAATAAAGAGACAACCATAAGGCTCCTGCCGATTGCCTGATATCTTACAAAACATGATCATCTCATACAATAACATGTATCACATCATGTCCTGACCATATCACATCACAACATACCCTGCAAAAACAAGTTAGACATCCTCTACTTTGTTGTTGCCAGTTTCACGTGGCTGCTACGGGTTTCTAGCAAGAACCGTTCTTCCCTACGGCAAAAACCACAACGGTGATTCGTCAAGTTTACTGTTTTAACCTTCTTCAAGGACCGGCCGTAGTCAAATTCGATTCAACTAAAGTAGGAGAAACAGACACCCGCCAGCCACCTTTATGCATAACTAGTTGCATGTCAGTCGGTGGAACCGGTCTCATGTGCATGGACATGTAAAGTTGGTCCGGGCCGCTTCATCCCACAATACTGCTGAATCAAAATAAGACGTTGGTGGTAAGCAGTATGACTATACCGCCAACAACTCTTTATGTTCTGCTCGTGCATATCATCTACGCATAGACCTGGCTCAATGATGACACTGTTGGGGAACGTTGCTTGGAAAAACAAAAAAAATTATACGCACATGCAATGATCTATCCAAGGAGATGCATAGAAACGAGGGGAGAGTGTGTCTACGTACCCTCGTAGACCGTAAGCGGAAGCGTTTCACAACGCGGTTGATGTAGTCGAACTTTCTTCGCGCTCCAACCGATCTAGTACCGAACGCATGACACCTCCGCGTTCTGCACACGTTCAGCTCGGTGACGTCCTGTGCCTTCTTGATCCAGCAAGACGCGGAGGTAGTAGATGAGTTCCGACAGCACGACGGTGTCATGACGGTAATGGTGATGCGATCTCCGTAGGGCTTCGCCTAAGCACTACGAAAATATGACCGAGGGAGTAAACGGTGGACGGGGGCGCCGCACACGGGTAAGACAATGTTGTGTGGCGCCCTCTCCCCACATATATATAGGTGGGAGGGAGGAGCAGCCACAGGAGCCGCCCAAGTAGGAGGAATCCTACTTGGAGTCCCTCCCAAGCCACCCCCCGCCTTATATAGGCGCGAGGGAAAGGTAGGGGAGGGTGGTGCCCCCCTTTCCTATCTCCCATGAGAGGGAAAGGCAGGAGGGGCTAGCCCTCCCCCTTTCATTCCCTTAGGGCCTGCTGTCCAAAGAAGGGGCGCACCAGGGGCTGGTCTGTTCCCCCTTTGGCCAATTAGGCCCATATCTTTGCCGGGGGTGTCCGAAACTCCTTTCCGGTGACCCGATAAGTACCCGGTACCCTCCGAAATACTTCTGGTGTCTGAATACCATTGTCCTATATATCAGTCTTTACCTCTAGACCATTTCGAGACTCCTCTTCATGTCCGTGATCTCATCCGGGACTCCAAACAACATTCGGTCACCAAATCACATAACTCATATAATACTATATCGTCATCGAACGTTAAGCGTGTGGATCCTACGGGTTCGAGAACTATGTAGACATGACCGAGACACCTCTCCAGTCAATAACCAATAGTGGAACCTGGATGCCCATATTGGCTCCTACATATTCTACGAAGATCTTTATCGGTCGAACCGTTATGACAACATACGTAATTCCCTTTGTCCATCGGTATGTTACTTGCCCGAGGTTCGGTCGTCGGTATCTTCATACCTAGTTCAATCTCGTTACCGGCAAGTATCTTTACTCGTTCCATAACACATCACCTCCTTAGTCGTTTGCTTGCAAGCTTCTGATGTGTATTACCGAGAGGGCCCAGAGATACCTCTCCGATAATCAGAGTGACAAATCCTAATCTCGATCTATGCCAACTCAACAAACACCTTCGGAGATACCTGTAGTGCATCTTTATAATCACCCAGTTACGTTGTGACTTTTGATAGCACACAAGTATTGGGAAACGTAGCATGCAATTTAAAAAAATTCCTACGCTCATGCAAGATCTATCTAGGAGATGCATAGCAACGAGAGGGGGAGAGTGTGTCCATGTACCCTCGTAGACCGAAAGCGGAAGTGTTTGACAACGCGGTTGATGTAGTCAAACTTCTCGTTTCGACCGATCAAGCACCGAACGTACGGCACCTCCGAGTTCTGCACACGTTCAGCTCGATGACATCCCTCGAACTCTTGATCCAGCAAAGTGTCGACGGAGAGTTCCGTCAGCACGATGGCTTGGTGACGGTGATGGTGAAGTGAGCTACGCAGGGCTTCGTCTAAGCACTACGTGAATATCACCGGAGGCGTAAACCGTGGAGGGTGGCACCGCACATGGCTAGGAATCAATGTTGTGTGTTCTAGCGGTGCCCCCCTCATATATATAGGTTGGATAGGAGGAGAGGCAGCCAAGTGGGCACCCCAAGTAGGAGGAATACTACTTGGGCGCCTCCATTCGGCCTCCCCCCTTCCATATTCATCCGGAGGGGGAAGGAAGGAGGAGGGAGGAGAGAAGGAAGGGGGAGGCCTAATCTCTCCCCTTCCTTTCCCTCTTCTCCTCTTTCCTTCCCCCTTATTTCGGCCTACATGGGGCGCACCAGCCCCCTAGGGGCTGGTCTATCCCCTTCTTAGCCCATTAGGCCCATGTAGTTGCCGGGGGGATGCCCGAAATCCATTCCGGTGACCCGATACGTACCCGGTACCCCCGGAACACTCCGGTGTCCGAATACTATCTTCCTATATATGAATATTTACCTCTCGACCATTTCGAGACTCCTCGTCATGTCCGTGATCTCATTCGGAACTCCAAACAACATTCGGTCACCAAATCACATAACTCATATAATACAAAATCGTCATCGAACGTTAAGCGTGCGTACCCTACGGGTTCGAGAACTATGTAGACATGACCGAGACACCTCTCCGGTCAATAACCAATAGCGGAACCTGGATGCTCATATTGGTTCCTACATATTCTACGAAGATCTTTATCGGTCATACTGCAATGATAACATACGTAATTCCCTTTGTCATCGATATGTTACTTGCCCGAGATTCAATTGTCGGTATCTTCATACCTAGTTCAATCTCGTTACTGACAAGTCTCTTTACTCATTCTATAATACATCATCCCGCAACCAACTCATTAGTCACATTGCTTGCAAGGCTTATTATGATGTGTATTACCGAGAGGGCCCAGAGATACCTCTCTGATACTCGGAGTGACAAATCCTAATCTCGATATATGCCAACCCAACAAACACCTTCGAAGATACCTGTAGGGCATCTTTTTAATCACCCAGTTACATTGTGACGTTTGATAGCACACAAGGTATTCCTCCGGTATCCTGGAGTTGCATAATCTCATAGTCAAAGGAATATGTATATGACATGAAGAAAGCTATAGCAATAAAACTGAACGATCAATATGCTAAGCTAACGGATGGGTCATGTCCATCACATCATTCTCCTAATGATGTGATCCCGTTCGTCAAATGACAACACATGTCTATGGTTAGGAAACTTAACCATCTTTGATTAACGAGCTAGTCTAGTAGAGGCTTACTAGGGACACGGTGTTTTGTCTATGTATCCATACATGTATCAAGTTTTCGATTAATACAATTCTAGCATGAATAATAAACATTTATCATGAATATAAGGAAATACAAAATAACAACTTCATTATTGCCTCTAGGGCATATTTCCTTCAGTCTCCCACTTGCACTAGAGTCAATAATCTAGTTCACATCACCATATGATTTAACACGAATAGTTCACATCTTTATGTGATTAACACCCATAGTTCACATCGCCATGTGACCAACACCCAAAGGGTTTACTAGAGTCAATAATCTAGTTCACATCGCTATGTGATTAACACCCAAAGAGTACTAAGGCGTGATCATGTTTTGCATGTGAGAGAAGTTTAGCCAACGGGTCTGCCACATTAGATCTGTATGTATTTTGCAAATTTCTATGTCTACAATGCTCTGCATGGAGCTACTCTAGCTAATTGCTCCCACATTCAATATGTATCTAGATTCAGACTTAGATTCATCTAGATCAGTGTCAAAGCTTGCATCGACGTAACTCTTTACGACAAACTCTTTATCACCTCCATAATCGAGAAACATTTCATTAGTCCTCTTAGGTAACTAAGGACAGTTTGACCGTTGTCCAGTGATCTACTCGTGGATCACTATTGTACCCCCTTGAAAAAACCATGGTAAGGTACACAATAGGTCTGCTATACAACATGGCATACTTTATCAAACCTATGGCTGAGGCATAGGGAATGACTTTCATTCTCTCTCTATCTTCTGCCATGGTCGGGTTTTGAGTCTTACTCAACTTCATACCTTACAACTCAGGCAATAACTCCTTTGTCTGATCCATTTTGAACTCCTTCAAAATCTTATCAAGGTATGTACTCATCAAAAGTCTTATCAAGCGTCTTGATCTATCTCTATAGATCTTGATGCCCAATATGTAAGTAGCTTCACCGAGGACTTTCTTTGAAAAACTCCTTTCAAACACTCCTTTATGCTTTCCAGAAAATTCTACATCATTTCCGATCAACAATATGTCATTCACATATACTTATCAGAAAGGCTGTAGTGCTCCCACTCACTTTCTTATAAATACAGGCTTCACCGCAAGTCTGTATAAAACTTATATGCTTTGATCAACTCATCAAAGCGTATATTCCAACTCCGAGATGCTTGCACCAGTCCATTGATGGATCGCTGGAGCTTGCACACTTTGTTAGCACCTTTAGGATTGACAAAACCTTCTAGTTGTATCATATACAACTCTTCTTTAATAAATCCATTAAGCAATGCAGTTTTGACATCCATTTGCCAGATTTCATAAAATGCGGCAATTTCTAACATGATTCGGACAGACTTTAAGCATCGATACAAGTGAGAAAATCTCATCGTAGTCAACACCTTGAACTTGTCGAAAACCTTTTGCGACAATTCGAGCTTTCTAGATAGTAACACTACCATCAGCGTCCGTCTTGCTCTTGAAGATCCATTTATTCTCAATGGCTCGCCGATCATCGGGCAAGTCAACCAAAGTCCACACTTTGTTCTCATACATGGATCCTATCTCAGATTTCATGGCCTCAAGCCATTTATCGGAATCTGGGCTCATCATCGCTTCTTCATAGTTTGTAGGTTCATCGTGGTCTAGTAACATGACTTCCAGAACAGGAACCGTACCACTCTGGTGCGGAACGTTCTCTGGTTGACCTACGAGGTTCGGTAGTAACTTGATCTGAAGTTTCATGATCAGTATCATTAGCTTCCTCTCTAGTTGGTGTAGGCATCACGAGAACGGTTTTCTGTGATGAGCTACTTTCCAATTCGAGAGAAGGTACAATTACCTCATCAAGTTCTACTTTCCTCCCACTCATTTCTTTTGAGAGAAACTCCATCTCTAGAAAGGATCCATTCTTAGCAACAAAGATCTTGCCTTCAGATATGTGGTACAAGGTGTACCCAACAGTTTCTTTTGGGTATCCTATGAAGACGCACTTTTTTGATTTGGGTTCGAACTTATCAGGATGAAGCTTTTTCACATAAGCATCGCAATCCCAAACTTTAAGAAACAACAACTTAGTTTTCTGTCCAAACCATGGTTCATACGGTGTCATCTCAACGGATCGGTGCTCCATTTAACGTGAATAAATCTGTCTCTAATGCATAACCCCAAAACGATAGTGGTAAATCGGTAAGAGACATCATAGATCACACCATATCTAATAAAGTACGGTTACGACGTTCGGACACACCCTTACGCTGTGGTGTTCCAGATGGCGTGAGTTGTGAAACTATTCCATATTGTTTTAAATGAAGGCCAAACTTGTAACTCAAATATTTGCCTCTGTGATCAGATCATAGAAACTTTATTTTCTTATTACAATGATTCTCCACTTCACTCTGAAATTCCTTAAACTTTTCAAATGTTTGAGACTTATGTTTCATCAAGTAGATATACCCATATCTGCTCAAATAATCTGTGAAGGTCAGAAAATAACGATACTCGCCGTGAGCCTCAACACTCATCGGACCGCATACATTAGTATGTATTATTTCCAATAAGTGAGTGGCTCGCTCCATTGTTCCAGAGAACGGAGTTTTAGTCATCTTGCCCATGAGGCATGGTTCGCAAGCATCAAATGATTCATAATCAAGTGATTCCAAAAGTCCATCGGCCTAGAGTTTCTTCATGTGTTTTACACCAATATGACCTAAACAGCAGTGCCACAAATATGTTGCACTATCATTGTCAACTTTGCATCTTTTGGCATCAATATTATGAATATGTGTATCATTACGATCGATATTCAATAAACCATTCACATTGGGTGTATGACCATAGAAGGTTTTATTCATGTAAACAGAACAACAATTATTCTCTGACTTAAAAGAATAACCGTATTGCAATAAACATGATAAAATTGTATTTATGCTCAACACAAACACCAAATAACATTATTTAGGTTCACACTAACCCCGAAGGTAGAGGGAGTGTGCGATGGTGATCTTATCAACCTTGGAACCACTTCCAACACACATCGTTACCTCGCCCTTAAGTAGTCTCTGTTCATTCTGCAACTCCTATTTCGAGTTACTAATCTTAGCAACTGAACCAGTATCAAATACCCAGGGGCTACTATGAACACTAGTAAAGTACACATCAATAACATGTATATCAAATATACCTTTTTTCACTTTGCCATCCTTCTTATCCGCCAAGTATTTGGGGCAGTTTCGCTTCTAGTGACCATTCCCTTTGCAGTAGAAGCACTCAGTTTCAGGCTTCGGTCCAGCTTTGGGCTTCTTCACGGGAGTGGCAACTTGCTTGCCATTCTTCTTGAAGTTCCCTTTCTTTCCCTTGCCCTTTTTCTTGAAACTAGTGGTCTTGTCAACCATCAACATTTGATGCTCTTTCTTTGATTTCTACCTTCGCCGATTTTAGTATCACGAAGAGCTCAGGAATCTTTTCTGTTATCCCTTGCACATTATAGTTCATCACGAAGTTCTAGTAGCTTGGTGATAGTGACTAGAGAACTCTGTCAATCACTATCTTATCTGAAAGATTAACTCCCACTTGATTCAAGTGATTGTGGTACCCAGACATTTTGAGCACATGCTCACTGGTTGAGCTATTCTCTTCCATCTTGTAGGCAAAGTACTTGTCAGAGGTCTCATACCTCCCGACACGGGCATGAGTCTGGAATACCAATTTCAGCTCTTGGAACACCGGAACATCTCATATACCTCGTGGCATTCAAAACGTTTTTGAAGTCCCGGTTCTAAGCCGTGAAGCATGGTGCACTAAACTATCAAGTAGTCATCATATCGAGCTTGCCAAACGTTCATAACGTCTGCATCTGCTCCTGCAATAGGTCTGTCACCTAGTGGTGCATCAAGGACATAATTCTTCTGTGCAATAATGAGGATAATCCTCAGATCACGGACCCAGTTCGCATCATTGCTACTATCATCTTTCAAGTTAGTTTTCTGTAAGAACATATAAAAATACAGGGGAGCTATTTCGCGAGCTATTGATCTACAACATAGAAGCCTGTAGCAGCCACGTAAGACTTGCAACAACAAAGTAGAGGACGTCTAACTCATTTTTGCAGGGCATGTTGTGATGTGATATGGTCAAGACATGATGTGATATACGTTGTTGTATGAGATGATCATGTTTTGTAAAAGTTATTGGCAACCGGCAGGAGCCTTATGGTTGTCTCTTTATTGTATGAAATGCAAACGCCATGTAATTGCTTTACTTTATCACTATGCGTTAGCGATAGTTGTAGAAGCAATAGTTGGCGAGACGACCACGACGCTACGATGGAGATCAAGGTGTCGAGCTGGTGACGATGGAGATCATGACGATGCTTTGGAGATGGAGATCAAAAGCACAAGATGATGATGGCCATATCATGTCACATATTTTGATTGCGTGTGATGTTTATCTTTTATGCATCTTATTTTGCTTAGTACGGAGGTAGCATTATAAGATGGTCCCTTAACTAAAATTTCAAGGTATAAGTGTTCTTCCTGAGTATGCACTGTTGCGAAAGTTTGCCGAGTTGAGACACCACGTGATGATCGGGTGTGATAGACTCTACGTTCACATACAACGGGTGCAAGACAGTTTTGCACATGCAGAATACTCAGTCTAAACTTGACGAGCCTGGCATGTACATACATGGCCTTGGAACACTAGAGAGAAAGGTCGAATGTGAATCATATAGTAGATATGATCCACATAGAGATGTTCACCATTGATGACTACTCCATCTCACGTGATGATCGGACATTGTTTAGTTGATTTGGATCACGTATTATTTAGATGACTTGAGGGATGTCTATGTAAGTGGGAGTTCTTAAGTAATTTGACTAACTAAACTTAATTTATCATGAAATTAGTCCTGATAGTATTTGCACATCTATGTTGTGGATCAATAGCTCGCGTATAGCTCCCCTGTTTTATTTTTTGATATGTTCCTAGAGAAAAAGTAAGTTGAAAGATGATAGTAGCAATGATGCGGATTGGGTCCGTAATCTGAGCATTATCCTCATTGCTACACAGAAGAATTATGTCCTTGATGCACCGCTAGGTGACAGACCTATTGCAGCAGCAGATGCAGACGTTATGAACGTTTGACAAGCTCAATATGATGACTACTTGCTAGTTTAGTGCGCCATGCTTTACGGCTTAGAATCGGGGCTTCAAAGACGTTTTGAACGCCATGGAACATATGAGATGTTCCAAGAGCTGAAAATGATGTTTAAGACTCATGCCCATGTTAAGAGGTATGAGACCTCTGACAAATACTCTGCCTACAAGATGGAGGAGAATAGCTCAGCAAGTGAGCATATGCTCAGAATGTCTGGGTAGTACAATCGCTTGATTCAAGTGGGAGTTAATCTTCCAGATAAGATAGTGATTGATAGAGTTCTCTAGTTACTATCACCAAGCTACTAGAACTTCATGATGAACTATAATATGCAAGGGATGACGAAAACGGTTCCCAAGCTCTTCGCGATACTGAAATCGGCGAAGGTAGAAATCAAGAAATAGCATCAAGTGTTGATGGTTAACAAGACCACTAGTTTCAAGAAAAAGGGAAAGGGAAAGAAAGGGAACTTCAAGAAGAATGGCAAGCAAGTTGACACTCCCGTGACGAAGCCCAAAGCTAGACCCAAACCTAAAACTGAGTGCTTCTACTTCAAAGGAAATGGTCACTGGAAGCGGACTGCCCCAAAAACTTGGCGGATAAGAAGAATGGCAAAGTGAACAAAGGTATATTTGATATACATGTTATTGATGTGTACTTTACTAGTGTTCATAGTAGCCCCTGGGTATTTGATACCAGTTCAGTTCCTAAGATTTGTAACTCGAAACAGGAGTTGCAAAATGAACAGATACTAGTTAAGGGCGAGGTGACGATATGTCTTGGAAGTGATTCCAAGGTTGATAAGATCACCATCGCACACTCCCTTTACCTTCGGGGTTAGTGTTGAACCTAAAATAAATGTTATTTGGTGTTTGCGTTGAGCATGAATATGATTGGATCATGTTTATTGCAGTATGGTTATTCATTTAAGCCAAAGAATAATTGTTGTTCTGTTTACATGAATAAAACCTTCTATGGTCATACACTCAATATAAATGGTTTATTGAATCTCGATCGTAGTGATACACATATTCATAATATTGATGCCAAAAGATGCAAAGTTGATAATGATAGCGCAAGATACTTGTGGCACTGCCGTTTAGGTCATATTGGTGTAAAGCGCATGAAGAAACTCCATGCAGATGAGCTTTTGAATCACTTGATCAATTATGAATCATTTGATACTTGCGAACCATGCCTGATGGGCAAGATGACTAAAACTCCGTTCTGCGGAACAATGGAGCGAGCCAATGACTTATTGGAAATAATACATACCAATGTATGCGGTCCAATGAGTGTTGAGGCACGCGACGGGTATCGTTATTTTCCGACCTTCATAGATGATTTGAGCAGATATGGGTATATCTACTTAATGAAACACAAGTCTGAAACATTTGAAAAGTTCAAAGAATTTCAGAGTGAAGTGGAGAATCATCGTAAAAAGAAAATAAAGTTTCTATGATCTGATCACGGAGGCGAATATTTGAGTTACGAGTTTGGCCTTCATTTAAAACAATGTGGAATAGTTTCACAACTCACGCCACCAGGGACACCATAGCGTAATGGTGTGTCCGAACGTCGTAGTCGTACTTTATTAGATATGGTGCGATCTATGATGTCTCTTACTGATTTACCACTATCATTTTGTGGTTATGCATTAGAGACAGTTGTATTCACGTTAAATAGGGCACCGTCTAAATACGTTAAGATGACAACGTATGAACTATGGTTTGGCAAGAAACCTAAGCTGTCGTTTCTTAAATTTTGGGGATGCGACACTTAGGTCAAAAGGCTTGAGCCTGATAAACTCGAACCCAAATCGGAGAAGTGCGTCTTCATAGGATACCCTAAGGAAACAATTGGGTATACCTTCTACCACAAATCTGAAGGCAAGATATTTGTTGCCGAGAATGGAAACTTTCTAGAGAAGGAGTTTCTCTCGAAAAAAGTGAGTGGGAGGAAAGTAGAACTTGATAAGGTAATTGTACCTTCTCTCGACTTGGAAAGAAGCACATCAGTGAAATCCGTTCCCGTGATGCCTACACCAACTAGAGAGGAAGCTAATGATGATGATCATGAAACTTCAGATCAAGTTACTACTGGACCTCGTAGGTCGAACAGAGCATGTTCCACACCAGAGTGGGAGGGTAATCCTGTCCTGGAAGTCATGTTATTAGACCATGGCAAACCTACGAAGTATGAAAAAGCTATGATGAGCCCAGATTCTGATAGATGGCTTAAGGCCATGAAATCTGAGATAGGATCCATGTATGAGAACAAAGTGTGGACTTGGGTGGACTTGCCCAATGATCGGCAAGCCATTGAGAATAAATGGATCTTGAAGAGGAAGACTGACACTGATTGTTTTGTTACTATCTACAAAGCTCGACTTGTCGCAAAAGGTTTTCGACAAGTTCAAGGTGTTGACTATGGTGAGATTTTCTCACTCGTAGCGGTGCTTAAGTCTGTCTGAATCATGTTAGCAATTGCCGCATTTTATGAAATATGGCAAATGGATGTCAAAACTGCATTCCTTATTGGATTTCTTAAAAAAGAGTTGTATATGATGCAACCAGAAGTTTTTTGTTGATCCTAAAGGTGCTAACAAAGTGTGCAAAGCTTCAGCGATCCATCTATGGACTGGTAAAAGCATCTCGGAGTTGGAATATACGCTTTCATGAGGTGATCAAAGCATATGGTTTTATACAGACTTTTGGTGAAGCTTGTATTTACAAGAAAGTGAGTAGAAGCTCTGTAGCATTTCTGATAGTATATGTGGATGACATATTGTTGATCGGAAATGATATAGAATTTCTGGATAGCATAAAAGGATACTTGAATAAGAATTTTTCAATGAAAGACCTCAGTGAAGCTACTTAAATATTGGGCATCAAGATCTATTGGAATAGATTGAGACACTTAATAGGACTTTCACAAAGCACATACCTTGGCAAAAATTTTAAGAAGTTAAAAATAGAGTTCTTGTCCATGTTGCAAGGTGTGAAGTTGAGTAAGACTCAAAACCCAACCATGGCAGAAGATAGAGGGAGAATGAAAGTCATTCCCTATGCCTCAGCCATAGGTTCTATAAAGTATGCCATGCTGTGTACCAGACCTATTGTATACCTTGCCATGAGTTTGGCAAGGGGGTACAATAGTGATTTAGGAGTAGATCACTGGACAACTGTCAAAATTATCCTTAGGTACCTAAAGAGGACTAAGGAAATGTTTCTCGGTTATGGAGGTGATAAAGAGTTCATCGTAAAGAGTTACGTCGATGCAAGCTTTGACACTGATTTAGATGACTCTAAATGTCAATCTAGATACATATTGAACGTAGGAGCAATTAGCTAGAGTAGATCGATGCAAAGCATTGTAGACATAGAAATTTGCAAAATACATATGGATCTGAATGTGGCAGACCCGTTGACTAAACTTCTCTCACAAACAAAACATGATCACACCTTAGTACTCTTTGGGTGTTAATCACATAGCGATGTGAACTAGATTATTGACTCTAGTAAACCCTTTGGGTGTTGGTCACATGGAAATGTGAACTATGGGTGTTAATCACATAAAGATGTGAACTATTGGTGTTAAATCACATGGCGATGTGAACTAGATTATTGACTCTAGTGCAAGTGGGAGACTGAAGGAAATATGCCCTAGATGCAATAATAAAGTTGTTATTTTATATTTCCTTATATCATGATAAATGTTTATTATTCATGCTAGAATTGTATTAACCGGAAACTTGATACATGTATGGATAGATAGACAAAACACCGTGTCCCTAGTAAGCCTCTACTAGACTAGCTCCTTAATCAAAGATGGTTAATTTTCCTAACCATAGACATGTGTTGTCATTTGATGAACGGGATCACATCATTAGGAGAATGATGTGATGGACAAGACCCATCCAGTAGCATATTGATCGTTCAGTTTTATTGCTATTGCTTTCTTCATGTCAAATACATATTCCTTCGACTATGAGATTATGCAACTCCCAGATACCGGAGGAATGCCTTGTGTGCTATCAAACGTCACAACGTAACTGGGTGATTATAAAGATGCTCTAAGTATCTCCGAAGGTGTTTGTTGGGTTGGCATAGATCGAGATTAGGATTTGTCATTCCGAGTATCGGAGAGGTATCTCTGGGCCCTCTCGATAATGCACATCATAAGAAGCCTTGCAAGCAAAGTAACTAATGAGTTAGTCATAGGATGATGTATTACGGAACGAGTAAAGAGACTTGCTGGTAACGGGATTGAACTAGGTATGTGGATACCGATGATCGAATCTCGGGCAAGTAACATACCGATGGACAAAGGGAATAACGTATGTTGTCATAACAGTTCGACCATTAAAGATCTTCGTAGAATATGTAGGAGCCAATACGAGCATCCAGGTTCCGCTATTGGTTATTGCCCGAAGAGGTGTCTCGGTCATGTCTACATAGTTCTCAAACCCGTAGGGTCCGCACGCTTAACGTTCAATGACGATTTAGTATTATATGAGTTATGTGATTTGGTGACCGAATGTTGTTTGAAGGCCCGGATGAGATCACAGACATGACAAGGAGTCTCGAAATGGTTGAGAGGTAAAGATTGATATATAGGACAATGGTATTCGGACACCGGAAATGTTCCGGAGGGTATCGGGTACTTATCGGGTCACCGGAAGGTGTTTCGGGTACCCCCGACAATCCTATGGGCCATATGGGCCTTGTGAAGGAACACACCAACCCACAAGGGGCTGATGCGCCCTATAAGGCCATGGGAGGAGGAGAAGGAAAAGGGGGAAGGGAAAGGAAAGTGTGGATTAGGATTCCCACTTCCTTCCCTCACCCCCTCTTTCCTTCCCCTTCATGCATACATGGAAAGGGAGTGCAGGGCAAGGCAGGGCCTCTAGGGGGTGGCAGCCAACCCTAGGGCGCCCCTGGCTGCCACTCCTCCCCTCCCACCTATATATATGTGGGGAGGGGTCACCTCACAAGGACACAACATCAATTGTTAGCCGTGTGCGGCGCCCCCTCCACAGTTTACACCCCCGGTCATATTCTCGCGGTGCTTAGGCGAAGCCCTGCGCGGATCACTTCACCATCACCGTCACCATGCCGTCGTGTTGATGGAACACATCTACTTCCTCGACACCTTGTTGGATCAAGAAGGCGAGGGACGTCAACGCGCTGAACGTGTGTAGAACTCGGAGGTGCCGCACGTTCGGTATTTGATCAGTCGGAGCTAGAAGAAGTTCGACTACATCAACCGCTTTGTCAAACGCTTCCGCTTTCGGTCTACGAGGGTATGTGGACACACTCTCCCCCTCTCGTTGCTATGCATCTCCTAGATAGATCTTGTGTGAGCATAGGAATTTTTTTGAAATTGCATGCTACGTTTCCCAACAGTATCATATTGCAAGCATTTTCATGATTCTATGGGCCTAAGAGCACGCCACTTCAAGGTCGGCTGTTGTAGCTACATAAGTGGTCCGATACTTCTGTAATCCAGACTGTCATTTTAAAATGTCGGTGACGACACTGCTACAAGTGGGGGCATGTTACACCTCTGCATTCCGGGATGATGTGATGCAAGATCGAACACTTACACTGCTGGAAGCGGGAACCCACGCAGGTACAAAGACTGGTTGACACTGTCGCAAAATCAAAGCTGACACCGTTGCTTGCGTGGCACGACTACTGCAAAGCCGAATCACCCACTTTTGGAAAGGCGTGACTTTTTTTACATCACAAAGCTGCGACCCTTATTTGGTGGCCCTTGTCCATAGTTCACGGTAGAGAAATTTGTCTTAGCTAAGTTTTGTCTATGCATATAATTACGTTGTTTTTTACTCTTTTTGTTGGTCGGCACGGGCAAAGGTCATGCAGGCATGGAATCCAGTAACATGAGTGTAAATTGGTGGTTGCAGTGATGGGATAAAGTAGCCCAGAGGAGTATTTGTGGCTCTCGGGTGCCACACACCCCTATATGAATTAAAAATATATCAGGAAATTAAAAAAACTAAAATTTTGGAATATCAAACCTGGGTGCCCATTGTACACCCGTGTTCAGTTTCGTGGGGAATCGATGCCCGTGGTAATCTCGGTAAAAAAGTTAAAACAATTCTATGTATAGGAAAAAATTGGATGGATCGTATGTCAGACCGTACTTTCTTCACCACAGATACCACGGGCACCCATTTCCCATGAAACCGAATACGGGTGTACAACGGGCACCCATGTTTGATATCCCAAAATTTCAGAATTTCTAATTTTTTTCATATCTTTTTAATGTTATACTCATATAGGGGTGTGTGGAACCTGAGAGTTGCAATGCATTTTCCCACTAGTCATCAAGATTCATTTATTATGTGAAAGCAGAGTCCAACACCCACCATCGCAAAAAAAAGAGTCCAACACCCACGTGATGAAACATCAAATGGTTGACGATTTAGTAACTGGTGGGAGCGATACCATTACACGGCTCACAAGGCGATTAATTTGATGGAGTCTACACTCCACAGCCTAACGCCTAGCATCACCCTCTATAAATACATGCAAGTATTGTGGCATGTTCCTAATGTTTTGAGAGTCAAAAGTTGGATATTTTGGGTTACTAAAATGTTACTCCCTCCACCCCACAATATAAGATCATTTTGCAAGCTGTTTTAGCTTGCAAAACGATCTTATATTATGGGACGGAGCGAGTACTATTTTCAACTCACTGTATGCTGGGTGGGTGCTAGAATTTTGGTGGCCCTAGTATGAACTTGTATAATTGGCCTAACTAGTAGAGTAAAAGAAGGAATTCCACAAAAATTCATTATAAAGTCATTCAAGGATCAAAGATATCTGAGATGTGCATTAGAGGGGGATGTCTGTGAATAGGAGACTACCAAATTTAATCAGTTTTCCTTAGTTGCTTTTATAGGCTAGTGCAGAATTGAAGGCAACTTCAGTCCTCTTTACTCCACATGTTAGATGTGTGTCAAGTCAAAATTTGCAAATTTTAAAAAAAATTATATTAAAAGATATCAACATCTACTATACCAAATACATATACTATGAAACTACATTTCATAATAAATCTAACAATGTTGATTTGGTCTTGTGAATGTTGATACTTTTTGTTAGATAAAACAAGAATAAATCTAACAATGAAGGTGCAATCACTATGATGCAGGAGTATTACAACCACGAGACGACATGTCGTCTTTAGGTGCGACTACACGGGGTATATATGAGGGCTAATACATAAGAGTCCTTGGATGACAAGTAAATGAGTTGTACTCGTAGGCGTCGACGTCAACGCAACGCCCACACCATTTGCACTATGTCTAGTACAACATGGTAGAATTTGGATCATAATTCAACAATCTCCACCTGGAGCGAAATTCCCTCTAGTAATGGAAGAAAGTAAATAACTCCATCCAAATCAGCATAAACACCTTGTGCATCAAAGTCCATAGGACTAGTGAGAAATATCAACTAAGCCTGAGCAAAGTTCAAACTTATTGGCAGGAACTGGCTTTGTCATCATATCAACATGATTATCATGAGTAATTATCTTGCATACTTTCAAATCACCTTTAGCAATAACATCTCGAATATAGTGAAATCTGGCATGAATGTGCTTTGTTCTCTCATGATACATTGGATTCTCTGTAAGACATATTGCACTTTCACTGTCACTAAATACGATAGGGTAAGATGAATCTCCACCAGATAGCTTCTTTGCATGCCTCAGAAATAGCCATATACTCGGCATCAATAGTGGAACATGCCAGAATAGACTACAAAGTTGCTCTCCAACTCACAACACAACCACCAATGGTGAAAACATAACCTACGAGTGATCTTCTCTTATTCAAATCACCAGCAAAATCAGAATCAACAAAACCAACAAGTCCATCTCTAGTTTTTCGAAACTATAAATAAGCATTAGAAGTACCTCGCAAGTATATGAAAATACACTAAAGTGCTTTCCAATGCTCTTTTCTACGATTAGCCATGTATCTACTAACAACACTCAATGCATATGATAAATCCGGACAAGAACAAACCATGGCATACATAAGTGAACCAACTGCAATCGAATAGGGACTTTAGACATGTACTCAATATCTGCATCTGACTTAGGACATAAAGTTGATGATAATTTGAAATGTACAATTATCGGAGTACTTACAGCTTGGCATTATGCATATTAAAACAACGAAGAACTTTATGAATATATCCTTTCTGGTTTAGATATATACTTTCCCTGATGGTCTATCTCTGGATATTTCCATGCCAAGTATTTTCTTTGCTGCACCCAAATCCTTCATCTCAAATTGATTACTCAATAGCCCCTTTATTTCATTAATCTTTTACATACTCTTTGCAGCAATTAGCATATCATCAACATAAATGAGCAAATAAATAGCTGAATGATTGACAATTTTTAAATAAACATAGCTATCATAATTAGACCTTTTGAAATCTTGAGAGGGCATAAAGGTGTCAAATCTCTTGTAACACTGTCTAGGAGATTGCTTCAATCCATAAAGATATTTCTTTAACTTACTTAAAAGCTTTTCTTTTCCAGGAATAACAAAGCCTTCAAGTTGTTCCATATGAATATCCTCTTCTAATTCTCCATGTATGAATGTGGTTTTAACATCCAATTGTTCGAACTCAAAATCATGCATGGCAACAATACGAGTAAAGTGCGAATAGAGTATGTTTCACAACGGGGAAAAGACTTCATTATAGTCAATACCTAGAATCTGGCTATAATCTTTAGCAACTAACCTTGCTTTATATCTTGTCTCATCATTAGGAGAAACACCTTCTTTTCTTTTGGAAACCCACCTACAACGAATAGGTTTATTCTCTCTAGGTAATCCTACTAAATCCCAAGTGCCATTCTTTTCAAGTGATTCCATCTCATCATGCATAGCGGTCATGCACTTATTGTTATCACCAGAATTAATAGCCTCAGAATATGAAGAAGGCTCAACATTACCTTCAATTTCCTCTACAACATATAAAGCAAAAGAAACAATATTGCACTCGTCAATTAACCTTTTAGGTTTATCAATACCCCACCTAACTATGTCACGTGCAAGTTTTGAGCAGGGTGGAACAATAGGTTGATTTGGAGTGGGAGTGACATGTTCATCATCGTCGACGGGTTCATCATGTGCATCAACATTTTCCTTATCGGATGTATCATTGGAATCAATAACATGCTCCACCTGAACAGTAGGCTATTGCTGTTCACTCTCAACATGAACATTAGTAGATGGAGCATCATGTAACATAGCAGATTCATTAAAGATAACATTTCTGCTAATAACAACCTTCTGGGTTTCAGGATTCCACAATTAAAAACCTTTAACACCAGCTTTATAACCAAGAAAGATGCACTTAACAGCCCTAGGCTCCGACTTTCCTTTATCAACATGAGCATAAGCAGTGTAACCAAAAACTCTCAACTGTGAATAATCAACAGGAGAACCAGACCATACCTCAATTGGAATTTTCTTATTAAGAGCAATAGATGGTGAACAATTAATGAGATGGCAAGTAGTGGAAGCGGCCTCAGCCCAAAAACACCTATACAACCCCTAGCCACTATTCATCCACGGGCTACTGTTCAACCAGCCCTCCATGGGCTACTGTTCATCTAGCCTCCATCGGCTACTGTTCAACAAGCCCTCCATGGAGTCCTGTTCATCCACCCCCAACCGGCTTGGGGTGTGTGGTGGCCTCCTCGATCGGGGTCCTGTTCATCCAGCGACAACGACCTCTATTACCACGGGGTCCTGTTCAGCCAACCCCCACTGGGAACTGTTCATCCAACCCTCAACAACGATCATTGTTCATCAAGAGGCAGCTGATTTGATCGGCTTCAATTAGCAGCAGTAGCAAAGGAATCGCTCGGGTCCAGTTAACATCCAAGGGACCGATCGCTCGCGTTCAGTAACGTAGCTAGTGCAATTGCTCGGGTTCGGTAAGTGAACGCCTCGCTCGGGTTCAGTTAGAGCCCAACGCCTCGCACACACGCGTGTACGTGTCCGAGAGAAATGCACAAACCTCCATGCATCGCTCGGCCCCGACCACCCACCATAACCGGGAACTCCCTGATATTTTCCTCGCCCTCGCTTCTACCATGATTTTTCCGTCATGGACGGCCCAAATAATGTCATGTAGGTGCGTCCCCGGCCTGCCCAGGATGAAAAGCCCATTTTCTATCATGATTTTTTGTCATAGAAGTAGGAGCCCACCACATCTGATGATATGTGGTTTTGTCACAATTATCGTCATAGAAGTGTCATAAGCATGACAGAAAAAAATTCGTTCCGCCCATAATGTCACGGATGTGTCTTTTTTTTGTAGTGTTACGTGTGCAGCCACAGGCCAATATGGGCTTTGGCTTAGTTGACTAGATAGTGTGACCTCTTCCGGGTTAGGCTAGTTGATGTAGAATATGCAGGTGTACCGGCCTCTCCGTGGGTTAAGGGGGAATACTTTTGAAAGACTATGTCATGATCTTCCGATCATGGAGGTGGTCGAGTCTTGTGGGGAACCTCTGTAGAGTGTCAACCTAATCGATTAGCCATGTCCCCGATTATGGACAACTTGAGCGTCTAGTAGTGGAAATGCCGGGAGATCTCATCACCCTTAATTAAATAAATTGGGTTTAGCTAAACTTTGGGAATAGATTGTGATGGGGTACCATCTCAATCATATGCTATTTGTAGTAGTAGAATATTATCTTTTACAATAGGGAAAAATTACCTTTATGCAAAAATTAAACTTAGAGCTTTCCACCAGCCAAATTGCATGTACGAATAGGTTCATTATACTCGTGATGTGACTTGCCAGTACATTCAATGTACTGACCTAGATGGCTGCAATGTATCATGTTGCAGACATATCCGACGGGGATTAAGGTGCGATAGGTCGATGTTCTACACTCAGCCTTGCTCCTGGAGTTGATGGACTCATTTACTACTTTGCTTCCGCAATATTTGTTTTATTTGGCCTTATGCCCTATCTTGTAATAAATTGTATTACTCCTGGGCTATCGATGTAATAAAGAGATGTGTGTTATTTCTGTTATTTCTTCGAGTACTGTGTCTGCCAGCAAGTCGATCCAGGGACTAGCACGGTAAGAACAGAGACTTCGACTCTTACCGGGTCGGGTCGCTACAGAGATAGTATTAGAGCACATGTTGACTGTAGGACATGGCCCTAGAAACTGGAAAGCCTTTAGGAAAGGATCTCTCTAAAACTTTACTTTCAAAAAGATCCTTTACCTCTCTTCTTTTCTGAGCTTTATCAAATATTCCCTTTTTAGTTAGACAATACCCCGTTCCCTTTTGACCACACGGAGGATCAATTGAAGCCACTCCAAGACGGACAAGATATCAGATAACTGATGGCCACTTCAGAGCAAAGAGGATTTCATCATGCATTAGAAGAGTTGAAGCTACCACAGTCAAAGACTCGAAGAATTTGAAGACACTGAAGAATTCCAAGATTTATATGACCTTTAGAAGACCAAACCCCTGTTGTATACTCACGTTAGATGCGATGACTTGTGAACTGTCATATTTTGTGTGTGTTTCCGATAGCAACAAATAAAACCTATCTTCAAAACTATGTTGTTTGTTTGTATGGGTATCTTTCTCCCTCTCTTATCTCATCCCCAAAACCCTTTGGGCCCAATAGATGATGAATGAAGATGGACTTGTATTTTCTGGACTGATGACTCAGCCGGAGGCAGAGCTATGGATTCAGAACATGGAAAAGCACTTCGGCAAAAATTTGATTGCAAGGAAGTATGAGGTTCAATACTCTCTTCAGTACTTTACAAAAAGTGTTGCGGCATGGTGTAAGATGCACCAAGATATCCAAGGATGGAATGGAGCAAAAACTTGGGAGGAATTCAAGATGACTCTACTGAGGTCTCATCTTATTCGGAAGCCATATGGCAATAAAATGAAAAAGCCTTGTGCATGCAAGATCTGCGGAGAGATAGGACACACCCAGGAAGAACACAAGGATGGATGCCCTCATTGTGAAGGAAATCACCCAACTAGGCAGGTTACTTGTTTCTTGTGTGAAGGAACTACGCACTACCCTGCCCAGTGTCATATTTACCCCAAGGTACAAGAAATTACCAAGTAGTAGAAGAAGCGATGAAAGGAGCCCTCAGGGAAAGTTTCAAAGAACCTGTGATGAAGGAAGATGTTGACGATCCCGATGGAGAAGGCCTAACCAGATTTTACTCCATGCTTGCTATTCATGTGGAGAAGAAGGAGATTTTACTCCAAGAGTATGCGGGAGACTTCTGATAGAAGAAGGGAGTTTGATCCACAAGAGATAGAAGAATTGATCAGAACGAAGAAGTCCAAGAAGAGAAAGAGCATTGATCCCCTTGTTGGGACCCCGATTCTAAGTCACACCGATCTAGCATGTAACACCTCATATCACTTTGCGGCCTCACGCACGGTATTCCCACGGGTGTCGCCTTACCATGGCCCGGGACCGTTTGCGCCTTTTGGCTCACGTATATGATAGTGTCGCTAGCATCCATATGACAAAGAACCCGGGCCGACATGACTAGTCGTGAACCCAAAGTGGCACTAACTTACGGGGACAGGCATACATGAAACAACATCGAGCATGTCGGTCAGCAGCGTGTGAATCCGGGCTGTAGCAACTGGGCTAACAGGACTCCGGGAACCCGGGCTGTAGCAGGCTAGGCAGGACTCCGGATGTCACCGCGTGACATTTCCCCGAAGGGACAGACACAGGAACAAAGTGAATCACATGCTGGCCAGTCAAGTGTTCCGGAGCAGTAGTGCTGGGCTAGCAGGACTCCGGTAAACCGGGCTGTAGAGGACTACTATGGCTCGGTGGAAGCACTAGACTACATTTCCCCATAAGAGAGGCTACCAAGGATAGACAACTAGGTTGTCGGATCCCACACATAGCAATACACGTTACACGTACGCATAACATGCAAGTATGTGCTGTACAACATGGCATCACAACATAACGCAAACTCATATAGATAAAAGGCCCAGAAGAGGTAAGTACAAACAGGGGTCACATGGCCCATCATTCAGAGCATACAAGCAACGGAAGCATTACATGTCTGAGTACAGACAACTACAAAAGAAAAAGGCTGAGAAGCCTGACTATCTACAAGACCCTCCCAAGGGTTCAAGATCGTAGCTGAGGTACAAGCTACCCGTCGAAGTCCAAGCGGAACTACTAGTAAGACCGAAGTCTCCGCTGCAAAACATAAATAAAGCAACATGAGTACAAAGGTACTCAGCAAGACTTACATCAGATCCTATCATACATGCATTTGTATCAAGAAGGTAGTGTGGGGTTTAGTTGCAGCAAGCCAGCTTTGACTCAGTGGCTATCCTGTTCTACGACTACGAGAAACTTCTTTGAGGTAAGAAGGCGCACACGAGTCCACTAATCACCACCTCAATACACCACTATGGATTCATTCCCGTCTCACTACGAGAAGCCATCCATAGCACTCACACTTATCTTGAGCATTTTAGAGTATCCACTTCAAGTTGTCTATGTACCACGTAAGCATCCAAGAAGTTCATAACCGAGGACACGGCTATTCGAATAGATCATGATAACCCTGCAGGGGTGTACT
Source organism: Triticum aestivum (assembly GCF_018294505.1). Taxonomy (NCBI): domain Eukaryota; kingdom Viridiplantae; phylum Streptophyta; class Magnoliopsida; order Poales; family Poaceae; genus Triticum; species Triticum aestivum. The sequence goes on along the minus strand of NC_057802.1, from coordinate 438,096,066 downwards.
GCTTCACACACGCTCTCACCACTTACCGCCATGTACACATCATGTACCTCGGCAACCTTCAAGCGGAAGCCTGGCGAGGGTGTCGGCCACGACCTAACTAACCACACAAGACTCTAGTCCAGGTTTATCGCCTATTCGGGTTCCATCCGCAAGGAGATCCGGCCGGGGTGTCGCTCACGGCCCCAAACGATGTGTGCAGGGTTCCCGAGCCCACCATCCGGGTGCCACTCGGTACACCGGGCCACGTGTGCCTAGTCTGTCCCAAGCCCACCCTGCCGGGTGCCACTCGGTAGAAAAATAGCACTACCTACAAACACCAGAAACTAGTTGCAACTCCTGGACAGAGATCAAGTTGGTTAATAAGTCGAGAGGGGCACTTAAGCATTCCAATGTGTGGTAGTAGCTAGTCATTGGACAACATACACAGAACTCAGTGCTTAAGGACGGTTCCAGTGAGACAACCCACCATGTACTCCTACATGGCCTCTCACCGCTACCTTTACCAAATCGTGTTCACACACTTAACTCTCAGCACCAGAACATATCGTAACACTCCAATTCATTCCCTATGAATCAGACCTGACACAACTCTAAGCAATAGCAGGCAAGGCATGGTAGGAACACAACATGGCTCAAACAACTCCTACACATGCTAGTGGGTTTCAACTATTTATTGTGGCAATGACAGGTCATGCAGAGGAATGGGTTCAACTACCGCAGCATAAAGTAGCAGTTGAATTGTTGTTGTCCTAATGCAGTAAAAGAGAGCAGGAGCGAGAGAGTAGGATTGTATCAGAATGAACAAAGGGGGTTTGCTTGCCTGGTAGGTCAACAGGGTGGCACTGCTCCTCAGACAGGTACTCTGGAACACTCTCCGGAGCAGGACCTATCGAGAAGGAACGGTGTCGACAATTAAAACACAATCATATGCAACAATATGATGCATGAATATGGCATGAATATGTGATGTATTTTGAGCCAATGCATTTAGCATTCAACTTGGAAGAGATCCATTTGAACCAAAGGTTCAAATGCAACTCTAATTTAAGTCCTTATATATGCCATTTATATTTTTTCACTTATACAGTAGGTATATGTTGGTTTGTCATGCATGAAACTAGTACAGATGGATAGATTGCATTTTTCTGATAATTTTTCATATATAAATTATTTAAATCTGAACTACGGTTGAATTTCTATGAATTTTAGAAGTTTTGAACATTTTCTGGAATTTCCTGATTTAATTTAAATCCAGAAAAAGGGTTTATTGCGTCAGCACTGCGTCATCATGACGTCAGCGGGTTAGCGGCGCTGACCAAGTAAAACCTAACGTGTGGGGTCCACACGTCAGTGACTCAGTGTTAACCGGAGGGGTTTTCTAGTTAATCTAAATTATTTACCGGTGCTGGGGCCCATTGTCAGCGTCAGTGGGGGTAGATAAGAGGGTGATTAGCCTTAAGCGAATCACCTGACAAGTCGGGCCCACATGGTAGGCCGGAGAGGTCGTCGCCAGCGACCTCTGGACGCGGCGGCGTCCGCGATATAGGCCACGGCGGCGACAGCTGAGGGCACCGAGGCGTAGCCCGGGCTCGTCCGCATCCAGGGGAGGCGACGGAAGGACGCGGGGATGCCGGAGCTCGCCGGAAGCAAGCTCGGGGTGGCGACCAGAGCACGGGTTCAAGCGGGATGCGGCTACGAGGCACGGCAGGGGCTGCGGAGGTTCACTACGGCTTCCTAGCATCACCAGGAGCACGGTGACGCGCTCGGGAGCGGCTAGTTTGGCTTCTGGTCACGGTGGCACCATGGACGGCGGCGAGGCGCTACGGCCGCAGCAAGGAGCGGTGCTGGAGCACGCAAAAGCAAGGGGGAGAAGAGGGGTTCGAGTCAGTGGCTCACGGTGAGGCCGGCGAGCAGCTCGGGGGAGGCCCTGCAGGCGACGAGAAGCTAGTGGAGATCCGCGGCGGCCGGAGACGAAGATGGCGATGGCGACGGCTCCACGGGGCGCTCCGGCTTTGGCTCGGCGGAGAGCTTCAGAGCGAGGAGGCGGAGCTCCTGGGCGTGCCGGAGAGGCGAGGGGGTGGCGGTGGCTACGGCAACGGTGGCCGGTGGCGACGGCAGCGCTCGGTCGTGAGAGAGAGCGAGGGGGAAGAGAGAATGGGCACGGGAGAGAGCGAGAGAGGTGCAGGGCGGCGCGTGGCCTCGTTCGGGCGATCCAGGCGACGAGGGGAGAAGCAGGAGGTGGCGCGCATGCGCGCGGGCGGCGAGCGCGCGGGCGGCGAGCGCGTGCCCCTGTCCTCCTGGCGCGAGGAAGGGGACGACTGGCACGGCCAGCTGGCTGGGCCGGCCTGCTGGGCCGCTGGGCCAGGCCAGGTAAGTTTCTCCCTTTTCCTAGTTTGTTTCTGTTTTCTAATTTTCTGACATTTGTTTGATTTATTAGAAATACTAAACCATTTTATTTACTTCTGTCAATTTTTGCAGGGACCTAAGGGATTAATCCAAAGCCCCTCACCAAAATTCAGAATTTTTGGACATATATAAAATATATAACATATATATATCCAATGCAAATAATTACTGCATTAATTCCAAATGGCCAAGATAAATATTTATGAGCTCCTAAAAATATTGGTTTGATTTTAATCTCTGTCCAATATTTTCAGGGAGCAACATGAACATTTTCTTGGACCCTTTTGGAGAAATTTTTATCTGGGTCATTTCCAGAAATGATTCTGAGGGTTTCACAAATCCCCATTTCAAATTTAAATGAAATTTAGACATGATGCACACATGACTAGCTAGTCTAGGTCATACAAGAACTAGGGACGTGACAACTCGCCCCCACTTGAAAGAATCTCGTCCCGAGATTCAGGGGTCGATGGAAAGAAGGTGGGGTACTCCAGTCGAAGACGATCTTCTCGCTCCCAAGTAGCTTCTCTCTCGGAATGATGAGACCACTGAACCTTGAGAAACTTGATGTTCTAACGTCGGGTGACACGCTCTGCTTGATCAAGAATGCGAATAGGGTACTCTCGATATGCGAGGTTATCTTGGAGATCAAGCGTTTCATGGTCCACTCCGCGGATGGGATCCGAGAAGCAACGCCTGAGTTGAGAGACGTGGAAGACATCATGGACTCGAGAAAGATGTGGGGGTAGTTCTAACTGGTAGGCAACCTCTCCTCGTTTAGCGAGAATGCGAAAAGGACCAATGTAACGAGGAGCCAACTTGCCCTTGATACCGAAACGATGGGTACCCTTTAGAGGAGTAACCCGAAGGTAAGCCTTGTCGCCAACTTCATAAGCCACTTCCTTATGACGACGGTCATACTGGCTCTTTTGACGAGACTGGGCTGTTTTCAAATTCTCACGAATGATGCGAACTTGCTCTTCTGCTTCCTGGATCATGTCCGGTCCAAAGAATTGTCTTTCACCGGTTTCTGACCAGTTCAAAGGTGTTCGACATCTTCCTCCATACAGAATCTCGAAAGGAGCTTTCTTAAGACTGGATTGGTAGCTATTGTTATAAGCAAACTTGGCGAAAGGTAGGCATTTCTCCCAATCCATACCGAATGAGATAACGCAAGCTCTAAGCATGTCTTCGAGAATTTGGTTGACCCTTTCCACCTGACCACTTGATTGAGGGTGGAAAGCGGTACTGAAGGAAAGATGGGTGCCCATGGCAGTTTGGAAACTCTCCCAGAAATGAGAAGTGAAGAGACTACCACGGTCTGAATTGATCTCCAGTGGAACACCATGAAGTGACACTATTCGAGAAATATATAAGTCAGCGAGCTGACTAGCAGTGATACTCTCTCGAACAGGTAGGAAGTGAGCCACTTTGGAAAGACGATCAATGACTACGAAGATAGCGTTATTTCCTTTCTTGGTCCTGGGAAAGCCGGTGATGAATTCCATACCAACTTTATCCCATTTCCACTCAGGAATGGCTAAAGGTTGAAGGGTGCCAGCAGGCCTTTGATGCTCTGCCTTAACGCGACGACAAACGTCACAGTTAGCTATGAACTCAGCAATTTCTCTCTTCATCCTAGTCCACCAGAACCTCTGGCGTAGGTCCTGATACATCTTAGTACTACCAGGATGAATCGTGAGAGGGGATTCATGCGCCTCCTTAAGGATCAATTGCCGAAGATGTTGCTTCTTGGGAACCACCAGACGGTTCTCGAAGAAAACAGCACCTCGATCATCCATAGAGAAACATCCAGCAATACCCTTGGCAATGTTTCTCTTGATCCGGGTAATCCCCGTATCATGCTTCTGGGCTTCTATGATATGATCCACAAGAGTAGGCTTCGCCACCAAGGTAGAAAGGAATCCTTGAGGAGCAATGTGAAGGTTAAGCTTACAGAATTCCTCATGGAGAAGTGGTTGGCCCTGCTGCAACATAAGATTGTTGCAATTGGACTTACGACTTAGCGCATCAGCCATGACATTGCCCTTGCCTGGGGTGTAGGTAATCCCTAAGTCGTAATCTGAGATCAACTCCAACCAAGGTCTTTGCCTAAGGTTCAAATCTGGTTGGGTGAAAATATACTTGAGACTCTGGTGATCGGTGTAAATCTCGCAACGTTTACCAAGAAGGTAATGTCGCCATGTCTTAAGTGCATAGACTACGGCTGCAAGCTCTAGATCATGTGTAGGATAATTCTCCTCATGTGGATGCAACTGTCGAGATGCATAGGCAATCACATGACGATCCTGCATAAGAATGCAGCCTAGTCCCTGTCGTGAGGCGTCGCAGTAGATAACAAAGTCTTTAGTGAAATCCGGTGGCACAAGTATGGGGGCAGAAGTCAGGCGTCTTTTCAGTTCCTGAAAACTATATTCACACTGTGGGGACCACTCAAACTTTTTATCCTTCTTGAGAAGTTCCGTGAGGGGTTTGGCTACTTTGGAGAAGTTTTCAACAAAGCGGCGACAATAACTGGCTAGACTAAGGAAACTCCTAACTTGTTTAACTGTTTCAGGTGGAGTCCAATCAAGAACGGCCTGAACTCTCTCAGGCTTGACAGCAATGCCCTTACCAGAGATCACGTGGCCTAGGTAGGTCACTTCTGGCAACCAAAATTCGCACTTGGAAAACTTGGCGTAAAGGCGGTGCTCTCTGAGTTTTTCTAACACAAGTCTAAGATGTTCGGCATGCTCTTCCTCGTTCTTTGAGTAAATAAGGATATCATCGAGGTAAACCACGACGAACTTATCTAAGTACTCCATGAAGATCGAGTTCATCAAGCGGGAGAATGTGGATGGAGCATTGGTTAGGCCGAAAGACATGACGGTGTACTCGTACTGGCCATAACGAGTGACAAAAGCCGTCTTAGGAATGTCCCCGTTTCTAATCTTGATTTGGTGGTAGCCTAACCTCAAATCCATCTTGGAAAAGACTAAGGATCCAGCGAGCTGATCATACAGGTCGTTGATCCTAGGGAGCGGATATTTGTTCTTTATCGTGACCAGATTAACGGGACGATAATCTACAACCATCCGGTCCGTACCATCCTTCTTCTTGACGAAGAGGACGGGGCAAGCCCAGGGAGAAGAACTAGGACGGATGAACCACTTTTGCAAGGAGTCATCAAGTTGTTTCTTAAGCTCAGCTAGTTCTAAAGGTGCCATCTTGTAAGGTCTCCTAGAGATTGGGGCGGTTCCTGGGATAAGATCTATGACAAACTCTACATCTCTGTCAGGTGGAATACCTGGCAGTTCCTCTGGAAAGACATCCGGAAAGTCACGGACTACTGGGATATCTTCAATGTCTGGAAGAGGACTGGCATTAAGAGAATAGAGTTGACGCTTTGCAACTCTGGTGGAGACAGTGACTAACTTGCCAGATGGGTGTGTGAGTTGAACAGACCTGGTGTAACAATCAATCTTGGCATGATGAGCTGTCATCCAGTCCATACCCAAGATGATGTTAATATCTGTAGACTTGAGGGCTATAAGTGAGGCAAGGAATACAAGTCTGTCAACAAGGATTTCATTACCATGGCTTATTCTGGTAGTTTGCCATCTAGACCCTGGAGTTTGGATTTCAAGTGGAGTTGGCATATCACAAAATGACATGTCGTGCAAACGAGCATAGCCTTTAGAGATGAAGGAGTGAGATGCTCCAGTATCGAATAGAACCGAAGCTGGATGGCAATTGACAAGGAGTGTACCAAGAACGACATCCGGATCATCATGAGCGTCTTTAGCTGAGACGTGATGCACACGTCCACGTTCAGTGGGAGCTGCCTTGACACTGATCATCTTGCGTGATGGCTTACCACAGCCAACAGACTTCTCAGGCAGGGGTGGGGCATAGTTAGTTTGAGAGCAGTCACGTGCATAGTGTCCTGGCTTCCCGCATGAGAAGCAAGTCCCTGAAGTTGGATGTGGACCCGCATTGACAAGCGGTCTACCGATAGGCCTAGGTGGAGCATACTGCTGAACTGGGTGAGGCGCCACATAAGATGGCCTCGGTGCATATCCAGGTGGAAGAGCGGAGTTCGGAACCCAAATCCGGCGCTTATGAGAAGTAGAACCAGAGGAAGGAACCAAATCACGGGTGTGCTTACGAGACTCCTCGTAGGTGAGCTGAGCTGTCTCCGCATTAATGGCCTTGTTCACAAGAGCCTGGAATGTACTGCAATGGTGCAAGTGGAGATCACGACGCAACTAGGGGTCGAGACCCTTCCGGAACCTAGCCTGCTTCTTAGCGTCCGTGGACACTTCTTCTGTAGCATAGCGGGCGAGATTCTCAAACTCTCTACTGTAAGCATCAACAACCATCTTACCCTGGGTGAAACTACAGAACTCTTCTCTCTTGCGGTCAATGAGAGCCTGAGGAAAGTGATGCTCGCGAAAAGCCTCAGTGAAATCTCTCCAGGTCGGTATCTGGCCAGCTGGAAGCATAGCCTCATAGTTCTGCCACCAAAGACTAGCAGGACCTTCCAGGTGATATGCAGCATAGGTGACCTTGTCACCTTCAGCTACGTTCGCAGAATGCAGCTTGTGTGTGATCCTACGGAGCCAGTCATCTGCATCGAGTGGCTCAATGGAATGATGGAAGGTAGGTGGTTTCAGACCAATGAAATCATAGATGGTCGCTGACTCTTTGCACTGGGGTGCGGTGTTCTCCTCGATACGTGCTAACAAGCGGTTAGACTCATGCTTGTTCCTCTCCATCTCTAACATAAACTCTGCCAACGAAGGCTGGTCGGAAGGATCCTCCTCATCCCTACCACCTCCGTGGTTCAGGCAACGAGCAACAGAACTTCGGTTAACTGACGACATCCTGGGAAGCGGAACCAAGGACGAGGTCAACAACAACTATAGGATGCAACATGTAGCACAAGGAAATTTAGTATCTCTCAAACTCCTAGGACAATTCCGGCAGCATAACGGCAGTAAAATGCTCAAAGTGAGACATTCTGCAAAGGACGGGGTAGCACCATACTCAACATCATCACTCAAGGTTCTGAGATATTACTAAACAGGCAACACCGGAGGTACTCGAACTGGGATATGACTCTGATCAACCAATCCTAAGAGACTACGGAGTAGTAACACATGATCCTGGTAGACAGAAAAGAAAGCCTAGTTCCTTAACCCCGTAGGAAAGATAGGATGACTCAGATCAGAAGGGTATGAGGTAAAAGAAGTAAAAAGAGCCTTATGTTCCCTTCCACAATCAATTCCCTTACATAACTAAAGAATTTCTAGACTCAACTTCGACCAGGTTGGCTTGGAAATCCTACAGGCAGTCAGGCTCTGATACCAAAGCTGTCAGGACCCCGATTCTAAGTCACACCGATCTAGCATGTAACACCTCATATCACTTTGCGGCCTCACGCACGGTATTCCCACGGGTGTCGCCTTACCATGGCCCAGGACCGTTTGCGCCTTTTGGCTCACGTATATGATAGTGTCGCTAGCATCCATATGACAAAGAACCCGGGCCGACATGACTAGTCGTGAACCCAAAGTGGCACTATCTTACGGGGACAGGCATACATGAAACAACATCGAGCATGTCGGTCAGCAGCGTGTGAATCCGGGCTGTAGCAACTGGGCTAACAGGACTCCGGGAACCCGGGCTGTAGCAGGCTAGGCAGGACTCCGGATGCCACCGCGTGACATTTCCCCGAAGGGACAGACACAAGAACGAAGTGAATCACATGCCGGCCAGTCAAGTGTTCCGGAGCAGTAGTGCTGGGCTAGTAGGACTCCGGTAAACCGGGCTGTAGCGGACTACTATGGCTCGGTGGAAGCACTAGACTACATTTCCCCATAAGAGAGGCTACCAAGGATAGACAACTAGGTTGTCGGATCCCACACATAGCAATACACGTTACACGTACGCATAACATGCAAGTATGTGCTGTACAACATGGCATCACAACATAACGCAAACTCATATAGATAAAAGGCCCAGAAGAGGTAAGTACAAACAGGGGTCACATGGCCCATCATTCAGAGCATACAAGCAACGGAAGCATTACATGTCTGAGTACAGACAACTACAAAAGGAAAAGGCTGAGAAGCCTGACTATCTACAAGACCCTCCCAAGGGTTCAAGATCGTAGCTGAGGTACAAGCTACCCGTCGAAGTCCAAGCGGAACTACTAGTAAGACCGAAGTCTCCGCTGCAAAACATAAATAAAGCAACATGAGTACAAAGGTACTCAGCAAGACTTACATCAGATCCTATCATACATGCATTTGTATCAAGAAGGTAGTGTGGGGTTTAGTTGCAGAAAGCCAGCTTTGACTCAGTGGCTATCCTGTTCTACGATTACGAGAAACTTCTTTGAGGTAAGAAGGCGCACACGAGTCCACTAATCACCACCTCAATACACCACTATGGATTCATTCCCGTCTCACTACGAGAAGCCATCCATAGCACTCACACTTATCTTGAGCATTTTAGAGTATCCACTTCAAGTTGTCTATGTACCACGTAAGCATCCAAGAAGTTCATAACCGAGGACACGGCTATTCGAATAGATCATGATAACCCTGCAGGGGTGTACTGCTTCACACACGCTCTCGCCACTTACCGCCATGTACACGTCATGTACCTCGGCAACCTTCAAGCGGAAGCCTGGCAAGGGTGTCGGCCACGACCTAACTAACCACACAAGACTCTAGTCCAGGTTTATCGCCTATTCGGGTTCCATCCGCAAGGAGATCTGGCCGGAGTGTCGCTCACGGCCCCAAATGATGTGTGCAGGGTTCCCGAGCCCACCATCCGGGTGCCACTCGGTACACCGGGCCACGTGTGCCTAGTCTGTCCCAAGCCCACCCTGCCGGGTGCCACTCGGTAGAAAAATAGCACTACCTACAAACACCAGAAACTAGTTGCAACTCCTGGACAGAGATCAAGTTGGTTAATAAGTCAAGAGGGGCACTTAAGCATTCCAATGTGTTGTAGTAGCTAGTCATTGGACAACATACACAGAACTCAGTGCTTAAGGACGGTTCCAGTGAGACAACCCACCATGTACTCCTACATGGCCTCTCACCGCTACCTTTACCAAATCGTGTTCACACACTTAACTCTCAGCACCAGAACATATCGTAACACTCCAATTCATTCCCTATGAATCAGACCTGACACAACTCTAAGCAATAGCAGGCAAGGCATGGTAGGAACACAACATGGCTCAAACAACTCCTACACATGCTAGTGGGTTTCAACTATTTACTGTGGCAATGACAGGTCATGCAGAGGAATGGGTTCAACTACCGCAGCATAAAGTAGCAGTTGAATCATTGTTGTCCTAATGCAGTAAAAGAGAGCAGGAGCGAGAGAGTAGGATTGTATCGGAATGAACAAAGGGGGTTTGCTTGCCTGGTAGGTCAACAGGGTGGCACTGCTCCTCAGACAGGTACTCTGGAACACTCTCCGGAGCAGGACCTATCGAGAAGGAACGGTGTCGACAATTAAAACACAATCATATGCAACAATATGATGCATGAATATGGCATGAATATGTGATGTATTTTGAGCCAATGCATTTAGCATTCAACTTGGAAGAGATCCATTTGAACCAAAGGTTCAAATGCAACTCTAATTTAAGTCCTTATATATGCCATTTATATATTTTCACTTATACAGTAGGTATAAGTTGGTTTGTCATGCATGAAACTAGTACAGATGGATAGATTGCATTTTTCTGATAATTTTTCATATATAAATTATTTAAATCTGAACTACGGTTGAATTTCTATGAATTTTAGAAGTTTTGAACATTTTTTGGAATTTCCTGATTTAATTTAAATCCAGAAAAAGGGTTTATTGCGTCAGCACTGCGTCATCATGACGTCAGCGGGTTAGCGGCGCTGACCAAGTCAAACCTGACGTGTGGGGTCCACACGTCAGTGACTCAGTGTTAACCGGAGGGGTTTTCTAGTTAATCTAAATTATTTAGCGGTGCTAGGGCCCATTGTCAGCGTCAATGGGGGTAGATTAGAGGGTGATTAGCCTTAAGCTAATCACCTGACAAGTCAGGCCCACATGGCAGGCCGGAGAGGTCATCGTCGGCGACCTCTGGACGCGGCGGCGTCCGCGATATAGGCCACGGGGGCGGCAGCTGAGGGCAGCGGGGCGTAGCCCGGGCTCGTCCGCATCCAGGGGAGGCGACGGAAGGATGCAGGGATGCCGGAGCTCGCCGGAATCAAGCTCGGGGCGGCGACCAGAGCACGGGTTCGAGCGGGATGCGGATACGAGGCACGGCAGGGGCTGCGGAGGTTCACTACGGCTTCCAGGCGTCACCAGGAGCACGGTGACGTGCTCGGGAGCGGCTAGTTTGGCTTCTGGTCACGGTGGCACCATGGACGGCGGCGAGGCGCTACGGCCGCAGCAAGGAGCGGTGCTGGAGCACGCAAAAGCAAGGGGGAGAAGAGGGGTTCGAGTCAGTGGCTCACGGTGAGGCCGGCGACCAGATCAGCAGCTCGGGGGAGGCCCTGCAGGTGACGAGCGGCCGGTGGAGATCCGCGACAGCCGGAGACGAAGATGGCGATGGCAACGGCTCCACGGGGCGCTCCGGCTTGCGTGGCTCGGCGGAGAGCTTCAGAGCGAGGAGGCGGAGCTCCTGGGCGTGCCGGAGAGGCGAGGGGGTGGCGGTGGCTACGGCAACGGTGGCCGGTGGCGACGGCATCGCTCGGCCATGAGAGAGAGTGCGAGGGGGAAGAGAGAATGGGCACGGGAGAGAGCGAGAGAGGTGCGGGGCGGCGCGTGGCCTCGTTCGGGCGATCCAGGCGACGAGGGGAGAAGCAGGAGGTGGCGCGCATGCGCGCGGGCGGCGAGCGCGTGCCCCTGTCCTCCTGGCGCGAGGAAGGGGACGACTGGCACGGCCAGCTGGCTGGGCCGGCCTGCTGGGCCGCTGGGCCAGGCCAGGTAAGTTTCTCCCTTTTCCTAGTTTGTTTCTGTTTTCTAATTTTCTGACATTTGTTTGATTTAGTAGAAATACTAAACCATTTTATTTACTTCTGTCAATTTTTGCAGGGACCTAAGGGATTAATCCAAAGCCCCTCACCAAAATTCAGAATTTTTGGACATATATAAAATATATATATCCAATGCAAATAATTACTGCATTAATTCCAAATGGCCAAGATAAATATTTATGAGCTCCTAAAAATATTGGTTTGATTTTAATCTCTGTCCAATATTTTCAGGGAGCAACATGAACATTTTCTTGGACCCTTTTGGAGAAATTTTTATCTGGGTCATTTCCAGAAATGATTCTGAGGGTTTCACAAATCCCCATTTCAAATTTAAATGAAATTTAGACATGATGCACACATGACTAGCTAGTCTAGGTCATACCAGAACTAGGACGTGACACCCCTGAACAACCCAGTTTCTGCAAAGAAGGACCGTAGTCATATCATATGTTTCAAGTGCAAGCATGCGGGTCATTACGCTAGCAAATGCCCAGAAATGAAGCCAAGAACCCAAGGAGCCAAGATAACCACCAGGAAGCCCCTGGATTTGTCTGACGTCATTTGTTTACGCTACAAAGAAGTAGGACATTTTGCCAGAGAATGTTCAGAACCGAGGAAAGCTTGTGCTGAGTAGTTGAGATATTGATATTGGAATAAAGAACTCAATAAATGTGGAACACACTTTTATTTTCATTAGGGTTGTTGAGTTGAGTTATGGAATGGAAATTGTAATAATTCGTGAAGCAATAAATGCTGATATGGTTGGAATCTCATATGAAATTTTATGAGTTGTTTGTTGATTTTGAGTGCCTCTCTCACTATCTCACCCAGACTTAAACCTTGAACCCATGGAAAAGTTAACCCCAAACCTTTCCCGGGAAAATAACCACATTTCACCCAAGGAAATACATACATTATCCCAAGTACCCCTTCTATCTTATACCTGCAGATGACAACCCTTTACGAGTCTTTTCTCAAGGTCCCGAAAACTATCATGACCCTGACTAGTGATCAGGATTACCCAAAGATCCTGAAGGACATGATGAAGCATATTCATCTTGAAGGAGATGCAGTCTACAAGGGTTATCCTTTCATTGAGAATGGAGCTGAACTTTGGTACGTGGAGGTACACCTCCATCGCGTGAAAGGGGTTTGCCCAAAGACTATGGGGCAATTTTTTTGATTTCTCAAGTACCACGAGCAACATTCTTAGACTCTTTTCATGAAGCTGCTATGGAAGCCATACGTGAGATTGGAGAATTACTAGAAGCAAGACTCCATCACACTTAGTAATACCTGAGAGAGGTGCATGTAGAGATGATGGAGATGAAGCTCATGGCCACCATGATGAAGCAAAATATCGATGATTTCAAGGATTACATCACACAATTCCAGTGGGACTAAAGCATCTTCAAGAAGGGCAAATGAATAAAGATGGAAGTAATGCTTGACCATACCAAACTATGTGGGTGGCAACATTTGTAATATAGTACTTTTGAAATTTGAGTTTTGAGTAGTGGTTAGGGATGTAATAAATGATTTTATATGAAGAGAATATGAATTATGGATGAACCAGTGCATTTTTTGCGGTACTTTTCTACGTGAACACTTGACCAATGGAAAGGATAATGTATTCCACATAGTGGAGTTTGGACAAAATAAGTTGGAGTTTTGTTATGATAGTTACCCCAAGAGTATGAAGGAATGAAGTACTGTTAGATTTAAAGGAGATGTAATGTTGGAGTACTGAACAATAGTAACTTCAAGGATGAGTTAAGGATATGCAAGTGTTGAAGTCGGCCCATAACCCACAGGACCCAGGATTTGAGAAGGAGCAAGCACAACCTTGTTGCAGGAAGAACTCTAGCAGAAGCTGTGATTTCATCAGCAGACGTTCCATAGGAGGTTACGTAAACCCGAGAGTTGTGAAGAAACGATAGAGGTTTATGTTTGTCTTGCAGAATCAATGAATTTACCCAAACCCAGTTCATGGAGAAGAGAAGTTTTGCAAAGCTTGTGAGGATGCCCAAGTGTTAGAATACGTGATTCACTATCTCCACATGTGGTAATGATTCAAGTACATGATGGATTGGCCCCCATACCGGAGACTTCCACTACAAGAATCAGGAACTTTGCCATCTGCCATGGCTGACGGCAAAGGCATGCTTGGCGAACGGCAAAGGCCTTTGCTGTCAGCCAGTAGATGGCAACACATCCGGCTGAACAAACTACGACAAAGGGCACTTTGCCGTTTGCTGGCTGACGGCAAAGAGGCAAAGGCCTTTGTCGTCTGCCAGCAGACGACAAAGAGCCCAGACGGCACACGTGGTAGCTTAGGTCCGTTAGGGGGTTAACGGCGTGCTTTGCCGTCTGCTGGCAGACGGCAAAGACCTTTGAATCTTTGCCGTATGCCAGCATACGGCTGTAACACCCCGGATGTAACTTTCCATATTTGTAACTCCAACTCTTGCCATTTTCGGCTATGTGTTATGATATTTCCCTTCGTGGTCGGGTTTTGCCTTTCGTTTTGCATTTTGTTCATGTCATCATGTGCATCTCATTTGCATACATGTTTGTCTCATGCATCCGAGCATTTTCCCTGTTGTCCGTTTTGCAATCCGGCACTCCCACCTCCTCCGGCGCACCCCTCTTGTTTCTTTCCGTGAGCGGGTGTTGAACGTTCTCGGAATGGACCGAGTCTTGTCAAGTGACCTTGGGATACCACCGGTAGACCACCTGTCAAGTTTCGTGCCATTTGGAGGTCGTTTGATGCTCCAACGGTTAACCGGGTAACCGCAAAGTCCGTTTGTGTGTTGCAGCAAAACACCCCCTTCAAACAGCCCAAAAACCCTTCTAAGTCTCCGCCATGCTCTCCGTCGTTCGATCACGATCGTGTGGGCGAAAACCGCACCCCGTTTGGACTCTCCTATAAATAGGTGTCTTCCCCCGAATTTTCGCGCAGTCCAACCCTAGCTCCGCTCCCTCTCCGCCGCCGGACACGTCCGGATCGGACCGGACGCGTCCGCCGCCGCGCCCCGCCCAACCGGAAGCTGCCATGTGGCGCGTTCGCCGCCCCCGCGCCGC
>NC_057802.1:438075607-438081172 GCF_018294505.1 Triticum aestivum | reverse complement strand
CCGCGCGCGCCGGCCACCGCCTGCGCTCCGCAGCCCGGCCGCTGCCGCCCTTCGCCTCGAGCACCCGGCCTTGCCCTGCGCCCGCCGGCGACCTCCTCCGCCTCCCCGCGTCGGATCCGGCGAGATCCGGCCGGATCCGCCATCTCCGGCGAGCCCCGCCTCCTTCCCCGCCATCTCCGGCGAGCCTCGGTTCCCGTGCCCCATTGACTTTTTCCCCGAGGTTGAATTTCTCTGTCCCATGCATTTTACAATATATGCTCATGTTCATCGCATCATAACTCTCTGCATATAGCTCCGTTCCGTGCGTGTAATATATCGAAATGTTCGTCTCGAGATGCTCTTCATTTTGTTCTATTGCACCATATTCATTTGAGTCCATCTTGATGCCCAAATCTCTGGTGCAAGAGTGCTAGTTGCTGTTAACTGCTGTTACTTGTCAGAACTTGAGGATTTGTTATTTTTGTTGCGTTTAATCTGTGCATCTTATGGGCATGAGCTCTACATGTGTTTTGATGTATGCCATGCCACCTTTACAGAGGTGTATGCCATGTATTTTTGTGATCTCTGTGGTGACTAGCACAAGCATGCAAACTAGGCTTCGCAATGTTTCTGATTTCAGAGACTTGGTGATTTCTCTAAGTCTGTGACTGCTGTTATTTTGTTGCTATGTATCCATGTGGCTATAGAGAGATCCATGCTTATTTTGGTGATGTTTAGTAAGGATATTTTTTAGATATTGTTGTAATTGATCCATTCATGCCTTTGTTTGCAATTATGGAGTGCCATAGCATGACTCAATCTTGCTCTACTTTTGCTATAAAATATTTCTGGCAGATTCTTAACATGATATTCAACTTTGCCAAGCTTGTTGTAGTTGTTTCAAGTTGGTAATCAGAGCCATTCCCGACTTAGGAGCCCCCTGCTTGATCGAATCGCTGGCGTTGTTGAGTCTAGAACAAAAATGTTTTGAGTCTTAGGATTATATATATCGAAGAGTAGGATTCTTTTTACTCCTCAGTCCCTTCGTCGCTCTCGTGAGGTCTCCTGACGTAGAAGTTTTGACTCTTCTTTCCTCAAATTTCACTAATTTTTTTTAAGATCACGCGGGTATCTTAGAATCGTTCTGATGGTTTTGTGACGAGAACATTGTTCTTGGTGCCTCCTGACATTTAGGGGTTGTGGCAGTGTCCCGGAGAGTTGAGCTCCGAGGTGTTGCCGTCACAATTTTATCGTTACAGTTCTGGAATACCTGAGTTTTGCCGACATCGAAAATCTCTTTTATGCAGTTGTTGGTGAGATCACCTCGACGCCACCCAGTACTGGGGCGGGAGTTCGGGAGTATTGTCATAACTCGTATAACGGATGCTTTTCGAAGGTTGAGGTACACGATTTCCGAAGGTTTCTTGGTTATGTGTTGACGGATGGATACAGCTGGATCTAGGGATTGCTAGTTTGGGTGATATATTTTGTGTCCCCTGTATCCCCAACACCAGATTGCATAACCAGAAAGTTTCGGGAGTTTATAAGTGGGAATTCAAGTAGCTCTTAGGATATCTTTCCGACACACGCATGATATGAGATTGGGGTTCGACGTCTAGTGGTCCGCCTTTCCACGGTTGGTTTTAAGTGGTCTCGTAGTGTCTTAAAGAGTCCTTGGCTATGTCGACTCGGGGACGCTTCGTATGTCATGTGCACTGCCTTGTACATGATGGTGCTGTACGATCGAGCCTGTGTGGGCCCCACCACGAAAACTTCGGACGGAATCTCTATCATATGTTTGTTCCGGCTTATTCTGCAAGCCAATCCTTTGTTTTGTTTTATTTGTGGTATTCGAGTTGCTTCAAAGTCAAATGTTGAATCCATACTTTTCCTAAACGGTGTTCTCATATTGCTATGTGAATACTAATCCTTCTTGATCATCGAGGTCGTCATGTTAATTCTTTTTCAACCGGCGTGCTTCTCTTCAAGTGGATCTGATCATTTCAACATTCGCGAGATCAATTCTCAGTTCTTTGCAACGGTGTTTATTCCATCTGCCCCAAGTTGCCTTTGTTTTCCCGCCCTCCCACCCTCTTTCTTCAAGGATTCAGATTTCTTAATCATGTATCCATCTTATGGATGTGAAGTTTCTCCATTCTTTTCCATCAATGTTCTTATCTGGTGATTCTCAGGAAGATGCTCAGGAAGCTGCAAGGTTATCATTCTTCATTCTCGTATTCTTTTTCGGTGGATTCAATTGAAGCTTTCAGTGTTGATTATAGCCCTTTCCTCCTTACAAATGCTTTCTCATGCCGGTATATCTCTTAATCATTCCCCGCTTGCTATTCAATTGTTCTGGAGTGCTGAAGATATCTCTGAAGATTCGTGTTTCCACTCCGCATCAATTCTACCTATTTCGAGGTTGTTACCTCATTCAAGCCATTTAATTCAACCGGTGCTGTCTCCTTTTCAAGTAATCATTTCAACGGTGTTTCTTTTGAGTGGACCCTAACCCACAGGTCTTTTCCAGGATCTTACCTGACTCTTCTAATTCTTTCCGGAGTTATTCTTAAATTCTTTTCAAAGTTTGACGTAAGAATTTTCATCAGTCATATGTCTTTCTCCAAGATCTTTCAAATTCTTTCATCGTTGGTTCATCATTTCTATTATCCATTGTTCCGGAGTGTCTCAATAATTTATGGTGGTGTTTCTTGTCTTCATTCTCAACATTTGAAGACCGAAGAAGAGTTTCCCTTAAATCTGGTCCATTCTCTTGAGGATTCATGGTTCTAGCTTGATGCCATCCTCTCATAATTGTTTTCGATTGCGAGAATTCTTTTCACCCATCCGGAGCAATTCATGAGTCTTTAGTTTGATTCTCCGAAGGCCATCATTTCAGAAGATTTATTCGTTCTCAACATTCAGCTCTCGTTCTCCAAATCTTATCGGTGCATCATTCAAGTATTCTCTAATCAATTCATGATCTCTTCGTTTCACTTATATCTAAATTCTGTCTAGTATCTTTATTCATTTTCTAATTCTTCTCGGTGAATTGTGCCTTTGCTACTTTCATTTTCAATTCTTACGGTGGTTCGTTCAAGAGTTCTCTTTCTTGGTTATCATTTTAATTCATTCGTTGTTTCCAAATTACACCGGTGGTTCCATCAATACCTTCTAAAGTTTGCGCTATATCTCTCTTCAATCCTTTTTTTTCAACGAGAATAAGTAGTATGCCAAATCCGTTGCTTGTCATCAATCTAAATTGGTGAAGGATACGCGTAATGTAATTCTTATTCTTATTTCCTCGAAGTGATTAATTCCTTCTTCCGGAGTTCGTTCATGATATCAAATTATCGGTTCCAAGTTGTTCAT
The DNA here is from genome assembly GCF_018294505.1 of Triticum aestivum. Classification (NCBI taxonomy): domain Eukaryota; kingdom Viridiplantae; phylum Streptophyta; class Magnoliopsida; order Poales; family Poaceae; genus Triticum; species Triticum aestivum. Next base: position 438,077,821 of record NC_057802.1, on the reverse strand, counting down.
CTTTTCTTTCCGGAGCTCCAAGTTATTTCAATTATATCATTTCAAAGCTTCATCTAATCATTGCAAGGCTTCTGCCGGAGTTCTTTTCAACTTTCCCTTTCATTTGATCATTCTTTTATTATCGGAGTTCTTCATGGAGGATCAACATGGTGGTTCGTCAAGGATTCCTTTCATTCTTCAATTGTTCTTCAAGATTTCTCTTGAAGTTATGACCCGCCAAGCTTTACTCTAAAATAAACATGGTGTTCAACACATGTTTTGTTTTCAGGAGTTCAAATATTCTTCATCTTGCATTCCAAAGTGCAATTTTTTCTACTTTATCGTTTGAGATGGTGATATGTCATTCTTGACAATTTCTTTTCATGTTGCATGATTCACAAGTTATCAAGAATGAGATATTTAAACCCATCATATTTTCTTCGTTCATGGTATCTTGTTCAACCCAACAATTTCTTTGTTGACGCTATCTTGGTATAGATTTCACCTATAGCCTTCCCTAAGGATTGTAGCTATTTGTGGTGTTTATCAATGATCAAATTTTCTCCTTCTCATCGTGGTGAAGAAGTTTTCTTCTCCTTGTTGATCTCAATCCAATCAACTGTTTCCGTAGTGGCAGAATTTCGCCTCTATCTTGAGAAGTTTTCCATAAGCCCACTACAAGATTATTCATTTCGTTGTTGGTTTTTCCAACAACTCCATTCGATCCTACTTCGTAAGGATGCTCTTTAAAATTCATTTATGGTAGGAGATGTTGGTTCCATTCTTCGTTCTATTCACTCCAACTATCTAACTATCATGCATTGTTTCCGGAGGCTTTGTGATGTTGCTCTCTTCAGCCAATCATCTTGTTTTGTCAAGATCATGTAATTTTTCTTTCTTATCCGTTTAGCCGGAGTGTCGTTTTTTCATTCGAGTTCTCTCATCTTATCAAGTTTTGCCTCCTTCCTCAACCGGAGTGCTGTCTGAAATCTTTCTTACCCCTTGTGCCATTCTTTCATTAGTTCCGGAGGCAATGTGTTGTTAATTTCATCGAGTATACTCTCATCTTGTCAAGATCATGTTCAATTCCTTCCAATTACAGTCGGAGTACTGTCCAAATTATATCATTCTTATTCCTTCTTTATCTTGTTTTAACCGGAGTGTTGTGTCTATCATTCCTCTTCTAACCAGAGTCTCATCCAAGTGCTTTCTTTTTGCCAAGTTCATATTCTATGCCTTCCATTTCCAACCGGAGTGTTGTTGTAATTGATCCTTATCGTTCCTTGTACATCTCATTTCAACCGGAGTGCTTGCATATACTTCTTGTCCATTGTAACCCTTTTTCTTATGTCTTTCTACCTACAATGTTCTTGTAATGTTCCTTGTTCCTCTTGCTAAACGGAGTGTTCTAAATTTTGTTCACCTCCGTCGTGTCATTTCTTCAAGCTTTGGGACCTCTCAAGGTTCTTTGGTTTCACTCGTTTGTCAAAGAAGCAACTTTGTTTTACCTCTTCCTCTTCCGTTTTTCTCCGGTGCCATCCTAGATCTCGGGACGAGATCCTCTTGTAGTGGTGCAGTGTTGTAACACCCCGGATGTAACTTTCCATATTTGTAACTTCACCTCTTGCCATTTTCGGCTATGTGTTATGATATTTACCTTCGTGGTCGGGTTTTGCCTTTCGTTTTGCATTTTGTTCATGTCATCATGTGCATCTCATTTGCATACGTGTTTGTCTCATGCATTCGAGCATTTTCCCCGTTGTCCGTTTTGCAATCCGGCACTCCCACCTCCTCCGACGCACCCCTCTTGTTTCTTTTCATGAGCGGGTGCTGAACGTTCTCGGAATGGACCGAGTCTTGTCAAGTGACCTTGGGATACCACCGGTAGACCACCTGTCAAGTTTCGTGCCAGTTGGAGGTCGTTTGATGCTCCAACGGTTAACCGGGTAACCGCAAAGTCCGTTTGTGTGTTGCAGCAAAACACCCCCCTTCAAACAGCCCAAAAACCCCTCTAAGTCTCCGCCATGCTCTCGGTCGTTCGATCACGATCGTGTGGGCGAAAACCGCACCCCGTTTGGACTCTCCTAGCTCCCTTTAGCTATAAATAGGTGTCTTCCCCCGAATTTTCGCGCAGTCCAACCCTAGCTCTGCTCCCTCTCCGCCGCCGGACGCGTCCGCCGCCGCGCCCCGCCCAACCGGAAGCTGCCATGTAGCGCGTCCGCCGCCCCCGCGCCG
>NC_057802.1:437937760-438075178 GCF_018294505.1 Triticum aestivum | reverse complement strand
TGCCGCCCTCCGCCCGAGCACCCGGCCTCGCCCCGCGCCCGCCGGCGACCTCCTCCGCCTCCCCACGCCGGGATCCGGCCGGATTCGGCGAGATCCGGCCCGGATCCGCCATCTCCGGCGAGCCCCGCCTCCTTCCCCGCCATCTCCGGCGAGCCCCGCGCCGGCGAGCCTCGGTTCCCGTGCCCCGTTTACAATATATGCTCATGTTCATCGCATCATAACTCTCTGCATATAGCTCCGTTTCGTGCGTGTAATATATCGAAATGTTCGTCTCGAGATGCTCTGCATTTTGTTCCATTGCACCATATCCATTTGAGTCCATCTTGATGCCCAAATCTCTGGTGCCAGAGTGCTAGTTGCTGTTAACTGCTGTTACTTATCAGAACTTGAGGATTTGTTATTTTTGTTGTATTTAATCTGTGCACCTTATGGGCATGAGCTCTACATGTGTTTTGATGTATACCATGCCACCTTTACAGAGGTGTATTCTATGTATTTTTGTGATCTCTGTGGTGACTAGCACAAGCATGCAAACTAGGCTTCGCAATGTTTCTGATTTCAGAGACTTGACTGTTGTTATTTTGTTGCTATGTATCCATGTGGCTATAGAGAGATCCATGCTTATTTTGGTGATGTTCAGTAAGGATGTCTTTTAGATATTGTTGTAATTGATCCATTCATGCCTTTGTTTGCAATTATGGAGTGCCATAGCATGACTCAATCTTGCTCTACTTTTGCTATAAAATATTTCTGGCAGATTCTTAACATGACATTCAACTTTGCCAAGCTTGTTGTAGTTGTTTCATACATGCTATGTATTTGCTCTTGCCATGGGTAGCTTCATAAACTTGCCATATTGCTGTAGGTATGCTTATTTTGTCATGAATTGCCTTATGGTGAGTGCATCAAGCTCACAAAGATGCCTTCATATTATTGTTTCTGCCATGCCAAAAAGTCTGGAACCTGTTAACGAAACTTGCTATGTTTACATGGTTGCCATCATATCTTCTGGTCCTTTTTGGCTTATTGTCAGTAAGGGACTTTTGTCATATGCATTTAGTAGAATACTGCCATGCCTTGCTTTGCCATGTTAGGTTCCTGTAGCATGTTGATTTCGTGCTCTGAACATTGCTACCTGATGCTGTTTCTGCCATGTCCAGTAATTTCTCCAAGTCTGTGAACCTGTTATCTTTTTCACTTTTGCCATGCTTGTTTGAATCTGCTGTGATGTGAACTAGCCGTAGCTCAGTGTTCATCTTTTGTCAAGCATCTCCTGTAGATTGCTAGCATATGCTTTTTTGCTATGTTGGAGTGCTGTAGCATAGTTACTTATTGCATTCTAAGTGCTATCATGCTGTTAATCGCAGATTCGTGTCATTCTTGTTTTGCTTGCCATTTGCAAACCGTGCATCCGTTTCCGGTGATCTTTATATCAATTTCAACCGAAATCATCTCATCTTTCCAGTGGCATGCTTGGTTGGCCAAGTTACTACCTTGTTCATCATTTATCTTCCGGAGCACGCGTATGCATCGCATATCATATCTTGCATATCATTCATGTATTGCATCATGTTGCTTGTGCATTTTCCCGTGATTGATTGTGGTTCCGTTGCTTGTGTTCTTGTTTTGGGTAGAGCCGGGAGACGAGTTCATGTATGAGGAACCTGTTGAGTACGCTTACGAGGATCAAGCTTTCGACAACTCTAAGAACCTTGCAGGCAAGATGACCACACCCTCGAAATCACTTCTATCTTTGCTTTGCTAGTTGTTCGCTCTATTGCCATGCTGCGCTACCTACCACTTGCTATATCATGCCTCCCATATTGCCATGTCAAGCCTCTAACCATCCTTTCCTAGCAAACCGTTGTTTGGCTATGTTACCATTTTTGCTCAGCCCCTCTTATAGCGTTGCTAGTTGTAGGTGAAGATGAAGTTTGTTCCATGTTGGAAACATGGATATGTTGGGATATCACAATATCTCTTATTTAATTAATGCATCTATATACTTGGTAAAGGGTGGAAGGCTCGGCCTTATGCCTGGTGTTTTGTTCCACTCTTGCCGCCCTAGTTTCCGTCATACCGGTGTTATGTTCCTTGATTTTGCGTTCCTTAAGCGGTTGGGTGATTTATGGGACCCCCTTGACAGTTTGCTTTGAATAAAACTCCTCCAGCAAGGACCAACTTTGGTTTTACCATTTGCTACCACCTATCCCCTTTTCCCTTGGGTTCTGCAGACTCAAGGGTCATCTTTATTTTAGACCCCCCGGGCCAGTGCTCCTTCGAGTGTTGGTCCAAACTGAGCTGCCTGTGGGGCCACCTTGGGGAAACTTGAGGTCTGGTTTTACTCGTAGCTAGTCTCATCCGGTGTTGCCCTGTGAACGAGATATGTGCAGCTCCTATCGGGATTTGTCGGCACATCGGGCGGCTTTGCTGGTCTTGTTTTACCATTGTCGAAATGTCTTGTAACCGGGATTCCGAGACTGATTGGGTCTTCCCGAGAGAAGGAATATCCTTCGTTGACCATGAGAGCTTATAATGGGCTAAGTTGGGACACCCCTGCAGGGTATTATCTTTCGAAAGCCGTGCCCGCGGTTATGAGGCAGATGGGAATTTGTTAATATCCGGTTGTAGAGAACTTGACACTTGACCCTAATTAAAACACATCAACCGCGTGTGTAGCCGTGATGGTCTCTTCTCGGCGGAGTCCGGGAAGTGAACACGGTTTCTGGGTTATGTTTGACGTAAGTAGGAGTTCAGGATCACTTCTTGATCATTGCTAGTTTCACGACCGTTCCGTTGCTTCTCTTCTCGCTCTTATTTGCGTATGTTAGCCACCATATATGCTAGTGCTTGCTGCAGCTCCACCTCACTACCCTTTCCTTCCTATAAGTTTAAATAGTTTTAATCTCGCGGGTGTGAGATTGTTGAGTCCTCGTGACTCACAGATACTTCCAAAACAGTTGCAGGTGCCGAGGACGCCAGTGCAGGTGACGCAACCGAGCTCAAGTGGGAGCTCGATGAAGATCTTGTTTGTTGTGTTGTTTCTTTTCATGTTGATCAGTAGTGGAGCCCAGTTGGGACGATCGGGGATCTAGCAGTTGGGTTGTCTTCTTTTATTTTGGTTCCGTAGTCGGACCTATGTGTGTTCTCTGATTGATGTATGATTTATTTATGTATTGTGTGAAGTGGCGATTGTAAGCCAACTCTTTATCCCATTCTTGTTCATTACATGGGATTGTGTGAAGATGACCCTTCTTGCGACAAAACCACAATGCGGTTATGCCTCTAAGTCGTGCCTCGACACGTGGGAGATATTGCCGCATCGTGGGCGTTACAACGACAAAGTGCCCAGATTGGCCAGCCCAGATGACCCCCCAGGTAGCTGTCACGTGGCATGCTATGCCGTCTGCTGGCAGACGGCAAAGATGCAAAGTTCGTGCTAGCAGATGGCAAAGCTGCCAGATAGGCCAGCCCGGCGCACCCCAGGTTGAAGATGGCAAAGAGCCTGTATAGCCCTTGTTTTTCTGTTTTTTCTTAAATTCATTCAATTTCATAGAATTTCACAAATATATATACACACATTTGAAAATACTTTCAACAAGCATACCAACACATGAATCGTGAAGAGAGGAACATATGCAACATATCCAACATATATACAATGGTTTTATCCATACATACATATCCAACAACAACTTTCCATCAAGTTTCCAACAAGTTTCTAAAAACAAAAAGGAAGCACAAGGAGAAGAGTAGACTGCATCAATGCAAGCTTCCTCATCTACAGCAAATCTGCAAATTGGGAAAGAAGAAAGTTAGAAGAAGAATAAGAAGACTAGCTAGAAGAAGAAGAAGAAGAAGAAGAAGAAGAAGAAAAAGAAGAAGAATTTTTCTTCTCTTTATTTTTCTCCTCTCCTATTCTTTATCTTCTTCTTCTTCTTCTAACTAAGGTAGGTAAAAATGCCATTTTTAGCTAAGCTAGGTAAAAATGCTAAGTGTAGGTCATTTTAGAGCTAAGCTAGGTAAATAGGTCGTTTTGGAGCTTAGTAAGGTTATTATGTCATTTTAGAGGAAAATAAGCTAAGTCTATGTCATTTTGGAGGTAACCAAGATTATCATGCCATTTTTTTACCGAAGTATGCTAAGTATGTCATAAATGAACTGAACAAGATAAGTATAGGTCATTTTTGAGCTAACCTAGGTAGTTATGCAATTTTTTAGCTAACTAAGCATAATTATTCATTTTGGAGGACAAAATGACAAGTGTAGGTCATTTTAGAGCTATCCTAGTTAAAATTGGTCATTTTGGAGGTAGGTAAGGTTATTTTGTCATTTTGGAGGAAAGTAAGCTAAGTCTATGTCATTTTGGAGCTAAACCAAGGTTATCATGCCATTTTTTACCTAAGTATGCTAAGTATGTCATAAATGAACTAAAGAAGCTAATAAGTATAGGTAATTTTTGAGCTAACCTAGGTAGTTATGCCATTTTTTAGCTAACTAAGCATATTTATTCATTTTGGAGGACAAAATGGTAAGTGTAGGTCATTTTAGAGCTATCCTAGTTAAAATCAGTCATTCTGGAGCTAGGTAAGGTTATTTTGTCATTTTGGAGGAAAATAAACTAATTATATGATAGTTTGGAGCTAAACCATGGTTATTATGCCATTTTTTACGTAAGCTAAATATGTCATAAATGAACTAGGTAAGCTAAGTATAGATCATTATTGAGCTATCCTAGGTAGTCATGCCATTTTTTAGCTAACTAAGCATATTTAGTCATTTTGGAGGAAAAAATGCTAAGTATAGGTCGTTTTATAGCTATCCTAGGCAAAGTATGTCAGTTTGGAGGTAAGTAAGGTTATTATGTCATTTTCGAGGAAAATAAGCTAAGTATAGGTCATTTTGGAGCTAAACCAAGTTTATTATGCCATTTTTTACCTAAGTGAGCTAATTATGTCATTAATGAACTAGCTAAGCTAATTATAGATCATTATTGAGATAACCTAGGTAGTTATGCCATTTTTAGCTAACTAAGCATATGAAGTCATTTTGGAGGAAAAAATGCTAAGTATTGGTCATTTTATAGCTATCCTTGGTAAAATATGTCATTTTGGAGCTAAGTCAGGTTAACATGTCATTTTTTAGGAAAATAAGCTAAGTATAGGTCATTTTGGAGCTAAGTAGGTCATTTCTTAAGCTAACTATGCATTTGTTAAGCAAAACACTTGCGAAAACTTACTATCATCACGGAGGTGAAAGACCGGTCGGGTTTGCGCCAGTGTAGACGAAGAAGGACCGGTCAGGGTTGCACCAGTGCGAGACGGAGAAGGATCAGTCGATGCTTCTCGGGTGGCATGCTGCACCAAAGATCATTTGCAATATCTCGTTAGCATGATGCAACTCAAATATGAATACTAGTAACTAATGACTATTCAAATGAAACTCACCGTGTCCGCTATACCAATCTGGGGCATCGGCGGCGGGGTCTGACCGTTCTTCTCGCACACGATCTGCACATTTTGTTTTCATGAGTCAGTCATATTAGTTAGTAATGAAACAAACATTACGTGCATGATTTTGCTAATATGTAGGAGAAACTTACCACGAGGAGCTCGTATAGGGCCCGGTGAGACGCGTCGTTCCGGTTCCTCTCCGCTTCCAATAGACTAGCCGTCCTCTCCTCCAACTCCCTCTCCCTCTGCTTAGCCTACCTGTTTGCCTCCGCTAGAAGCTCCTGGGCCCTAGCCTCGATGGCGAGCTCCATTGGCCGTGGACGAGGCGGTATCTTAGGATTGGAGCTCGTCTGGCGCTTCCAAATCTCCGGGAGAGTTTTGGTACAACGTATGAGTCCATCCCCAATGGCTACCGAGCCATGGTACCTCCTGCCACTAGATAGCATCACAATCTCTGGATCAAAAGGACTCTGGCTCGGGTTGAATTCATCCCCTTTCCTCGTCTTCCCAATGTCTCTGTACCTCACGAGCTTATTGTGGGAGGAGAGGTTGGTGAAGCTCTCTGGATGATCGAGGTCATCCTTAGAGAATGCCTTGGCCTTCTTGTACGGGGCAGTTTGGGCCATGGCATAGAGGTCGTATAGTGGTGGCACGTCCTTCTTGTTGTGTCGCGCCTAAAAGAGAGGAACACCATATTAGTTAAGGGCTCAAGCTAGCATGAAGAATGAAATTGCATGAATCGTGAAGCAAACCACATACCGAGTGATCCCCGTACTCAAATAGGTTGGAGCTCCCTTGATGGTGTGGCACACCTTGCATTTCGGCACGCTTATCCCTGGCCTTATTGTGGACGGCTAGCCATTGGGGAGAGCACCACTCATCCACCAACGCCTCCCAATAGTCCATCCTATCCGCACACCATCTCGGGGGCACCTAAGTCAGACAAAGAGAAATTTCAGCGCTACGCCTATGAATCAAATGAAGGAAACTAAGTACAAGGCCTTAAGAATAGGTAATTACCTTCATGTACTTCTTACTCAGATACTTGGTGCGGAAATTCTTCTTGACCCTCTTAATGTTAGTCGAGGCGTAGTAGTCTCGAACAGCCTGCACCCTAGCCTTGTGTCGTAAGTTCTGAAGTAGGCGCTTGCACTCGGCTTCGAGAACCATAGCCGCATCCGCCTCGTGTTCCTCAAGGCACCTGTAGAAGGTCCGCAGTCTAACAAGACAACACTGATTAGTACAATCACTAGGTATTGTTGATTTTTAATTCCGTAAAAGAGAAATTACCCAAAACCGCCGCCTCACAATGTCGGCCACCGTCTCGCACAAGACACCGTCGACCCTCTCCTCCGGAGGGGTCGGGGCAGCCACGTACAGCTCCCAACTCAGTGCTAGCTATCGAACCTCACCCTCACCGGGCAACGTGACCCACCTCGGGAAGTGGTGCCGGCAAAGCACACCAAGGACCTGGTTGGGCCTGCGGACACCAGGGGCGTGTTTCCAACCCCTGCATTATGAAAAGGCCAACACATTAGATATTAATTTGAAGAAACATGAAGGCAAAAGGTTAAAAAAGATTAAATGCACTTACTTCTCCCCATTAGAATCAATCAACCACCTCTAATCGCGGGTTGGCAGCACGGACGGGAGCTTTGTACCACCACGCTGGTAGACCTTCTTGCCCTCCTCAACCAGCTCTCCCTCGCTATAGCTATCGTCAGAAAAGGTTTCCTCGCCACCATCAGCATGGCCACTAGCCTCCGGAGTCACGTGGGATGAAGACTCTAGGACCCGAGTCTCCTGGGACGAAGACTCTGGGACCCGAGTCTCATCGGCCGAAGGCTCGGCGACCCGAGGCTCGTGGACCAGAGTCCGAGACGGGTCCAAGTCAGACGGGTCCACCTGAGATGGAGCACTCTGGTGGTCCGAAGAATCAGCTGGGGGTGGCGCCGAGGAAGGCACAGCAGCCTTCCTACCTCTCCCGCCGCCACGTCCACCTCTAGCAGCCCTCTTCGTCTTCCCCCGACCTCTCACGGCTGAAGAAGAAGCGCCCGCCGGTGTCTGCATGTTGTCTACCAGCGATCTCCGAAGGTGCTGGGGTGGAATAATAGCACCCCTCCCAGCACGCGCCGAGGAAGGAGGCTCAGAGCGCTCTCGACCCGCGCCCACCATCTGTCAAAACCTGCAAAGACAAACAGTAAACAAAATTAGTAAAACATAAACATAATAAAGTATTTAAGTGTGTATCATCATCATGAACATAATAAAAAATTGAATACCTAATAACATGAACTAATTAATAATATATATATGTACATAATAATAATTGAATACCTGACCTAACTCATAATTCACAAATATATGACCCCGTCGGCCTCTAGAAGGACAAAGAGCACCTTTTTCGGGAGGTGTCGGGGGTCGGGGTGTCGTGTCGGGCGTCGGGGTGTCGGTGGTGTCGTGTCGGGGTCGGGGTGCTGTGTCGGGGTCGGGGTGCCGTGTCGGGGCGTGGTGCTGTGTCGGGGTGTCGTGTCGGGGTCGGGGTGTCGGGGTCAGGGGGTCGAGGTCGGGATGGTAAATCCTCGACCCCTTTTCCCCTCGACCCCTCGACACCTCGATCCTCGACCCCTAGACCATCGACTCCTTTTTCATCTTTCTTCTTATAATAATCTAAACCTAAACCTAGCACTAACCTAAACCTACCACTAACCTAAACTTTCTTCTTCTAATAATCTAATGTTCTTTTTTCCAACTTTTTTTATCTTCTTCTTTCTTCTTCTTCTTCTTCTTCCTCTTCTTCTTCTTCTATTCTTCTCCTCCTGCTCCTATTCTTCTTCTTCTTCTATTCTTCTCCTCGTGCTGCTATTCTTCTCCTCCTGCTCCTATTCTTCTCCTCCTGCTCCTCTTCTTCTTCTTCTTCTTCTACTTTTCTTCTTCTTTTTGTACTTCCTTTAATTATGACTATTTAACTAAAACCTAACACTAATCTAATATAATCATCTAATATATCTAATATCTAAAACATAAAATAAAAAACAGAAAAGGGGGTGGCAGGGGCTCACCGTGGGGGGCGGCGACGAGCGGCGCTCCGCCGGGGCGGCTGGGGCGTGATAACCCATAAGTATAGGGGATCACAACAGTTTTCGAGAGTAGAGTATTCAACCCAAATTTATAGATTCAACACAAGGGGAGCCAAAGAATATTTGAAGGTATTAGCAGCTGAGTTGTCAATTCAACCACACCTGGAGATTAATTATCCGCAGCAAAGTGATCAGTAGCAAAGTAGTTTGATAGTTTTGATAGTAGTGACAGCAGCAACAGTAATGGTAACAGTGATAGCAGTAATTTGTAGCAAGTGTAACAGTGATGATAGCAATAGTAACGCAAAAAGATCAATAAGGATAAATTCGTAGGCATTGGATCGGTGACTTGTTGGATGATATTCATCATGAGACAGTTATAACCTAGGGCGATACCACACTAGCTCCAGTTCATTGATATAATGTAGGCATGTATTCCGTAAATAGTCATACGTGCTTTATTAAAAGAACTTGCATGACATCTTTTTTCCTACCCTCCCGTGGCAGTGGGGTCCATATTGGAAACTAAGGGATGTTAAGGCCTCCTTTTAATAGAGAACCGGAACAAAGCATTAACACATAGTGAATATATGAACTCCTCAAACTACGGTCATCACCAAGAGTGGGCCGGTTGTTGTCACTCCGGAGTTGTCGGATCATAACCGTAGTAGGTGACTATAACTTGCAAGATCGGATCTAAAACATGGATATAATGATGAATTCATAAACAGTTCAGATCTGAGTTCATGGCACCCGGGCCCAAAGTGACAAGCGTTAAGCATAGCAAAGTCATAGCAACATCAATCTAAGAACATAGTGGATACTAGGGATCAAGCCCTAACAAAACTAACTTGATTACATGATGAATCTCATCCAACTCCTCACCGACCAGCGAGCCTACGAAGGAATTACTCACTCCCGGTGGGGAGCATCATGGAATTGGCGATGGAGATGGGTTGGTGATGACGAAGAACGAAGATCCCCCTCTCCGGAGCCCCAACGGGACTCCAGATCTGCCCTCCCGAGGAAAACAGGGCTTGACGGCAGCTCCGTCTCGTGGATCGCAATAATTCTTTCTCCCTGATTTTTTTCTGGAATAATGTGAATTTATAGTATGAGGGGGGTCGTCAGCGGGGCCACCAGGTGGGTACAACCCACCTGGGCGCACCAGGAGAGGGGGGCGTGCCCTGGTGGGTTGTGCCCAACCAGGGGCCCCTCTCTGGTGGGTCTTGGCTCCAGAAATTCTTATTATTGATATAAAAAATCCTCGCAAAGTTTCGTTCCATTCCGAGAACTTTTATTTCTGCACAAAAACAACACCATGGTAGTTCTGCTGAAAACAACGTCAGTCCGGGGTTAGTTTCATTCAAATCATGCAAATTAGAGTCCAAAACAAGAGGAAAAGCGTGAGAAAAAGTAAATACGTTGGAGACATATCAACTCCCCCAAGCTTAAACCTTTGCTTGTCCTCAAGCAATTCAGTTGATAAACTAAAAGTGAGAAAGAAAAACTTTTACGAACTCTTTTTCTCTTGTTTGCATAAATAAGCTTAAACATCACCCAGGTTTTCAGCCAGCATGATAACTAACCATGTCAACAATAACTCTTAAAGATTATAATGACTCATATCAATGACATAATCAGCTAGCGAGCAATAATATGATATCTCAAATAGCAACATGTTGTCAAAACAACCATGATATAATATGACAATAATGGCATCTCGCTATCCCTTTCTGAGACAGCAAAACATAAATGCAGAGCACCTCCGAAGTTCAAGCAGCGACTAAACATTGTAATTCATGGTAGAAAAGATCCAGTCATGATGCACCCAACATTAGCTATACATAATGCACAAATCATGACAGCTGTGCTCTACTCAGTTTCTGGCGCTTGTTTTTAGAAGGTGATGACACAACATAAAAGTAAATAGAAAGTCCCTTCGCAGAGGGAAGTAGGGATTTGCAGAGGTACCAGAGCTCAGTTTTTAAACGGAGATAAACGATATTTTGAGACATGCCCCCTTCTCATTCACTTCACGACAATCAGTTATCAACATCTTTCATGCTAAGCACGCTAGTGGCGGTTCCCAAGCGGAAAGTAAAGGTTTTGACTCCATTGGGAGTTTTTGTTTGATTATTCAAGAGATGAACTCTTTTTTTCATGTTTGCAGTTTGGGACTGGGCAACCCTAATACCGCCCATTTCCTCGTGCGATGGCGAGTGAATAAACACTCGACCTGAGGATAACCCGCTTAGTACGGAAGATATCGACCACCTCCTGTCGTTCCATGAACGGTCCAGGCACACAAAACGGATAATTTTTTAGAAGATTTTAGAGGTGCCAGATGCAAATTTACTTAGGACGACAGGGTAATACCCTATATAGGTAGGTATGGTGGACTCATTTGGAATAACTTTGGGTTCAAGGTTTTTGATGTACAAGCAGAATTCCCACTTAGTACAGGCGAAGGCTAGCAATTAAGATTGAGATGCGGCCAGCTGGAGAGCAACAACGATCATGACCAGGCATTATGCATAAGTAACATTGTACACTAGCATGAGTAGGATATGAACACCATGAACATAAATATTATAGAGGCTATGTTGGTTTTGATTCAACTACATGCATGAACATGTACCAAGTCAAGTGACTTGAACATTCAGAGGAGGATACCATATCATCATACTACATCACAATCATTTTAACGCTATGTTGATATCCAAGATAAATGATTATCAACTCCCAGCTACTTATGCATGGCATGAGAAACTATAATCTCTAATTGTCATTGCAAACATGTTTAATCATAATGGGCTGAAGCCTGGATACTAGGTTAAACATATTTACACAGACAGAGCAAGTCGAGTTCATACCAGTTTCTCTTTGCCACGGCCAGCTCATCGAATATCGTCATTATTTTCACTTGCACGACCGAATGATATGAAAATAATAATAGCGCAAGAGTGCCATGGACTAAGCTGGAATCTGCAAAACATTTTATTCAACAGGAGAAGACAAGGTGAAAAGGGCTCTTCATTAGTTCAACAGTTATTCATATGAGAGCCACTCAACATTTTCATCGTGGTCTTCTCCTCGGTACAACTCGAATAAAAAGAAAATAAATTCAGAGAAACACACTGAAATATTTTTTGAGTTTTTGGTTTTTTTCAACAAATAAATAAAAAGCAAAAACGAGAAAAACTATCTACACGGGAAAGCTCCCAACAAGCAAAAGAAGAACAAGGAAATCTTTTTGGATTTTCTCTAAAGTTTTTCAGACACACAAGGAGAAAGCAAGAAAAATAAATCTAAGCATGGATGATACAATGAAAAAGTGTGAGCACCAACAGATAGAATGATATGTGAACACGAATATAATGTCGGTGAGAAACACGTACTCCCCCAAGCATAGGCTTTTGGCCTAAGTTGGTAATCGATCAGTAGCCTGGAGGGTAGTAGTCGGCGTGGTAGCTCACAGAGGCTCTCGGTGCGGATGCCTCAGCACGTCGTACCGCCAACACTGCTGCATTGTGAGCTCAGGCCTCGCTCTCAAGAACAAAATATTTTTCCTTGTTGTGATAATCAAAGAGAGCAGGCGCAGGCAAATATGTGTCCACAACATGTGATTGGTTAAACAACAAATTATAAGTGATGTTATCAGCCCTTCCCGCGAGAATCTTATGCTCTTTTAAAGCATCAAAATCTAAATACTGAGCGGGTAGGATAGGATCAAAGGGCAAAGGTGAAACACCCAACCCTCGTGCTAGACGGGTGGCATAAATCCCACCATAGAACCAGCCACTCTTGGCGTTATGCTGAAGTCTACGTGCAACAATCGCTCCAAGGTTATAATTCCTTTCACCAGTGAGAGCGGTGTGAATGAGGCTCAAGTCTAGAGCACAAAGTATGCTACAGTCTTGCTTGCCTACTATGCATTTCCCGTTAAATAATGCAAGGTACTAAATTGCGGGAAAGTGAATGCTCTTTATTCTTCCTTGTCTCACTCCTCTATTTCCACCGTAACAAAGGCTAGTCAAGAAATATTCGTACACAGCCTTTGCTGGCTCATCAAGCGAACCCCAAAATGGGAGCTTGGAATGGTAAGCAAAGTTCTCCAATGAAATAGTATATGGGTTATCATAAAGCATAAACGACACCCTAGACTCATGTGGAAAATATTTAAATCCTTTGACAGATGATTCAGTGAGAAGATGGCGCTGTTCACACTTATCTGAGAGGTAGGGACCGAGACCGGCATTGTGAACATATTGCTCAAATTCCTCTTTGATGCCCACCTGCACCATATATTCATCGCAAGGCCATAACATGTTTTGGTGGCGGCATCTCGCGTGGAACTTTCACTTGGTTCAACGTAAGACCGGCGAGCAGAACTGTCACTAGAGGTTGCCCCCGAGGATCATCTCATCGAAGAACTCCTAACAAATAGGTTCATCATGTCCGCATACAATTTTTCCTATGAACAAAAATCTGAATTTTTTGTCCACAAAATTTTACCAACAAAACTTCACAAAACTAATAGCAACTACTCATAGAGATACATAGAGGCCATAGCAAGCATTCAAACTACTTAGAACACTAAGAATTGAACATGCAAGCACATCTATAGCAGCACCAAGAGTAGCTATTTATTCAAAGTATAAACCACAAAAAGAAAAAATAGTTGGACAAATGATGGAGTCACATACCAAGCAACAATCCCCCGAAACAGTTTCAGAAACGGAGCTTCGAGCAAAGAGATCGAAATCCGCGGGTTTGAGCTCAAGAACACGGGAGAGAGAGCAGGAGTGATTTTTCTCTGGAGGTAGGTGACAATATGGGCTGAAGAGATAAGTGAGGGGGCCACGTGGGGACCACAACCCCCCAGGGCGCGCCAGGGGGTGCTGGCGCGCCCAGGTGGGTTGTGCCCACCTGGTGCACCCCCTCTGGTAATTTTTGCATCAAAAATTCTTAAATATCCAGGAAAAAAACATATAAAATTTTCAGGGCATTCTGAGAACTTTTATTTTTGGGTCATTTTTTATTACACGGGAAATTCAGAAAATACACAAAACATGGCATTTATTTTATTTAACTAATAAGAACAGAGAATAAAAAGTGGGGACAAAAAGTAGTGCTTACTAAATTCATCAACTTCATACCGTTCAAAAATGATTCATTAATAAGGTTGATTAGGTCTTATTAACAACCAATTTTGATTAGCATGAAACCGAAGAACTTTCGTAAATCACTAAGTTACCTCAATGGGGATATGCATCTCCCCAACAATAAGCATTTCATATTTCTTTTTGACAGTAGGTAGATGTCGGCGTTCTGGGAACGGGGGTCCCCAGACTTGCCTGCCTGCGGCCTGCGGCGTGGCTAAGCCAATAGGCCGTACGGCCCATCTTCATCAACAAGGCATCCAAGACCCTCGCGAGGGGCCAAGCCTCACAAGGCGGACGATGCAAGACCTCCTCAGGAGTGGCCTAGTCAGGCAGGCTCGTGAGGAGCGGAGATATCAAGGCAGGGCAAACCTCACGAGGCTCTCATGACGTGAGCCATGACGATCGACACTAGGCGGGCGCTAGCGCGCGCAGCGTCCTTGTTTCCTCTTTGGTGCTAAGGAAGCCAGCGCAGGCGAGGAGTACCGAGGCATCAGGCAAAGGTTGCTACATCGGTGCAACGAGACCAAGACCAGGAGGACGGCAAGGCGGAGGTCACCGTGGAGCCCAAGACGGCGTCACCACCAGAGCCTTTTGCAGGCGAAGACCACTTTTGTCAGGATAGCTTGTACTAGCTGTCCCCCTTTAAATTTGCCCGCCGTTGTTGGCTCCCTTCCCGCTCAATATTTGGGAAGAGGACCAGGGCGTATATAAGTAGAGCTAGCCACCATAGTAGGGGAGATGGAGCAGTTCATCTAGCTCTCACCCGCTAAGACACCAAGCACAAGAACACCTCAACCTCAAGAGGCTATTCTTCCCTCTGTACTGTTCATCATCAGCCCAAGAGGTAATCCACCACCACCACACTGGAGTAGGGTATTACACCACAACGGTGGCCCGAACCAGTATAAATCTCGTGTCTTTCTGGGTCGTGAGTTCGTCGAGTTCGTCCGTGAGATCTTAGCGAGCTTGGGCGTAGATCGGTAGGAGGGAAAGACTTCGCGCGCACCCCAGTGTTCGAACCTTAAGGGTTTGCCGGAACCCCACATCCGACAGTAGAGGTATTTGAAAACTTCCAATAGTGATTGTCGGAGATTTTTCAATAACATTTATACCATTCACTCGGAATTGTTTCTTCGGAAAGTGCACCGTATGCTCATTACCATTAATATGAAAAGTGACCTTGCTTTTATTGCAATCAATAACAGCCCCTTGAGTATTCAAGAATGGAGCCCGCTCCTGGCTCCTGAACCTGCAGCACGGCTCGATCTCCTCCTGGGACGAGATGCGCGACCGCTTCATCGCCAACTTCCAGGGCACTCGCGACCGCCGGCCGGCCGCGGGTGACCTGCGCCGCATCAAGCAACAACCAGGAGAGACCCTCTAGAAGTACATCCGGTGCTTCAACAACACTCGCCTCAAGATCCCCAAGGTCACGGATGAGGCCATCATCTCCGCGTTCTCCGATGGCGTCCGTGACGTCAAGGTGAAGGAAGAGCTTGCTATCCACAAGGAGTTGTGCACATCTCAGGAGCTGTTCAACCTGGCGACCAAGTGCGCGAGAGCTGAGGAGGGGCTCATTTCCCTCCTCGAGCTGCCAGCTGCAGGAGCAGAAGAGAAGAAGGCCAAGGCCAAGGACGTGAAGCGCAAGGAAGCGGCAGTGCTAGCCGCGGAGCCCGACACCAAGCGTGGCAGAGATCAGCCCGAGTTATCCAAGAATAGCCGACCGTTCTGCGCCTTCCACAACCTGAACACTCACAACACCAGTGACTGTCAAGAGCTCAGAGCCATACGAGAAGGACGCTTCGGTTGACGCCCCGAGCGCAGCGACCAGGGCTACGGCCGTGGAGGAGGACGTGGGGGCGGACGCTGGGACGACCGTGGCCCGCGCCAGGAGTGGCGCGACAGGCCTCGTGAGGACCGCTGGCAGGACCATCCTTGCGAGGGGGCCTGGAAGGACCAGCCTCGTGAGGATCGCCCCCAAAGCAACGCCGGTCTTCCCCCACTGCCGCCACCAAGAAGGGGCGACGACCACCATCAGGACGAGGGGGCTAGGGGCTTCCAGGAGCCGCGTGCAATCGCCTGCATCTTGGGCGGCGCCCAAGCCCCAGCCTCTCAGCGCATCTTCAAACAGTTCGCTCGCGAGGTGAACGCGGTGCTCCCCAAGCTCGAGGCCACGAGCCCGCTCAAGTGGTCCCAATGCGCCATCGCTTTCAACTCAGCAGATCAGCTCAAGTGCGTTGTGCCACCACTGGTGCCCTCCCGATGTTGTGCTCCCAAGTCATCAGCAATGTGCAGGTTACCAAGACCCTCATCGACGGCGGCGCAGGGCTCAACGTCCTGTCCGTCGACATGTTCGACAACCTCCAAGTGCCGTATGAGCAGCTCCAGCCTACCAAGCCTTTCTCAGCGGTGACCGACGGTTCCACCACACCGATAGGGCAGGTCCGCCTGCCTGTCACCTTCGAAGAGCGCAAGAACTACCGCACCGAGCTCATCGACTTCGACGTCGCGCACATCCGCCTGACGTACAACGCCATCCTCGGGTACCCTGCCCTGGCCAAGTTCATGGCAGTCACCCATCACGGCTACAACGTCCTCAAGATGCCAGGAAGCGGAGGAATCATCATGGTCCCATGTGAAGAGAGAGACGCGGTGTGCTCCCTCGAGCGCGCCTTCCAAGCTATAGCAATCAACGATCCCGACAGCAGAAGTGAGGGCCCTTCGGAGACCATCCCCAAGAAGAAGCAGCTGCGCCGCGCAGGACCTCAGGAGGATGGCGTCGCGGCAGGAGCCTCATCGGGATCAGCGTCCGTCCCAGGGGCGCCTCCCTCCGTCGCATAGGAAGGCACACCCAGCGCCCTCCTCGGGCAGGGCTCGGGGGCTCTCTTCTGGAGGGCCTCAGACCTTGCCAACCTCACGAGGGAGGCGCTTGGGCACCACTTGGAGGCGTGCTTCGCGGCACGTGTCCCTCAGGAGAGCACAGGGCAAGGAGTGCCCACCACTCAGGAGTTCATCACCAAGACCACTCAGGAGCTGCAAGACGCAAGAGCCATGCGCGGCGACGGCCGCTCACGAGGCGCAGCTCCCCATCCAGGCAAGGATGCAGGGCTGTGTGTCTGCATCAACGTCTCAGGGCTCAACAGGGCCGCATCTCAGGAGCGCTTCTGGCCTTCGCGTGTGGGCCGCTGCGAGGGCCCGCCACACAGCTACGTTCACATGCCCTTTGGCTTGCCGAGCGTGGCGTCAGCCTATCAGCGCAACATGCGGCGTGTCCTGGCGACTCAGGAGGCCAGGTACCATGCCGTCCTGGAAGAGATGGAGACGGTCTTCAGGGAACCTCCCGAGCCCCAGAGCCTCCGAGGCTCAGGGCCCCGGTGGCTCGTGATGAGTCATTCCTTCGACGCACGCCTTCATCTGCACCAACTCTACTTCATATACAGAACCAAGTGACATCTTCCAAGCTCGTTTAGCTGGGAGCGCCCCTCGGGCTGCATCATTCCCAGGCCACATGGGTCCGTCCCTGTGGCATGCATCCCTTTTGCTTATGTCTTTAGCTTACCTTGCTGGGGGCGCCCCTCGGGCTGCATCATCCCCAAGCCGCTCGAGCCGGACCCAGTGGCATGTATCTTCCTGCATTTACCCAGGTTGATTTGCCTTTCCATGCTTAACCTGCCTACGGCTATCGCCTGCTCGACCATCGCCTTCCACGGGGCCTTCTCACAGGCACGGCGCTGGTGCATGGGTCCGTCCCTGCCACATCGACAAATCTGAGCGGTCGAGCTCTGGCTCGCGGCACGCCCCGCGCACGTCACCTCACCAGGCCCTCAGTGCCTTCACTTCATCCAGAGCAACCAGCGGTGAGCTGGCAACTATAATGGCAAACCATCTTCTTCTTGTGCCTGTTCACAGGGACCCCGTGGGGAGGTAGCAGGCGGCACCGTGAGTCTCCTTTTCTCTCGTCCAATTCGCTTGCGCGTTAAAGGGGGGGTCCTGAGCATCGCGACTCAGGAGCTCTTACTGGCTCTCCAGCCCTCACCCCCTGGCCTTGACCACGGCATCGCGACCTGGCATACCAGCGGCGGCTGAGCTCGCTCGAGGGCCGGGACCTGAGGACGTAGAGCAATAAGGAGAGCACGGGAGAAGGGAAACTCGTATGGGCCGGCCTAGCTATGCCGCACAAGTTGGCGCGCAGCCCTAGCGCAACGTCAGGAATCGCCACGAAGTCAACAAGATAAGTCCCGCTCTCGGATTGGCTAAATGTTTGGGCCTAATGGTCGCTCACGCCTTGCCGCAACCCCGTTGCGGCCATGTCAACTCCTTTTCTTGCCTTACCATGGCCGCTTGGGCGCTAAGGGGGACCTCCTGAGCATCGCGCCTCAGGGGCTCTTACTGGACCTTGGGCCGCACACCTCCTGGCCTTGACCACGGCACACGACCTGGCATACCAGCGATGGCTGTAGCCTGCCTGGGGATTGGGAACCGTCAGCGTAGAGCAACAAGCTATCGCGAGGAAAGAAAGGGGGGACCGAGCCTTAACGGGACATGCGTTCACCAAATTTTCATAACAGGGAAGATAAGCACAAAAGACATTACAGACCCTTACATGCCTCCACGGGGCACTTCATGACTCTTCGCAGGGAACAAAAGCTAAGACTAAGGGGGATCCTATCTACACCTACCCATGGCGGACGCCATCATCAACAGTGGGCCACGGGAGGCCGGCGCCAACCCCATCCAGATCAGCGGCGGCCGGACACCGCAGCTCTGCTCCGAGCACGGCGAGAGCTCGGGGGCACGTAGCTATCATCGCTCATATCTGGAGTCTCATAGAGCTCACGAGAGCTGCTGGACTCCCAAGGGCTGCTGCTGCTGGAGTGGCCGCGAGCGGAACGCGCGTCAGCCTCACGCTCCTCTCCGGAGCAGCACTCCAGGCAGCGGCCCTCCGCATCGAAGACCTTGAAGAAGAGCGTGAAGGCGCCGTCGTACTCAAAGTGGATCGCGAGGGCGCCCCTCGCACGGCAGACCCGCGCGATCTCGCCCCAGCCGCGAGTCATGAAGATTTTGCCGGTGGGGACCGCTTCGATCTCCGCTCCGGTCGCCGGAGCGCTGCAGTCGGCGTGCTGCAACCAGAGCTCGAGAGGCCCCCTCGGCGGCATCACGTCGGAGAAGAACCGCGGGAAGCGGATCCAAGAGCTTGGAGGCATCGGCGCCCACAGCACCAGGTCGCGCGAGGAGTTCGCGGCGTGGATTCCGGGGGCGACGGCGTGTATCGCCATGGCGCGGCGACCCCGGGCGCGGCGTGGGCGACGCTGCTCATCGCTCCGTCCTCCTGAGCCCTCGGCTCGGGCATACAACGGTAGCGGATACCCTGGAGAAGGCCGCTCACACCAAGGCCTCGTCACCACCTGCATCGCCGCTTCATCACGGCGGTGGATCGACCTCTTCTTCGACGGAAGTGGCCCCGGGTCATCCCGGGGGCCTTCCCCTTTTCTTCAGCAGAGAACCATCTGATAGGCGCCATTGTTGTTAACAGAGGAGAAGGGAGGAAAGAGCAAGCAAGCAAGGAAGAGATGGGCAAGGGGCTCCGCCCCCTCCCCATTTATAGCAAGAGAAGGCCAACCGGCGCCTCCCACGATCGCAGGTAATGATGGTTTTCCATGCATGTCGCAGGGACTTGTCAAGTCGAGCAGTTGCCGAGGCAGCGTGGGGAAGTGGAGACGCACACGACCAATCAACCGCCACGCGTCAACCGAGGCCGCAGGCTTTTGGGGCCCGCGGCGCTCCGAACTTGACCCTTAGCTTCGCCGCGAAGCCAAGCCCGAGCGCACCTTGGGCCCGGGGGCTACTGTCGGCGTTCTGGGAACGGGGGTCCCCAGACTTGCCTGCGTGCGGCCCGCAGCGTGGCTAAGCCAGCAGGCCGTACGGCCCATCTTCATCAACAAGGCATCCAAGACCCTCGCGAGGGGCCAAGCCTCGCGAGGCGGACGACGCAAGACCTCCTCAGGAGTGGCCTAGTCAGGCAGGCTCATGAGGAGCGGAGATATCAAGGCGGGGCAAACCTCACGAGGCTCTCGTGACGTGAGCCATGACGACCGACACCAGGCAGGCGCCAGCGCGCGCAGCGTCCTTGTTTCCTCTTTGGTGCTAAGGAAGCCAGCGCAAGCGAGGAGTACCGAGGCATCGGGCAAAGGTTGCTACATCGGTGCAACGATACCAAGACCAGGAGGACGGCAAGACAGGGGTCACCGTGGAGCCCAAGACGGCGTCACCACCAGAGCCTTTTGTAGGTGAAGACCACTTTTGTCAGGATAGCTTGTACTAGCTATCCCCCTTTAAATTTGCTCGCCGTTGTTGGCTCCCTTCCCGCTCAATATTTGGGAAGAGGACCAGGGCCTATATAAGTAGAGCTAGCCCCATAGTAGGGGAGATGGAGCAGTTCATCCAGCTCTCACCCGCTAAGACACCAAGCACAAGAACACCTCAACCTCAGGAGGTTGTTCTTCCCTCTGTACTGTTCATCATCAGCCCAAGAGGCAATCCACCACCACCACACTGGAGTAGGGTATTACACCACAACGGTGGCCCGAACCAGTATAAATCTCATGTCTTTCTTTGTCGTGAGTTCGTCGAGTTCGTCCGCGAGATCTTAGCAAGCTTGGGCGTAGATCGGTAGGAGGGAAAGACTTCGCGCGCACCCCAGTGTTCGCACCTTAAGGGTTTGCCGGAACCCCACATCCGACAGTAGAGGTATTTGAAAACTTCCAATAGTGATTGTCGGAGATTTTTCATTAACATTTATACCATTCACTCGGAATTGTTTCTTCGGAAAGTGCACCGTATGCTCATTACCATTAATATGAAAAGTGACCTTGCTTTTATTGCAATCATTAACAGCCCCTGGAGTATTCAAGAAGGGTCTACCAAGGATAATCGACATGTTGTCATCCTCGGGCATCTCAAGTATAACAAAGTCAGACAAAATAGTAACATTAGCAACAACAACGGGCTCATCCTCACAGATACCGATAGGTATGGCAGATGACTTGTCAGCCATTTGCAAAGATATTTCAGTAGGTGTGAGTTTATTCAAGTCAAGTATTTTATATAAAGAGAAAGGCATAACACTAACACCAGCTCCTAAATCACACAAAGCAGTTTTCACACAATTCTTTTTGATAGAGCAAGGTATAGTTGGTATACACGGATCTCCATGTTTTTTAGGTACTCCATCTTTGAAAGTGTAATTAGCAAGCATAGTGGATATTTCAGCTTCCGGTATTTTTCTATTATTTGTGATGATGTCTTTCATATACTTTGCATAAGGAGGCATTTTCAAGATATCAGTCAAGCGAGTACGCAAAAAGACTGGCCTCAGCATTTCAGCAAAGCGTTCAAATTCTTCATCATCATTCTTTTTAGTTGACTTGGGTGGAAAAGGCATAGGTTTTTGAACCCACGGTTCTCTTTCTTTATCGTGTTTCCTAGCCACAAAGTCTCTTTTATCATACCTTTTATTCTTAGGTTGTGGGTTATCAAGATCAACAGGTGGTTCTATCTCAACATCAGTATCTGGTTCTTTTTCATTATTTGGTTGAGCATCTTCATGAACTTGAACATTTATTTTTCATTATCACTAGGTGGATGTTCATTACCAGATTGAGTTTCAGCATCAGAGATAGAAGTTTCATTTTCATTATCAGGAGGTTTCTCTATTTCAGGTTCACTAGAAGCATGCAAAGTCCTATCATTTTTCTTTTTCTTTTTAGAAGGACTGGGTGCACTAGTGTTATTTCTTTGTGAATCTTTTTCAATTCTTTTTGGGTGTCCCTTAGGATAGAGTGGTTCCTGAGTTATTTTACCTCCTCTAGTTGCAACTCTAACAGCAAAGTCATGCATATTATGATTCATTTCATCAAGTAATTCTCTTTGTGATTTAGCAACTTGTTCTAACTGGGTTTGTACCATAGAAGCATGTTTTCGAACACCTCTAACACCATTTGAGATTCTAAACAACAAGTCACTCAAGCGAGCAATCATATCAGAGTTGTATTTCAATTGTTTCATAACATTTGCATTGAAGTGATCTTGTTTTCTAATATAGTTTTCAAACTCAAAAAGGCGTTGACTAGGATGCATATTGTGAGGATTGTCGTTATCATGGAACTTCATAAGATAATTTACCTCTACCACCTTAGGCAGTGGTGGTGTATTAAGCCCATGTATTTCTTCAATAGAAGGTAATTTTTTAACATCCTCAGCTTTAATACCTTTTTCCTTCATAGATTTCTTTGCCTCTTGCATATCTTCGAGATTGAGATATGGTATACCCCTCTTCTTCGGAGTGGGTTTAGGCGGTGGTTCAGGAATAGTCCAATCATCATAATTTTTCAATATGTTATTCAATAATTCTTCAGCTTGAGCAATAGTTCGTTCCCTGAAAACACAAAGTTAAGTAACTAGCAAAGCCTCCCCGGAAGCATCGGTTAGTCCATTATAGAAGATATCAAGTATTTCATTTTTCTTAAGAGGATGATCAGGCAAAGCATTAAGTAACTAGAAAAGCCTCCCCCAAGCTTGTGGGAGACTCTCTTCTTTAGTTTGCACAAAGTTAAATATTTACTGTAAGGCAGCTTGTTTCTTATGAGCAGGAAAATATTTTTCAGAGAAGTAGTAAATCATATCCTGGGGACTATGCACACAACCAGGAGCAAGAGTATTGTACCAAGCTTTAGCATCACCCTTTAATGAGAAAGGAAATGATTTGAGAATAAAGTAATAACGAGTTTTCTCATCGTGAGTAAAAAGGGTGGCTATATCATTCAACTTAGTGAGATGTGCCACAACAGTTTCAGTTTCATAACCACAGAAAGGATCAGATTCAACCAGAGTAATTAACCCTGGGTCGACAGAGAATTCATAATCCTTATCAGCAATATAGATAGGTGAAGTAGCAAACATAGGATCACATTTCATTCTAGCATTCAGAGATTTTTCTTTATACTTGCATAGTAATTTCTCTAGCTCATCTCTATCATTGCAAGCAAGAATATCTCTAGTTGCTTCTTCACTCATAACATAACCTTCCGGTACCTTAGGCAATTCATATCTAGCAAGGCTAGTTCTAGCAGGTGTTTCAGGAGTTTCAGTTTCAAGCCCATCATCAGATTCAACAACATCATGTTGTATTACTCTAGCAATTTGTTCACCAAGAAAATCACCAAGTGGCACATCATCATTATCAAGCAAGGTACTAGCATCATCATAAGCATTATCCATAGCAGAAGTAGCATCATCAATAACTTGCGACATATTAGAATTCATAGCATGTGGTGGTGTTGCAAGTTTACTCAAAACAGAAGGTGAATCTAAAGTAGAACTGGATGGCAGTTCCTTACCTCCCCTCGTCTTTGAGGGAAATATCTTAGTCTTTGGATCCTTCAGATTCTTCATAGCGATAAATTGATAATAATCCCAAGTGACTAAAAAAATATAGCTATGCTCCCCAGCAACGTCGCCAGAAAAAGGTCTTGATAACCCACAAGTATAGGGGATCGCAACAGTTTTCGAGGGTAGAGTATTCAACCCAAATTTATAGATTCGACACAAGGGGAGCCAAAGAATATTTGAAGGTATTAGCAGCTGAGTTGTCAATTCAACCACAGCTGGAGATTAATTATCTGCAGCAAAGTGATCAGTAGCTGTCGGCGTTCTAGGAACGGGGGTCCCCGGACTTGCCTGCCTGCGGCCCACGGCGTGGCTCCACCAATGGCCTGGTACGGCCGATCTTCATCGACAACCACTCAAGACCCTCGCGAGGGGCCAAGCCTCGCGAGGCGGACGACACAAGACCTCCTCAAGGGCAGCCTCGCTAGGCTGGCTCATGAGGAGCGGAGATATCAAGGCGGAAGGGCACCTCACGAGGTTCACCTGACATGAGCCATGGGGACCGAAGCCAGGCGGGCGCCAGCGGGCATAGAGTACCAGTTTCCCCTTTGGTGCTAAAGAGGCAGGCGCAGGCGAGGAGTCCCGAGGCATCAGGCAAAGGTTTCCATATCGGTGCAACAAGACCAAGACCAGCAGGACGGCAGGACGGAGGTCACCGCGGAGCCCACGACAGAGTCACCACTAGAGCCTTTGGCAGGCGAAGACCACCTTTTGTCAGGATAGCTTGTACTAGTTGTCTCCCTTCAAAATTGGCCGTTGTGGGATGCCTTCCGCCCAACATTTGGGAAGAGGAACAGGGCCTCTATAAATAGGACTAGCCACCACCGTAGAAGGGGGATCGACCGATCAGACTCTGGACAGATCATTCAGAGCATCCTCGCCCTCACCAGCTCTTCGAGCCCAAGGACACATCTCCTCAGGAGGTTGTTCTTCCCTTGTACTTGTTCATCCCCAGCCTGCAAGGCAATCGACCACACCACACTGGAGTAGGGTATTACACTGCAACGGTGGCCCGAACCAGTATAAACTCTTATGTCCCTTGTTCTTTGGGTTCGGCGAGCTAGGACTTGAGATCGTTCTGCGAGCGAGCTTGGGAGAGAGAGAGATCTTCGTGCGCACCCCAGTGTTCGAACCTCAAGGGTTAGCCGGAACCCAGAACCCGACATTTGGTGCGCCAGGTAGGGGTGCGCTGAAGCCTTTCTTCCATCGATCCACGTTCCACTGCTTCACCGCATCCATGGACGACACTCGCCGAGCTCGTGCTGAGCGCCGGGCCGCTCTTGCTGCCCGTGTCACTCAGACGGCGCCCGTCGGCGGACCTCCCCGCCATTCTCCATCACCCGCCACCGACGCCGCCACCGGCCCGGCGGGAAACGAGCAGCAAGCTTCATCGCTGCACCCCTTCGTGTGGCGGGACGGACGCACCGCCACCCTGTCACTGACTCCGGCCGGCTCATCGTCCCACGCTCGCCGCGGATCCATGGACGCGCAGGCCGCGCTGCTCCCGGCACGCGAGCTCCTGCGCTACCGCCCCGTCGACGACCTCTACGAAGAATGGTTGGACCGCAGCGCCGAGCTCATCAGCGCCGCTGGGGGCTCCCCTGCACCGTCCCTCTCGCTGCCTCGTCCACCTCCCGCTGCGGGCGACGTGGCCAATGGGGTGCTTCCACCACCTCCACGTCAAGACGTTGACCTCGCACCAAGACGCGCGGTCCCACGACGCGACCCCCCTCGCAGGGCGCCTGCACGTGAAGAAGGAAGCTGCCATGAGGTCCCTCGGCCGCAGCAAGGTGCTCCCGCGCTCCATGCACCACTACGTCAAGACCACGCGCCGCCCGCGATGGCGGCGCGCGGACACCGAGATCAAGCTCTGCCCTCGTGACGGGCTCCAGTGAATACCGTAGGTTGCCGCGCCTTCACTCCAAAGCTGGGTAGCGTTGTCTAGCCCAGCAAGTTCAAGCCAGACCTGCCTCCATGCTACGATGGCACCCCCAACCCTGCTGAGTTCCTGCAGCTCGACGAGCCAAGCATCGAGGCGGCCAACTGCGATAAGAAGGTCATGGCAAACTGGTTTCCCATGGCTCTCAAGGATGGCGCACGCTCGTGGCTCCTAAACTTGCTTGTGGGGTCGATCTCCTCCTGGGGAAAGATGCGCAAGCGCTTCATCGCCAACTTCCAAGTCATGCGCGACCGCCCACCAGCGGCGGGCGACCTACAACGCATCAAGCAGCAGCCAGGGGAAACCCTGCAGAAGTACATCCAGCGCTTCAACAGCGTCCGCCTCAAGATCCCCAAGATAACGGACGAGGCCATCATCTCCGCGTTCTCCGATGGCGTCCGCGACGTCAAGATGAAGGAGTAGCTCGCTATCCACGAAGACATGTGCATGGCTCTGGAGATGTTCAACCTGGCTACCAAGTGCGCGAGGGCTGAGGAAGGGCGCCTCTCCCTCCTCGAGCTTCCAGCCGCCGACCCAGAAGACAAGAAGGCCAAGGCCAAGGATGTGAAGTGCAAGGGGGCGGCCGTGCTTGGGGCTGAACCAGAGACGAAGCGCGGCCGCGACCACCCGTAGTCATCCAAGGGTAGCCGCTAGTTCTGCGCTTTCCACAACGTGCACAGCCGCAACACCAGCGACTGTCAGGAGCTCAGGGCCATCTGTGATGGGCGCTTTGGTCGACGCCCCGAGCACAACGACCGGGGCTACGGCCGAGGAGGAGGACGAAGTGGAGGACGCTGGGACGACCGCGGCCCTCGCCAGGAGTGGCGCGACCGGCCTCATGAGGACCACTGGCGGGACCAGCCTCGTGAGGGCGCCTGGAGGGACCGGCCTCGCGAGGACCGTCCTCAGGGCAACGCCGGCCTCCCTCCGCTGCCGCCGCCACCAAGGAGGAACGACGACCATCATCAGGACGAGGGGGCTGGGGACTTCCAAGAGCCTTGTGCCATCGCCTGCATCTTGTGTGGCGCTCAAGCCCCAGCTTCTCAGTGTATCTTCAACCAGTTTGCTCGTGAGGTGAACGCAGCCCTTACCAGACTCGAGGCCACGCGCCCGCTCAGGTGGTCCAAGTGCGCCATCACCTTCAGCTCGTCAGACCAGCTCAAGTGCGCAACAACTGCCGGCGCCTTCCCGATGCTCTGCTCACCCGTCATCAGCAACATTCAAGTCACCAAAACCCTCATCGATGGCGGCGCAGGGCTCAATGTCCTATCCGTCGAGACATTCGATAGCCTCCAAGTGCCATACGATCAGCTACAGCCTACCAAGCCCTTCTTAGGAGCGACCGACGGCTCCACCACCCCGATAGGGCAGGTCCACCTCCTATCACCTTCGGCCAGCGTAACAACTACCACACCGAGCTCATCGACTTCGACATCACCCACATCCATCTGCCGTACAACGCCATCCTTGGGTATCCAGCCTTGGCCAAGTTTATGGCAGTAACCCACCATTGCTACAACGTCATCAAGATGCCAGGGAGCGGCGGCATCATCACGGTCCCCTATGAAGAAAGAGATGCGGTGTGCTCCCTTGAGAACGCTTTCCAAGCAGCAGCAGTCGAAGACCCAGACAATGAACGCACCCTGTACCCTCCTGAGGCCATCCCCAAGAAGAAGAAGCAGCTACTCTGCCAAGGCCCACAGGAGAGCGGCGTCTCCAGCGGCACCACCTCAGGACCTACGCCCGCAGATGGGGCGCCTCCCTCCGTTACATAGGAAGGCGCGCCCGGCGCCCTCCTCGGGTTGGGCTCGGGGGCTCTCTTCTGGAGGGCCTCAGACCTAGCCAATATCACGAGGGAGGCGCTCGGGCACCACGTCGAGGCATGCTTCACTGCACGTTTCCCTCAAGAGGGCACAGGGCGTCGAGCGCCCAGTGCTTAGGAGTTCATCACCAAGGCAACCTAGGAGCTTCAAGAGGTGAGGACCATACGCGGCGACCGACGCCCACCATCCGGCGCGGCCCCCCATCCTGGCGAGGACGGCGGGCTGCGCGTATGCGTCGACATTCCAGGGCTCAACAGGGCCGCATCTCAGGAGCGCTTCTGGACTTCCCGTGTTGGACGGCGCGAGGGTCCACCTCACAGCTATGTTCGCATGCCATTGGCCTGCCGAACGCGGCTGCTGTCACAGCCTGATTTTTGGCCCTTTCTTTTTCGTTTATTTTTCTGAGATTTTTGCTTGAGTTTTCTTTTTCTGTGGCTTTGTGGTTTGGAAACTGAAGAAGATGCCCTCTTCTTTATTTCTAGAGTGGCTTGTCATCCTCAAACACTTCCCAAAACCTTCGCATTTTTATCCTATCCCAACCTCAATATTCTTTTACTTGGGAATATTTCTTTTTTCTATTAAAGCAATAACCCTGTCTGCCCTAGGTTGTGAAGCAACCTATATTTCCATCACTCCTAAAATTCCCAAATAATTCTCATAAATTGTTGGGGTCATATCTTCCTCAAATATGGCAAAATATTTCACTTGCCATGTTTTCCATCATGCTCAAATAATTCACTCCCTATTCTGTCCTAAATAGCACATTGTGAAGCAAGTGCTATTTATCTTTGCCCAATTGACTCCAAACTACTTGGACATCGTTTCATGTCCATATCATTGCCACATGCCAAAATTCAACTTCATTTGCCTAGTGATTATTTTCAATGATTTTCCAAAGTTTCTGTCCAGAAAGAAACTTTGTGAAGGAGGTATAAGCTAGGCATATCCAAATGAGTTTAAATTTATGCATGACCTGAATATCATCATATCATAGACCTCCACCAAGTTTGAGCTCATGTCATGCCTCCCTGTGAGCTCATCTTCAATTCTTTGATTCTGTCCAAATTTTTTGTTTGGGAAGCAAGTATATGGTATATTGCTTCAGTTAAGCTGAAAATTTTCTTGGACCTTCTCCTACTCATATAAACTATCTCCACCAAACTTGGGCATAATTTACCAAGCCATTTTCCCTCAGGACTTTTCATAAGTTTCTGTCCAGTGGGGATATTTGTGAAGCAAGTACCATTTTGGTTTATCCAGTTGGTATGAAACTTTTACAACATCTACATGTGACCAAATAACCCTTCCATGCCAAATTTCAGCCCAAGTGGATGCACTATGTGAGTGCTACTTCTATGTCTACATTTCTGGACAGTGTGGCACTTTCTACAGCAACTACTAGCTAAACCCCTCTCCTTGAGATGAAACCCTGCCATCTTACTCACCTTAGTGAGTGATAAACCCCAGTCAAACCTCAGTCTAACCCTCCTGACCAATCTTCTGCAGAAGGCATCAAACACCTTGTTGTTCAGCTGGTTTGGAGCCTTCTGTTTTTCTCTCCTTTGCCCCTGGACCGTGCTGTTGCTTCGTTTGGACTAAGGGTAGCAGGGTCCTTCCACCAGACATGATTTGGCCGATCTCTGTGCCCCGCACACGCCAGCTCAGGCGGTGACCACGGGTCATGCCGGCCAAACGCGCGCTCTGGCGCCTCTGTCTTCTTCTCCCTCTCTGTGCACTCGTCCCCTCATCGCTTGACCATGTCCAGCGTGTTCCCCGCGTCGTCTCCATCCTCCTGGACCTCTCCCCCCTCCGGAAGCCTCCTCGCCGGCGCTCGTCGCCCTGCGCCCACGGGCGTACTGTGCCCGACCGTCTCTATTTGCGCCATGGCTTCTTCCTTCTCGTGTCCTCGAGCGTTGCTCGTATCCGTGAGCTCTGCCACTAATCCGTTCCCTCCCTCGTCGCCTTGCCGTGCCACCCCGTGCTCACTGGCCGTCGCCAGGGCCTCGGCCGGACGTGCCCGGCGGCACCCAAGCCCGTGCCTCTCGCCCGGCTATATATAGCCCTTCCCGAGCCCCTACAAGCACTCCAGCAGCCTCGCCTCACTCCATTAGCCCTCCTCGACCACCCAACGGAGCTCGAGAAGCTCTCCTCCCCTCCCACTGCTGCCATGGCCGCCGCCTCTGCCCCTCTTCAATTCCGGCGATCCGCACCTCCTCCCTGGCGCTAGCCACCACCAGTGAGATCCCCTCACTCCGGCGAACCTCCCCATGCCCTCTCACCCTCGCCGGAGCCACTGTAGCCACGAGCCCATCTCCACCCGTAGCTCCCCTCCACCATGGCCCCTGTCCTCCTCGACCTCGAGGTCCCCGGCGACCGCGCCACCGTGGAACGGAGCCGCCTCGACGTCCCGAACCTGCCGATATCCTCGGCGCCTTGAACGGTCGCCGGAGCTGCTCCCAACCCTCGCCGGAGCCGCGCCCGTGCACTGCTCCGTTGGGCACACGCAAGGTAGGAGATGGACGAGGCCAGGCGGGCCCCCTCCTTTCCCCGACCTCACCTGGCAGCCACTCCGGCCTGGCCCCGCCTCTGCATGCGTTGACCCGGGCGGCCAGCGTGGATAAGTGCTGGGCCCCACCCCATGGGACCCGCACGTCAGCGAAACAAGCCCCAGCCCCGCCACCGCTGATGTGGATAAGTGGAGGCGTATTCTTGTGACTCTGTCTCCCCTACACGAAAGCGCATTCATGCTCTTCTTCGGGTCGAAATACGTTTTCCCTTCTGGAAAACGTATTTTCAGAAAAGGCGTGTTCAGTTTTTCCGGCTGAGGGCCTGTTTGTGAAGATTTTCTTACAGATAGGTCCCTGGCAGAAAAACTATCACAACTTTTTGATCCTAACTCCAAATAAGGTGATTCCAAAGCCCACTTCTTCGTCTCTTCGAGCCCGTTCTGTTGGTAACATTTTCACTAGGTGGTCCCATTCTGAAAATGACCATTTTGCCCTTGCACTAAATCAGCCCCTCCAAGAGAGAACGTTTTCCGGCGATTCGTTCCGCGAGCTTCTCGCACTTTGTCCCGATGATTTCCTCCACCCCAGGCAAGCCACAACACCCACTTGCATGATGGCCATGCAGTAGCCATGGTTTTCAACTTGAATATTTAATAAATTTCTGATTGCTTTGATACGATTA
Source organism: Triticum aestivum (assembly GCF_018294505.1). Taxonomy (NCBI): domain Eukaryota; kingdom Viridiplantae; phylum Streptophyta; class Magnoliopsida; order Poales; family Poaceae; genus Triticum; species Triticum aestivum. Next base: position 438,045,082 of record NC_057802.1, on the reverse strand, counting down.
TCGTTGTTCCGGTGATCCGTATGGATCTGTGTTCACTTTCATGATATGTTTTTATGCACCTGGTTATCATGTACTAGTTGCTAGTATTTCTATCGTATGTCATGCTTGGTAGAAGTACATGTTGGTAATGGCTTTCGGTGCATGACTACCGTCCGTTCCGAGTACCGTTGTTATGCATGCTCTGTTGCATTTAGTTGGTTAAATGCTTGCATGGTAGTATTATCGTTATGTTATTGCCATGGTATTTATTTCTGATGCTAGTGGTCATGATATGCTTATGGTAGAGTTATGCTTGTGTTATTCATGTTTGTTCATGCTCTTTCGGACATATGATTTATGGTTGGAGATTATGTTGCACATCCCTGCTCATGTTGGTATCATGCATTGTGGTTGCATCATGTTATTTTCATATGGCTCAGCTAATTAATATGGAAGTTAAACCGGACTGTAATCAAACTTGAACATCTGTTGGCTGAGTCATAGTGCCATCGTATCGAGCTGACCAATGCAGCACACTTGCCTTTATGGGAGGGTCCTAACTGGGTCTATTGTCATGCCTCTCACCGGTGCCTCCAACGAGGGAAGGTTATGCGCGGGCGCTACCTTGGCCGGGTAGGACGGCATCAGCCTTGTGTGCCCATGTTTGGTTTTGAGCTCATGTCCCCGTTTGGGACCGTTTTTCCATGATGGTGGCCGTTGATGTCTTTGGTAGGCACGGGGCCACCCATGACTTAGCCCAAAGGGGAGTTGGTCGGAGTGGCCGGGAGGGTGTCATGGCAGTAGATCGGTTTTGTCGGAATGCCGTTGGTCCACCCGAATGGGAGTGCGAGGCCATGGGTTCCGTGGTGTGGGTACAGTGTACTAACCTCTGCAGAGTGTATATTAAATCTATCGATAGCCGCGCCCGCGGATAAGGGCCCAGTTCGTAGTAGGTCACACTATGGGTCAACAGTAATAATGATAACTGGATTAATAACAACCCCGGTTTGATGATGAAAGAAGTTGGTTAATATTTATGTGATCGTGAGAGGATCACCGTGGTATCGAGGATACTGCGTTGTGGATATTTGTGGTGTTATGCGAGAGTTAAGGGTAAAATTCAAGCTCCTTGTGGTCATGAATGATTAATATGGTATTGTTAATACCAAGCATGATTGAATCCTGAGATGATCGTGTGATGTCCGTGATGGTAAGTTTGTGCAGATGATGGTTACGAGGTAACCCGAGCAGAGTAAGCTGGTGCATGATAGCGTCATCATGTTGCATGCTAGTATTATCATGTTCATATGTTCAAGCCATGCTCGTATTGTTCTAGCTGTATCATCTTGTTCATGATATGATTGATCTGATAGTATCATGTTAATCCGTGTTAACCTGTAATTGCCATGTTGTTGTCTGTCTTGATTACTTTGGTTGCTGTGAGCTTGCAAGTACATTCAATGTACTGACCTGGCGTGTCATGCCAGTTTGTAGGTCATGCCGGATTTGATTGTTTGTTTGCCGTGGATTCCTTATTTGCGGGCTAGGATAAGCATTCCAGCCAGAGTCCCTGCGGAGTCGAGTTCATCACCGTTGTCGCTGTTCCGCTGCTAGAGTTATCCCGCTGTGCCGAGTTGCTCCGCTACTTGCATAGAGCAAGCATGGCAGGCGTAGTGTCGCCGTGCCGATGTAAACCCCCTGTACCCATAAAGATTGTAATAAAGAGCTGATTTGTTCTATGCTAAGCAGTGCCGTATTCCAGAAGACTTCTCCTCGATCTTTGGGCTGGAATACGGGGCGTTCCGGTTTCTCTGAGCAGGGGTGCCACATCTGCCACCTTCCAGCACCACTCGCGGAGCATTCTGGCGGCTCAGGAGGCCAGGCATGACGCGGTCCTGGCGGAGATGGCGATGGTCCTCCAAGAACCACCCGAGCCCCCGGAGGCTCATGAGGCTTAGGGCCCTGGTGGCTCGTGAGGAGCGACTCCTTCAGCACGCACCTTCAGCTACTTCAACACTTCTTCGACAATGGTACTAGGTGACATTTTCTGGTTTACTCAGCTGGGAGCTTCCTTCGGGCTGCATCATTCCCAGGTCGCACGGGCCTATCCCTGAGGCATGTATCTTTTTACATCTTTAGTTTACTCTGTTGGGGGCGCCCCTTGGGCTGCATCATCCCCAGGCCGCATGGGTCCGTCCCTGTGGCATGTATCGTTCTTGCATCTAGCCGATCTAGCTTGTCTCCTCGCATGAGTTGTCTATGATTGCCACCTGCCTGTCCGGTACTTCGATACCATGAATGTCGTGCGCCCTTGGAAGCCCGCCCACGACAGCCTCATGATTAAGGATGGGCACGGCGTCTGTGCTCGGGTCCGTCCCTGCAGCGTCGCCAAACCCAAGAGGCTGAGCTCTGGCTTGCGGGCCCGCTCCCGTGTACGTCACCTCCCATGGCCCTTGGTGCCTTGTTCTCGCATGAGCTAATCGCGGACGGACAGGCCAGGGTGCGCGACCCGGTGCCTCGCCACCACGGGAGCCGCGCGCCGGTCGTCTTTCTTCAGGATTCTTTGCATGAGAAGTCTAGGCACGGCGTCTGTGCTCGGGTCCATCCCTGAAGCATTGATAAACCCAACGACTGAGCTCTGTCTAGCGGGCTGGCCCCATTCACGTCACCTCCTGGGGTCGTTGGTGTTTGGCCTTCTCATGTGACCGCCTCAGGAGATTCGTCTGGCGCAGGTTGCCTAACCATCTCGTAGGGTCACCACAGCCATCAAGAATCAAGACCAGGCGCAACCCGCCTTGAGGTAGGGCCTCGTGAGTCCCGCGCTGGCTCACGAGTGCCCAGACACACCTCGTCTAGCCCTGCCGTGCAATCCACGTGTCGGGGCGGGGCTGTACACGCCCCGGGGGCTCCACTCAGAGGGAGCCCTCACCCACGCACCAGTGGAAGCACCATGCTCCACGCTGGCAGTCGACACGGTCGAGGAGCGGCTATGCCCGTGCAAGTGTGGAAGCGCTACACTCCGCGCTGGTGATAAACAACTGAGAGCGGCCCCATGGTTGTACCAACTTCAGGGAGCCTCCGAGCTCAGTGTCCAATCTCATCGCAACACTTCCCCTCGGGAGAGTCGCATGAGGGGGCTGTGCACAGGGGCTGCGCTCAGGTCACCCCCGAGCGTGCGCCACCCTGTAGGTCCCTCGGACCTGGTTGTCACGCATCCCTCCCGAGCGGAGCCTCGGCAAAGGAAAAGGTATGAAGGTCGTTTGGACGTCAAGGGGGACTCCTGAGCATCACGAGTCAGGAGCCTAACTTGTCACGTAGCCCCTCGCTCCTTGGTTCCGTCCTAGTGATCCGGACGGCCCAACGGCGGTTGAGGTATGCACGGGGTTGGGCCCTGCCGACGTAGAACACTAAGGCCTGCTTTCGCGTTGCCTTCCCGCAAGCTGTTTGCGCATCAAGGGGGACTCCTGAGCATCGCGGCTTAGGAGCCTAACTGGCCACATAGCCCCTAACCCCTTGGTTCCGTCCTGGTGATCTGGACGGCCCAACGGCGGTTGAGGTATGCGTGGGTCGGGCCCTGCCGACGTAGAACACTAAGGCCTGCTTTCGCGTTGCCTTCCGCAAGTCGTTTGCGCATCAAGGGGGACTCCTGAGCATCGCGACTCAGGGCCTAACTGACCGTAGCCCCTCACCCCTTGGTCTCGTCCTGGTGATCCGGACGGCCCAACGGTGGCTGAGGTATGCCCGGGGTCGGGCCCTGCCGATGTAGAACATCAGGCAAACGGAAAGGAAATCGCGGAATCTTAAACAAATATTACAAAACATATTGTTCCCCAACATCAAGCAATAGTTTTAACGCCTCCACGAGGCATGTTGCATGTCACAGGAAAGTTCGCAGGAAAATGGAACGGAAAGCAGCGCCACCGCTCACCAACAAGCCTCCTCCTCAGCCTTGGGCACTGTCGTCAGGAAGCGCCCCTCCCCCCATCGGTGACATCGCCATCGCCTGTGTCGTCGGTCGCAATCGTAGGAGCGGTGGCGGCGCCAGCCGGGGGCGCGGGATCGATGGCGAGGAACTTCTTCAACAGGGACTCCACCCGACCCTTCACGGCTTCGGCAGCGGCTGCGCAACGCCCTTCCTCCACGGGCTCGAGCAGCTCGCCAAGGTCAGCATCAGGGTCACGAAGATGGAGGTGGCTGAAGATGCGCGTCAGGGCAGATGAGGAGAGCGCGCGGGCTTCCGCCTCTACCATGGGGCCGATTCCGTCAACGACGTCCTCGAGCGCCGCAACAAGATGAGGGAGCAGCTGGGCGGGGCCTTCATCATCGGTCGCCAGCGGCTTCTCCGAGCCCTTCTCATAGAGCCCCCGCAGCGCTGCACGAGACCTCTCCTCAAGGGACTTGAAGGCCACGCGATCTTCGGCAAGAACCTTTGCCTTGGCCACTAGCTGGGCTTTCTCCGCCTCCACCTTCTTCTCCAGTTTCACTAGGCGGCTGCGCTGCGCCCTTGCCAACTGCTCCAGTTCAGCGTCACGACCATTGACTGCGTCTTCCGAGGCCTTCATCTTCTCCTCCTCCTCCTCCGCCTTGCGATCCCGAGCCTCAGCCACACGCTCATTGCGCATGGCCTCCAGCTCGGCCTCCACCGATCGACAGTGCTCCTTGGCGGCCTCGGCTTCCTTCAGCGCCACCTCGCGAGCAGCTACGGCTTGGTCGGTGGCTCGCTTGTCCTCCTCGCAAGCTGCCACGGCCTGGCCCAACGCCGCCCTGATGGACGCGTCGGAGTGCAGCCAACCCGAGATTAGCTCCAGGCGCCCCGCCACCAGGCGACGGTCGGCGCCTTGAAGATCATCCCGTAGCCGGGTCAGCATAGAAAGATCCACCTCCAGAGCATCGGGCGAAGTAGAAGGGTCGCGAGCTAGCGGTGTGACAGAGGAAGGAGGTGGCGTCGTCACCAAGACCTGCGAGTTGATGGCAGCATAAGAAGAGACCGGAAGCTCCGGATCCTATGGGACCTTGGCCGGTGGGCTGAGAATGGGAGCCGCCGGAGCCAGCGTGGCTGTGGGGGTCGCCCTCTCCTGGGGACGCTCCTCCGGGCCTCGCGAGGATGACCGGGCTGGAGAGGCCCGAGGGCTGTTGCCGCCTTTCTGCGCCGGAGGAGGTGTGGCCACGCCAGGCTGCCGAGTCCCCGAGGGCGCGGCCGCCCCCTCCTTCTTCTTCTTCACCGACAGTGTCGGCCTGACAGCGCAAGAGGAGAACATCAGGAAGCAGCGACAGAAGCAGGAGCAAGAACAAAGTCAGGGCAAGGTGCTTACTGGTCCACGACGGAGTAGTCCCGCGGCCTCTTCAGAAGCGCGGAGTCCAGGGGCCTCGCAGCCTGGGGCGCTGGCGCGCGGGTTCCAGGAGCAGATGACGCCGCGGCAGCCGGCCCGGCGGCAGCACGAGGCGGCGACAGGGCAGGGGCATCACCTCAGGAGATTAGCGCCGATCTGCTCTTCGTCGGGACCCCAGGCGATGGCTTCTTCGAGGGGGTGACCTTGGACCTCGTGGTAACCCCAGCAGGGGGCAGGACCTCCCTCACCGGGTGGTCACCGGCGTTGTCGTCATCAGGCGGGGCGTGGAGGAGATCGGCCTTGCGCGGAGGGGAGGTCTCCCCAGCCCCCTCCCGGGTCGCCTCCGAGTCCTGCTCCTCCTCCCCGTCGGAGTCATCGGAGGACACCATCATCGTAGCCATCACCACCGGGGCCTCGGAAGGCGCCGGCGGCACGAGTCCGCGCCCGTCGAAGGCGACAGTAACCTTCGCACCATCGGGGCGGCTGTACTGTTGGGGAATGTAGCAATAATTCAAAATTTTCCTACGTATCACCAAGATCAATCTAGGAGATGCTAGCAATGAGAGAGAGGGATTGCATCTTCATAGCCTTGAAGATCGCTAAGCGGAAGCGTTACAAGAGCGCGGCTGGTGGAGTCGTACTCGCGGCGATTCAAATCGCGGAAGATCTGATCTAGCGCCGAACGGATGGCGCCTCCACGTTCAACACACGTACAGCCCGGGGACGTCTCCTCCTTCTTGATCCAGCAAGGGGAGAGGAGAAGTTGAGGGAGAACTCCAGCAGCACGACGGCGTGGTGGCAATGGAGCTCGTGGTTCTCCGGCAGAGCTTCGCTAAGCACTACGGAGGAAGAGGAGGAGTTGGAGGAGGAGAGGGTTGCGCCAAGGGAAGAGGTACAGCTGCCCTCCGACCCCTCCACTATATATAGGGGCAACGGGAGAGGGGAAGGCGCCCTAGGGTTTCCCCTAGGGGGCGGCGGCCAAGCAGATTGGATCTCCCTAGGGAAAATCCTTGGGAGACTTGCCCCCCAAGCCAAGTAGGTGGAGGCTTGCCTCCCAAGCCAGGTAGAGGCGCCCCACCTCCCCAAGTAACGTGGGAAAGGGTGTGGGGGGCGCACCACCCCTTAGTGGGCTGTTGCCCCTTCCCCTTTGGCCCATGAGGCCCTCCAACACTTGCCGGGGCTCCCGAAACACCTTTCGGTCATGCTGGCCATAGCCTGGTACCCCCGGAACACTTCCGGACTCCAATACCCTTCGTCCAATATATCGATCTTCACCGCCGGACCATTCCGGAACTCCTCGTGATGTCCGGGATCACATCCGGGACTCCGAACTACCTTCGGTAACCACATACTATTTCCCATAACAACTCTAGCGTCACCGAACCTTAAGTGTGTAGACCCTACGGGTTCGGGAACCATGCAGACATGACTGAGACACCTCTCCGGCCAATAACCAATAGCGGGATCTGGATACCTATATCGGCTCCCACATGTTCCATGATGATCTCATCGGATGAACCACAATGTCGGGGATTCAATCAATCCCGTATACAATTCCCTTTGTCCATAGGTATGTTACTTGCCCGAGATTCGATCGTCGGTATCCGAATACCTCATTCAATCTCGTTACCGGCAAGTCTCTTTACTCGTTCCGTAACGCATGATCCCGTGGCTAACTCCTTAGTCACATTGAGCTCATTATGATGATGCATTACCGAGTGGGCCCAGAGATACCTCTCCGTCATACGGAGTGACAAATCCCAGTCTCGATTCGTGCCAACCCAACAGACACTTTCGGAGATACCTGTAGTGCACCTTTATAGCCACCCAGTTACGTTGTGACGTTTGGTACACCCAAAGCATTCCTACGGTATCCGGGAGTTGCACAATCTCATGGTCTAAAGAAATGATACTTGACATTAGAAAAGCTCTTAGCAAACGAACTACACGATCTTGTGCTATGCTTAGGATTGGGTCTTGTCCATCACATCATTCTCCTAATGATGTGATCCCGTTATCAATGACATCCAATGTCCATGGTCAGGAAACCATAACCATCTATTGATCAACAAGCTAGTCAACTAGAGGCTTACTAGGGACATGTTGTGGTCTATGTATTCACACATGTATTACGGTTTCTAGTTAATACAATTATAGCATGAACAATAGACAATTATCATGAACAAGGAAATACAATAATAACCATTTTATTATTGCCTCTAGGGCATATTTCCAACAGTCTCCCACTTGCACTAGAGTCAATAATCTAGTTCACATCACCATGTGATTAACACTCAAAGTTCACATCACCATGTGACTAATACCCAAGAGTTTACTAGAGTCAATAATCTAGTTCACATCACCATGTGATTAACACTCAGTGACTTCTAGGGTTTGATCATGTTATGCTTACGAGAGAGGTTTTTAGTCAACGGGTCTGAACCTTTCATATCCGTGTGTGCTTTACAAATCTCTATGTCATCTTGTAGATGCAGCTACCACGTGCTACTTGGAGCTATTCCAAATAACTGCTCTACTATACGAATCCTGTTTACTACTCAGAGTCATCCGGATTAGTGTCAAAGTTTGCATCGACGTAACCCCTTACGACGAACTCTTTTACCACCTCCATAATCGAGAAAATTCCTTAGTCCACTAGATACTAAGGATAAGTTCGACCGCTGTCATGTGATCCATTCCTGGATCACTCTTGTACCCCTTGACTGACTCATGGCAAGGCACACTTCAGGTGCGGTACACAGCATGAACCTACGTCTAAAGCATAGGGGGCGACCTTCGTCCTTTCTCTCTCTTCTGCCGTGGTCAGGTCTTGAGTCTTACTCAATACTCACACCTTATAACACAGCCAAGAACTCCTTCTTTGCCGATCTATTTTGAACTCCTTAAAAATCTTGTCACAGTGTGTATTCATTTGAAAGTACTTTTAAGCGTTTTTGATCTATCCTTAAAGATCTTGATGCTCAATGTTCAAGTAGCTTAATCCAGGTTTTCCATTGAAAAACACTTTTCAAATAACCTTGTATGCTTTCCAGAAATTCTACATCATTTCTGATCAACAATATGTTAACAACATATACTCATCAAAAATTCTATAGTGCTCCCACTCACTTCTTTGGAAATACAAGTTTCTCATAAACTTTGTATAAACCCAAAATCTTTGATCATCTCATCAAAGCGTACATTCCAACTCCGAGATGCTTACTCCAGTCCTTAGAAGGATTGCTGGAGCTTTGCATACTTGTTAGCATCTTTCAGGATTGACAAAACCTTCTGGTTGTATCACATACAACCTTTCCTCAAGAAAATCGTCGAGGAAACAATGTTTTGACATCCTATCTGCAAGATTTCATAAATAATGCAGTAACTGCTAATATAATTCCAACAGACTCTTAGCATCGCTACGAGTGAGAAAGTCTCATCGCAGTCAACTCCTTGAACTTGTAGGAAAACATCTTAACGACAAGTCGAGCTTTCTTAATGGTGACACTTACCATCATTGTCCGTCTTCCTTTTAAAATCCATCTGCACCCAACAGCCTTACGACCATCAAGTAGTTCTTCCAAAGTCTATACTTTGTTTTTATACATGGATCCTCTCTCGGATTTTATGGCCTCGAGCCATTCGTCGGAATCTGGGCCCACCATCGCTTCTCCATAGCTCGTAGGTTCATTGTTGTCTAGCAACATGACTTCCAAGACAGGATTACGTACCACTCTGAAGTAGTACGCATCCTTGTCGACCTACGAGGTTTGGTAGTGACTTGATCCGAAGTTTCATGATCACTCTCATAAGCTTCCACTTCAATTGGTGTAGGTGCCACAGGAACAACTTCCTGTGCCCTGCTACACACTAGTTGAAGTGACGGTTCAATAACCTCATCAAGTCTCCACCATCCTCCCACTCAATTCTTTCGAGAGAAACTTTTCCTCGAGAAAGGACCCGTTTCTAGAAACAATCACTTTTGCTTCCAGATCTGAAATAGGAGGTATACCCAACTGTTTTGGGTATTCTATGAAGATGCATTTATCCGCTTTGGGTTCGAGCTTATCAGCCTGAAACTTTTTCACATAAGCGTCGCAGCCCCAAACTTTTAAGAAACGACAGCTTAGGTTTCTCTAAATCATAGTTCATACGGTGTCGTCTCAACGGAATTGCGTGGTGCCCTATTTAAAGTGAATGCGGATGTCTCTAATGCCTAGCCCATAAACGATAGCGGTAATTCGATAAGAGACATCATGGTATGCACCATATCCAATAGGGTGCAGTTATGATGTTCAGACACACCATCACACTATGGTGTTCCAGGCAGTATTAGCTGTGAAACAATTTCCACAATGTCTTAATTGTGTGCCAAACTCGTAACTCAGATATTCATCTCTATGATCATATCACAGACATTTTATCCTCTTGTCACGACGATCTTCAACTTCACTCTGAAATTACTTGAACCTTTCAATAATTCAGACTTGTGTTTCATCAAGTAAATATACTCAGCATCTACTCAAATCATCTGTGAAGTAAGAACATAACGATGTCCACTGCGTGCCTCAGCACTCATTGGACTGCACACATCAAAATGTATTACTTCCAACAAGTTGCTCTCTTGTTCCATCTCACTGAAAACGAGGCCTTTCAATCATCTTGCCCATGTGGTATGATTTGCATGTCTCAAGTGATTCAAAATCAAGTGAGTCCAAATGATCCATCTGTATGGAGTTTCTTCATGCATATATACCAATAGACATGGTTCGCATGTCTCAATCTTTTCAAAAACGAGTGAGTCCAAAGATCCATCAACATGGAGCTTCTTCATGCGTTTTATACCAATATGACTCAAGTGGCAGTGCCACAAGTATGTGGTACTATCATTACTATCTTATATCTTTTGGCATGATCATGTGTATCACTACGATCGAGATTCAATAAACCATTCATTTTAGGTGCAAGACCATTGAAGGTATTATTCAAATAGACAAAGTAACCATTATTCTCCTTAAATGAATAACCGTATTGCGATAAACATAATCCAATCATGTCTATGCTCAATGCAAACACCAAATAACAATTATTTAGGTTTAACACCAATCTCGATGGTAGAGGGAGCATGCGATGCTTGATCACATCAACCTTGGAAACACATATCATCATCTCACCTTTAGTTAGTCTCCATTTATTCCGTAGCCTTTTATTTCGAGTTACCAACACTTAGCAACCGAACCGGTATCTAATACCCTGGTGCTACTAGGAGTACTAGTAAAGTACACATCAATATAATGTATATCCAATATACTTCTGTCGACCTTACCAGCCTTCTCATCTACCAAGTATCTAGGGTAGTTCTGCTTCAGTGACCGTTCCCCTCATTACAGAAGCACTTAGTCTCAGGTTTGGGTTCTACCTTGGGTTTCTTCACTAGAGCAGCAACTGATTTGCCGTTTCATGAAGTATCCCTTCTTGCCCTTGCCCTTCTTGAAACTAGTGGTTTTACTAACCATCAACAATTGATGCTCCTACTTGATTTCTACTTTCGCGGTGTAAAACATCATGAATAGCTCAAGGATCATCATATTTATCCCTGATATGTTATAGTTCACCACGAAGCTCTAGTAGCTTGGTGGCAGTGACTTTGGAGAACCATCACTATCTCATCTGGAAGACAACTCCCACTCGATTCAAGCGATTGTAGTACTCAGACAATCCGAGCACATGCTCAACGATTGAGATTTTCTCCCTTAGTTTGCAGGCTTAAGAAACTTGTCGGAGGTCTCACACCTCTTGACGTGGGCACGAGCCTAAAATCCCAATTTCAGCTCTTGGAACATCTCATATGTTCCGCGACGTTTCAAAATGTCTTCGGTGCCTCAATTCTAAACCGTTTAACATTACGCACTGAACTATCACGTAGTCATCAAAACGTGTATGTCAGATGTTTCGCAACATCTACAGACGACGCTCGAGGTTCAGCACACCGAGCGGTGCATTAAGGACATAAGCCTTCTGTGCAGCAATGAGGACAATCCTCAGTATACGGACCCAGTCCGCATAATTGCTACTGTCAACTTTCAACTAAATTTTCTCTAGGAACATATCTTAAACAGTAGAACTAAAGCGTAAGCTATGACATAATTTGCAAAGACCTTTTGACTATGTTCATGACAATTAAGTTCATCTGATTATTTAATGAACTCCCACTTAGATAGACATCCCTCTAGTCATCTAAGTGATACATGATCCGAGTCAACTAGGCCGTGTCCGATCATCACGTGAGACGGACTAGTTATCATCGGTGAACATCTTCATGTTGATCGTATCTACTATACGACTCATGTTCGACCTTTCGGTCTCTTGTGTTCCGAGGCCATGTCTGTACATGCTAGGCTCGTCAAGTCAACCTAAGTGTTTCGCATGTGTAAATCTGGCTTACACCCGTTGTATGCGAACGTTAGAATCTATCACACCCGATCATCACGTGGTGCTTCGAAACAACGAACCTTCGCAACGGTGCACAGTTAGGGGGAACACATCTCTTGAAATTTTAGTGAGGGATCATCTTATTTATGCTACCGTCGTTCTAAGCAAATAAGATGTAAACATGACAAACATCACATGCAAATCATAAAGTGACATGATATGGTCAATATCATCTTGCGCCTTTGATCTCCATCTTCGAGGCGCGGCATGATCACCTTCGTCACCGGCATGACACCATGATCTCCATCATCATGATCTCCATCATCGTGTCTTCATGAAGTTGTCTCGCCAACTATTACCTCTACTACTATGGCTAACGGTTAGCAATAAAGTAAAGTAATTACATGGCGTTTTTCATTGACACGCAGGTCATACAATAAATTAAGACAACTCCTATGGCTCCTGCCGGTTGTCATACTCATCGACATGCAAGTCGTGATTCCTATTACAAGAACATGATCAATCTCATACATCACATATATATAATTCATCACATCCTTTTGGCCATATCACATCACATAGCATACCCTGCAAAAACAAGTTAGACGTCCTCTAATTGTTGTTGCATGTTTTACGTGGCTGCTATGGGTTTCTAGCAAGAACGTTTCTTACCTACGCAAAAGCCACAATAGTGATATGCCAATTGCTATTTACCCTTCATAAGGACCCTTTTCATCGAATCCGATCTGACTAAAGTGGGAGAGACTGGCACCCGCTAGCCACCTTATGCAACAAGTGCATGTCAGTCAGTGGAACCTGTCTCATGTAAGTGTACGCGTAAGGTCGGTCCGGGCCGCTTCATCCCACGATGCCGCCAAATCAAGATAAGACTAGTAACGGTAAGCATATTGAACAAACCAACGCCCACAGCTACTTGTGTTCTACTCGTGCATAGAATCTACGCATAGACCTAGCTCATGATGCCACTGTTGGGGAATGTAGCAATAATTCAAAATTTTCCTACGTATCACCAAGATCAATCTAGGAGATGCTAGCAACGAGAGAGAGGGAGTGCATCTTCATACCCTTGAAGATCGCTAAGCGGAAGCGTTACAAGAACGCGGTTGATGGAGTTGTACTCGCGGCGATTCAAATCGCGGAAGATCCGATCTAGCGCCGAACGGACGGCGCCTCCGCGTTCAACACACGTACAGCCCGGGGACGTCTCCTCCTTCTTGATCCAGCAAGGGGAGAGGAGAAGTTGAGGGAGAACTCCAGCAGCACGACGGCGTGGTGGCAATGGAGCTCGTGGTTCTCCGGCAGAGCTTCGCTAAGCACTACGGAGGAAGAGGAGGAGTTGGAGGAGGAGAGGGCTGCGCCAAGGGAAGAGGTACAGCTGCCCTCCCACCCCTCCACTATATATAGGGGCAACGGGAGAGGGGAAGGCGCCCTAGGGTTTCCCCTAGGGGGTGGCGGCCAAGCAGATTGGATCTCCCTAGGGAAAATCCTAGGGAGACTTGCCCCCCAAGCCAAGTAGGTGGAGGCTTGCCTCCCAAGCCAGGTGGAGGCGCCCCACCTCCCCAAGTAATGTGGGAAAGGGTGTGGGGGGCGCACCACCCCTTAGTGGGCTGGTTTGCCCCTTCTCCTTTGGCCCATGAGGCCCTCCAACACTTGCCGGGGCTCCCGAAACACCTTTTGGTCATGCTGGCCATAGCCTGGTACCCCCAGAACACTTCCGGACTCCAATACCCTTCGTCCAATATATCGATCTTCACCACCGGACCATTCCGGAACTCCTCGTGACGTCCGGGATCACATCCGGGACTCCGAACTACCTTCGGTAACCACATACTATTTCCCATAACAACTCTAGCGTCACCGAACCTTAAGTGTGTAGACCCTACGGGTTCGGGAACCATGCGGACATTACCGAGACACCTCTCCGGCCAATAACCAATAGCGGGATCTGGATACCCATATCGGCTCCCACATGTTCCACGATGATCTCATCGGATGAACCACAATGTCGGGGATTCAATCAATCCCGTATACAATTCCCTTTGTCCATCGGTATGTTACTTGCCCGAGATTCGATCGTCGGTATCCCAATACCTCATTCAATCTCGTTACCGGCAAGTCTCTTTACTCGTTCCGTAACGCATGATCCCGTGGCTAACTCCTTAGTCACATTGAGCTCATTATGATGATGCATTACCGAGTGGGCCCAGAGATACCTCTCCGTCATACGGAGTGACAAATCCCAGTCTCCATTCGTGCCAACCCAACAGACACTTTCGGAGATACCTGTAGTGCACCTTTATAGCCACCCAGTTACGTTGTGACGTTTGGTACAGCCAAAGCATTCCTACGGTATCCGGGAGTTGCACAATCTCATGGTCTAAGGAAATGATACTTGACATTAGAAAAGCTCTTAGCAAACGAACTACACGATCTTGTGCTATGCTTAGGATTGGGTCTTGTCCATCACATCATTCTCCTAATGATGTGATCCCGTTATCAATGACATCCAATGTCCATGGTCAGGAAACCATAACCATCTATTGATCAACGAGCTAGTCAACTAGAGGCTTACTAGGGACATGTTGTGGTCTATGTATTCACACATGTATTACGGTTTCCAGTTAATACAATTATAGCATGAACAATAGACAATTATCATGAACAAGGAAATACAATAATAACCATTTTATTATTGCCTCTAGGGCATATTTCCAACATGTACAGGGGAACGTGGGTGTCACGCGGATACCCCAGATCGTCCCCGACCAAGAGGCGGATAGCCGCTGCCAGATACTCCTCCGACAAGGCATCCGGGCGCAGGCAGAGGTCGTCCTTCTCGTCCCCGAGGTTCCACTAGCGACGCGAGCGCGCCTGGAGTGGAGCTACACGCTGCGCCAGGAATTCCTTGACGATCATGGCTCCCATCAACTTCGCCGCCTTCAGGTTGTCAGGCTTCAGGTCCGCATTCATCTTCTCCAGCACCTGCTCCGCCCCGGGGTCGTTAAGCCTCACGCAGGACCACCCATCGCGAGGCATGGGCATCTCCGTCGGCAGCACCAACCGAGGTGGGAGCACTTGGCGTCCATGAGGACCCACTTGCTCCTGAAGCCCTCGGCCTTCTTCCCGGCCTTCGAGATCGCATTGCTCCCGGTGGCCGCGACGAAGTTGGCGCACCCCGAGCAATGACCGTCCTTGTTCCGGAGGTAGAAGAAGTGGCAAAGTAATGCCATAGACGGCATCACCCCCATGAACGCCTCATAATAAAAGGCGAAGATGGACAAGAGGAGGATGGAGTCGGGATGAAGATGAAGGGCATGCAGCTTGTAGTGGCTAAGGACGGCGTAGAAGAAATCTGAGAAGGGGGGAACCAGCCCTGCGACGACACTACTCACAAAGAAGGGATAGAAGGTGCTGCCTGGGGCTTCCGGCTCGGCGGAGCCAGCCCGGAGCACGGTCTTTCCCTTCTCCTTGCTGCTCTATGCCGTCATCAGGAGCGTGGCGGCGAGGTTCTTCTCTGAGATGCTGGGCGCCTTTAGACCCGGCTCATACCAGGCGGGCGGAAGAGGGGCCTCTGCCTTGCCGGACGCCATCGATTACAGGCTAGAAAGAGAGTTGGTACAGATCTGGAGTCTTTGAGAGCAAGGAGCAAGAAAGGGGATCTGGAGCAAGACGAAGAAAGGCAATAAAGGAACCGCGGTGCGCGCCAGTCTTTTGTCAGCCAGGGCAGTTGCCGAGGTAGCGTGGGGAAGCGGAGACGCCCACGTCCTATCAATCGCCACGCATCAATCAAGGCTGCAGGCGGTTGGGGCCCGCGGCGCTCCGCACTTGCCCTTTGGCTTCACCTCGAAGCCAAGTCCGAGCGCGCCTTGGGCCCGGGGGCTACTGTCGTTTTGGGAATGGGGGTCCCCAGACTTGCCTGCCTGCGGCCCACGGTGTGGCTCCACCAACGGCCTGGTACGGCTCATCTTCATTGACAACCACTCAAGACCCTCGCGAGGGGCCAAGCCTCGCGAGGTGGACGACACAAGACCTCCTCAAGGGCAGCCTCGCTAGGCTGGCTCACGAGGAGCGGAGATATCAAGGCGGGAGGGCACTTGACGAGGTTCACATGACGTGAGCCATGACGACCGAAGCCAGGCGGGCGCCAGCGGGCGCAGAGTACCAGTTTCCCCTTTGGTGCTAAAGAGGCAGGCGCAGGCGAGGAGTCCCGAGGCATCAGGCAAAGGTTTCCATATTGGTGCAACAAGACCAAGAATAGCAGGACGACAGGACGGAGGTCACCGCGGAGCCCATGGCGGCGTCACCACCAGAGCCTTTGGCAGGCGAAGACCACCTTTTGTCAGGATAGCTTGTACTAGTTGTCTCCCTTCAAAATTGGCCGTTGTGGGATCCCTTCCCGCCCAACATTTGGGAAGAGGACCAAGGCCTCTATAAATAGGACTAGCCACCACCGTAGAAGGGGGATCGACCGATCAGACTCTAGACAGATCATTTAGAGCATCCTCGCCCTCACCAGCTCTTCGAGCCCAAGAACACCTCTCCTCAGGAGGCTGTTCTTCCCTTGTACTTGTTCATCCCCAGCCTGCAAGGCAATCGACCACACCACACTGGAGTAGGGTATTACACCACAACGGTGGCCCGAACCAGTATAAACTCTTGTATCCCTTGTTCTTTGGGTTCGGCGAGCTCGGCCTTGAGATCGTTGTGCGAGCGAACTAGGGAGAGAGAGAGAGAGATCTTCATGCGCACCCCAGTGTTCGAACCTCAATGGTTAGCCGGAACCCAGAATCCGACAGTAGCAAAGTAGTTTGATAGTTTTGATAGTAGTGACAGCAGCAACAGTAACGGTAACAGTGATAGCAGTAATTTGTAGCAAGTGTAACAATGATGATAGCAATAGTAACGCAACAAGATCAATAAGGATAAATTCGTAGGCATTGGATCGTTGACTTGTTGGATGATATACATAATGAGACAGTTATAACCTAGGGCGATACGGCACTAGCTCTAGTTCATCGATATAATGTAGGCATGTATTCCGTAAATAGTCATACGTGCTTTATTAAAAGAACTTGCATGACATCTTTTGTCCTACCCTCCCGTGGCAGCGGGGTCCATATTGGAAACTAAGGGGTATTAAGGCCTCCTTTTAATAGAGAACCAGAACAAAGCATTAACACATAGTGAATACATGAACTCCTCAAACTACGGTCATCACCGAGAGTGGGCCTGGTTGTTGTCACTCCGGGTTTGTCGGATCATAACCGTAGTAGGTGACTATAACTTGCAAGATCGGATCTAAATCATGGATATCATCATGAATTCATAAATAGTTCAGATCTAAGTTCATGGCACCCGGGCCCAAAGTGACAAGCATTAAGCATAGCAAAGTCATAGCAACATCAATCTAAGAACATAGTGGATACTAGGGATCAAGCCCTAACAAAACTAACTCGATTACATGATGAATCTCATCCAACTCCTCACCAACCAGCGAGCCTACGAAGGAATTACTCACTCCCGCTGGGGAGCATCATGGAATTGGCGATGGAGATGGGTTGGTGATGACGAAGAACGAAGACCCCCCTCTCCGGAGCCCCAAGCGGACTCCAGATCTGCCCTCCCGAGCAAAACAGGGCTTGGCGGCGGCTCTGTCTCGTGGATTGCGATAATTCTTTCTCCCTGATTTTTTTCAGGAATAATGTGAATTTATAGTATCAGGGGGTCGTCAGCGGGGCCACCAGGTTGGTACAAGCCACCTGGGCACGCTAGGAGAGGGGGGCGCGCCCAACCAGGGGCCCCTCTCTGGTGCGTCTTGCTCCAGAAATTCTTATTATTGATATAAAAATCCTCGCAAAGTTTTGTTCCAATCCCAGAACTTTTATTTCTGCACAAAAACAACACCATGGTAGTTCTGCTGAAAACAACGTCAGTCCGGGGTTAGTTTCATTCAAATCATGCAAATTAGAGTCCAAAACAAGAGGAAAAGCGAGAGAAAAAGTAGATAGGTTGGAGACGTATCAGGGCGGCCGACCCGCGGCTGCGGCGGGAAGGCGGCGGCAGGGAGGCTCGGGAGGGGGTGGGAGGTAGGGAGGGGGCGGCGACAGGGCAGGGAGGGGGCGGCGGCGACGGCGCGGGGTGGCAGGGAGGGGCGGCGACGGGCGGGGATGGGCCGGGGTGGCAGGAAGGAGGCGGCGACAAAGAGGGGGTGGGGCGGTGGGGCGACGGGGCGGCGGCGGTGCTCGTTGGGCCTCGAGGAGAAAGAGGAGAAAGAGAGAGAGGGCGACGGTGGGGGCGCGATGTTAAGTCAAAATCAAGGCATTACCGTCCGCCAAAACCCCTGTTTGCCGTCCGCTAGCAGACGACAAAGATGCAAAGTTCTTTTCCGTCTGCTAGCAGACGGCAAAGCTGCCAAATAGGCCAGCCCGGTGCACCCCAGGTTGCAGACAACAAAGAGCCTGTATAGCCCTTGTTTTTCTATTTTTTCTTAATTCATTCAATTTCACAGAATTTCACAGATATACATATACATGTTTGAAAATACTTTCAACAAGCATACCAACACATGAATCGGGAACAGAGGAACATATGCAACATATCCAACATATACAATGGTTTCATCCATACATACATATCCAACAACAAGTTTCCAACAAGTTTCTAAAAACAAAAATAAGCATAAGAGAAAGAGTAGACTCCATCAATGCAAGCTTCCTCATCTACAGCAAATCTGCAAATTGGGAAAGAAGAAAGTTAGAAGAAGAACAAGACGAAGACTAGCTAGAAGAAGAAGAAGAAGAACAAAAAGAAGAAAAAGAAGATGAAGAAGAAGAAGAATGTTTCTTCTCTTTCTTTTTCTCCTCTCCTATTCTTTATCTTCTTCTTCTTCTAACTAAGGTAGGTAAAATGGCATTTTTTAGCTAAGCTAGGTAAAAATGCTAAGTGTAGGTCATTTTAGAGCTAAGCTAGGTAAATAGGTCATTTTGGAGCTTAGTAAGGTTATTATGTCATTTTGAAGGAAAAAAAGCTAAGTCTATGTCATTTTGGAGGTAACCAAGATTATTATGCCATTTTTACCTAAGTATGCTAAGTATGTCATAAATGAACTGAACAAGCTAAGTATAGGTCATTTTTGAGCTAACCTGGGTAGTTATGCCTTTTTTAGCTAACTAAGCATATTTATTCATATTGGAGGACAAACTGGCACGTGTAGGTCATTTTAGAGCTATCCTAGTTAAAATCGGTCATTTTGGAGGTAGGTAAGGTTATTTTGTCATTTTGGAGGAAAATAAGCTAAGTCTATGTCATTTTGGAGCTGAACCAAGGTTATCATGCCATTTTTTACCTAAGTATGCTAAGTATGTCATAAATGAACTAAAGAAGCTAATAAGTATAGGTCATTTTTTAGCTAACCTAGGTAGTTATGCCATTTTGAGCTAACTAAGTATATTTATTCATTTTGGAGGACAAAATGGTAAGTGTAGGTCATTTTAGAGCTATCCTAGTTAAAGTCGGTCATTTTGGAGCTAGGTAAGGTTATTTTGTCATTTTGGAGGAAAATAAACTAATTATATGATAGTTTGGAGCTAAACCAAGGTTATTATGCCATTTTTTACGTAAGCTAAATATGTCATAAATGAACTAGGTAAGCTAAGTATAGATCATTATTGAGCTATCCTAGGTAGTCATGCCATTTTTTAGCTAACTAAGCATATTTAGTCATTTTGGAGGAAAAATGCTAAGTATAGGTCGTTTTATAGCTATCCTAGGCAAAGTATGTCAGTTTGGAGGTAAGTAAGGTTATTATGTCATTTTCGAGGAAAATAAGCTAAGTATAGGTCATTTTGGAGCTAAACCAAGTTTATTATGCCATTTTTTTTACCTAAGTGAGCTAATTATGTCATAAATGAACTTTCTAAGCTAATTATAGATCATTATTGAGCTATCCTAGGTAGTTATGCCATTTTTTAGCTAACTATGCATATGAAGTCATTTTGGAGGAAAAAATTCTAAGTATAGGTCATTTTATAGCTATCCTAGGTAAAATATGTCATTTTGGAGCTAAGTAAGGTTAACATGTCATTTTCGAGGAAAATAAGCTAAGTATAGGTCATTTTGGAGCTAAGTAGGTCATTTCTTAAGCTAACTATGCATTTGTTAAGCAAAACACTTGCGAAAACTTACTATCATCACTGAGGTGAAGGACCGGTCGAGTTTGCGCTAGTGCCAGATGGAGAAGGACCGGTCAGGGTTGCGCCAGTGCGAGACGGAGAAGGATCGGTCGATGCTTGTCGGGTGGCATGCTGCACCAAAGATCATTTGCAATGTCTCGTTAGCATGATGGAACTCAAATGTGAATACTAGTAACTAATGACCATTCAAATGAAACTCACCGTGTCCCCTATACCAATCTGGGGCATCGGCGACGGGGTCTAACCGTTCTTCTCGCACACGGTCTGCACATTTTGTTTTCACGAGTCAGTCATATTAGTTAGTAATGAAATGAACATTACGTGCATGATTTTGCTAATATGAGGAGAAACTTACCACGATGAGCTCGTATAGGGCCCGGTGGGATGCATCGTTCCAGTTCCTCTCCGCCTCCAACAGACTAGCCGTCCTCTCCTCCAACTCCCTCTCCCTCTTCTTAGCCTGCCTATTTGCCTCCGCTAGAAGCTCCTAGGCCCTAGCCTCGATGGCGAGCTCCATTATTGGCCGTGGACGAGGCGGTATCGCAGGATCGGAGCTCGTCTGGCGCTTCTTGATCTCCGGGAGAGTTTTGGTACAACGTATGAGTCCATCTCCAATGGCTACCGAGCCATGGTACCTCCTGCCACCAGATAGCATCACGAACTCTGGATCAAAAGGACTCTTGCTCGGGTTGAATTCCTCCCCTTTCCTCGTCTTCCCAATGTCTCTGTACCTCACGAGCTTGTTGTGGGAGGAGAGGTTGGTGAAGATCTTTGGATGATCGAGGTCATCCTCAGAGAATGCCTTGGCCTTCTTGTACGGGGCAGTATGGGCCATGGCATAGAGGTCGTACAGCGGTGGCATGTCCTTCTTGTTGTGTGGCGCCTAAAAGAGAGGAACACCATATTAGTTAAGGGCTCAAGCTAGCATGAAGAATGAAATTGCATGAATCATGAAGCAAACCACATACCCAGTGATCCCCATACTCAAACAGGTTGGAGCTCCCTTGATGGCGTGGCACACCTTGCATTTGGGCACGCTTATCCCAGGCCTTGTTGTGGATGGCTAGCCATTGGGGAGAGCACCACTCATCCACCAACGCCTCCCAACAGTCCATCCTATCCGCACACCATCTCGGGGGCACCTAAGTTAGACAAAGAGAAATTTGAGCGCTACGCCTACGAATCAAATCAAGGAAACTAAGTACAAGGCCTTAAGAATAGGTAATTACCTTCGTGTATTTCTCCTTACTCAGATACTTGGCGCAAAACTTCTTCTTGGCCCTCTTAATGTTAGTCGAGGTGTAGTCGTCTCGAACAGCCTGCACCCTAGCCTTGTGCCATAAGTTCTGAAGTAGGCGCTTGCACTTGGCTTCGAGAACCATAGCCGCGTTCGCCTCGTGTTCCTCAAGACACCTATAGAAGGTCTGCAATCGAACAAGACAACACTGATTAGTACAATCGCTAGGTATTGTTGATTTTTAATTCTGTAAAGGAGAAATTACCCAAAACCGCCGCCTCACAATGTCGGGCACCGTCTCGCACAAGACAGCGTCGACCCTCTCCTCCGGCGGGGCCGGGGCAGCCACGTACAACTCCCAGCTCAGTGCTAGCTATCGAACCTGACCCTCATCGGGCAACGTGACGCACCCGGGGAAGTGGTGCCGGCAAAGCACACCAAGGACCTGGTTGGGCCTGCGGACACCAGGGGCGTGTTTCCAACCCCTGCAGTATGACAAGGCCAACACATTAGATATTAATTTGAAGAAACATGAAGGCAAAAGGTTAAAAAAGAGTAAATGCACTTACTTCTCCCCGTTAGGTTCAATCAACCACCTCTGATCGCGGGTTAGCGGCACGGACGGGAGCTTTGTACCACCATGTTGGTAGACCTTCTTGCCCCCCTCAACCAGGTCGCCCTCGCTATAGCTATCATCAAAAAAGGTGTCCTCGCCACCATCAGCATGGCCACTAGCCTCCGGAGTCACTTGGGACAAAGACTCTAGGACCCGAGTCTCCTGGGACAAAGACTCTCGGACCCAAGTCTCGTCGGACGAAGGCTCGGCGACCCGAGGCTCGTCGGCCCGAGGCTCGTGGACCGGAGTCCGAGACGGGTCCAAGTCAGACGGGTCCACCTGAGACGGAGAACCCTGGTGGTCCAGAGAATTAGCTAGGGGTGGCAGCAAGGAAGACACAATAGCCTTCCTACCTCTCCCGCCGCCACGTCCACCTCTAGCAGCCCTCTTCGTCTTCCCCCGACGTCTCCCGACAGAAGAAGAAGCGCCCGCCGGTGTCTGCATGTTGTCTACCAGCGCTCTCCGAAGGTGCTGGGGTGGAATAATAGCACCCCTCCCAACACGCGCCAAGGAAGGAGGCTCGGAATGCTCTCGACCCGCGCCCACCATCTGTCAAGACCTGCAATGACAAAGAGTAAACGAAATTAGTACAACATAAACATAATAAATATTTAAGTGTGTATCATCATCATGAACATAATAAAAAATTGAATACCTAATAACATGAACTAATTAATAATATATATATATACATAATAATAATTGAATACCTGACCTAACTCATAATTCACAAATATATGACCCCGTCTGCCTCTAGAAGGCCAAAGAGCACCTTTTTCTGGAGGTGTCGGGGGTCGGGGTGTCGGGTCGGGTGTCGGGTTGTCGTGTCGGGGGTCAGTGTGTCGTGTCGGGGGTCGGGGTGTCGTGTCGGGGGTTGGGGTGTCGGTGGTGTCGTGTCGGGGTCGGGGTGCTGTGTCGGGGTCGGGGTGCCGTGTTGGGGCGGGTTGCTGTGTGATGTCTCCTAGGACTACGTCGGTATTTCCCCAAAGAGGAAGGGATGATGCAGCACAACGACGGTAGGTATTTCCCTCAGTGAAGAAACCAAGGTTATCAAACCAGTAGGAGAACCAAGCAACACAACGTAAACAGCCCCTACACACAGATAACAAATCCTCGCAACCCACGTGTAAAAGGGGTTGTCAATCCCTTTCAGGTAGCGGCGCCCCAAGACGGGCAAACAGACGTGAGATAAAATTGTAGTAGATTGATAGATCGAGCGCCAAATAAAATAAATAGGAATAAAACACAGGGAGGTATTTTATTATTTTTGGTTTAATATGTCTGAAATAAATGCAAAGGAAAAGTAGATCGCAAAGGCAAATATATGAGAAAGAGACCTAGGGGCCGTAGGTTTCACTAGTGGCTTCTCTCGAGAAAAATAGCTAACGGTGGGTGAACAAATTACTATTGGGCAATTGATAGAATTTGAAATAATCATGACGATATCCAGGCAATGATCATTATATAGGGATCATGTCCAAGATTAGTAGACCGACTCCTGCCTGCATCTACTACTATTACTCCACACATCGACCGCTATCCAACATGCATCTACTGTATTAAGTTCATGGAGAAACGGAGTAATGCAATAAGAACGATGACATGATGTAGACAAGATCTATCTATGTAGAGATAGACCCAATCATTTTATCCTTAGTAGCAACGATACATACGTGTCGGTTCCCCTTCTGTCACTCGGATCAAGCACCATAAGATCGAACCCACTACAAAGAACCTCTTCCCATTGCAAGATAAATAGATCAAGTTGGCCAAACAAAACCCAAATATCAGAGAAGAAATACGAGGCTATAAGAGATCATGCATAAAAGAGATCAAAGAAACTCAAATACTTTAATGGATATAAAAAGATATAACTAATCATAAACTCAAAGTTCATCAGATCCCAACAAACACACCACAAAAAGTGTTACATCATATGGATCTCCAAGAGACCATTGTATTGAGAATTCAGTGAGAGAGAGGAAGCCATCTAGCTACTAACTACAGACCCGAAGGTCTACAAAGAACTACTCACGCATCATCCGAGAGGCACCAATGGAGGTGGTGAACCCCATCCGTGATGGTGTCTAGATTGGATCTGGTGGTTCTGGACTCTCCGGCGGCTGTATCAATATTTCGCCGACTCCCCTAGGGTTTTGGGAATATTGGGGTATTTATAGAGCAAAGAGGCGGTCCAGGGGGCATCCGAGGTGGGCACAACCCACCAGGGCGCGCCTGGGCCTCCTGGCGCGCCCTGGTGGGTTGTGCTCTCCTCGGAGCACCCCCAGGCGCAGCCAGGGCCCATTATGTGTCTTCTGGTCCAAAAAAATCTCCGTGAAGTTTCGTTGCATTTGGACTCCGTCTGATATTGATTTCCTGCGATGTAAAAAACATGCAGAAAACAGCAACTGGCACTTGGCACTATGTTAATAGGTTAGTACCGAAAAATGATATAAAATGACTATAAAATGATTATAAAACATCCAAGATTGATAATATAACAGCATGGAACAATAAAAAATTATAGATACGTTGGAGACGTATCAACATCCCCAATCTTAACTCCTACTCGTCCTCGAGTAGGTAAGTGATAAAAAGAGATTTTTTATGTGGAATGGTGCCTAACATGTCATATCATATTCTTTTCTTTATAGAATGGACATTTGGACTTTTATGTGATTCAAAGCAATAGTCTAGTTTTGACATGATAATTTAAATACTCAAGCATATCAACAAGCAACCATGTCTTTCAAAATATCAACGCTAAAATAACTTATCCTAGCCCATCGTGCTCAACCTTTGATCCATTCATGAAACACACTCGCATAATAGCTACACCCAATACTCAAGTACGATCATATTGCCTCTTAGTTGGTGTTTTTATAAGAGAAGATGGAGACTAAAATTCAAAATAAAAATTGCATAAAGTAAAAGAAAGGCCCTTCGTAGAGGGAAGTAGGGATTTGTAGAGGTGCCAGAGCTCAAAGTGAAAAACTTAGAGATAAAAACATTTTGGGAGGTGTATCCATCCCACCAACGAAAACGACTTAGAGTTCCCAACACTTTCCATGCTAGATATATCATAGGCGGTTCCCAAACAGAAAATAAAGTTTATTCCTTTTTCCACCGTACTTTCACTTTCCATGGCTAGCCGTATCCACGGTTGCCCTCCATACCAACACTTTCCAAGGAATTTATTATTTGACAACATAAAGTAAATTCATTTTTTTATTTCGAGACTGGGCATCGCTAAAACCTTTGCCTTACTCTCATGCAATGACAAGTGAATAAACACTCATCGTGAGAATAACACATCCAGCATGGAAAATATTAGCCACCCCTCACCGCTCCGCGAGCGAAACGAACACACAAAAGGGAAGTTTATTTTGAAAATTAGAGATGGCACGTACAAACTTGCTTAGAACGGCAAAATAATACTGCATATAGGTAGATATAGTTGACTCATGTGGCAAAACTGGGTTAAAGGATTTTGGATGCACAAGTAGAAATCATACTTAGTGCAAAATGAAGGCTAGCAAAAGATTGAGAAGCGACCAACCAAGAAACAAATAATCTCATAAGCAAGCATTAAGCATAATTAACACCGAATAATGCACCACAAGTAGGATATAATTTCATTGCATGACTATTGACTTTCGTGCTTGCATAGGGAATCACAAACCTTAACACCAATATTCTTACTAAGCATAATTACTCATCAACACAACTCACATATCACATCATCATATCTCAAAACTATTACTAAGAATCAAGTTTGTTTTGTCCAATGATCTTCATGGAAGGTTTTATTATATCCTTCTTGGATATCTATCACTTTGGGACTAATTTTCATGTGTTTCTTTTCATAAGCTCAAACAAATATAAGTGAAGATCATGAGCATAATTTTTTGTTTCTCTCAAAATAATTTAAGTGAAGCAAGAGAGAATTTCTTGCAAATTTTACTAACTCTCAAATAAATCTAAGTGAAGCAAGAGAGCATTTCTTCAAAAATACTAAAGCACACCATGCTCAAAAAGATATAAGTGAAGCAGTAGAGCAAGTCCATAGCTCATAAAAGATTTAAGTGAAGCATAGAGAGCAATTTAACAAGTCATGACATAATTTTGGCTCTCTCAAATAGGTGTGTCCAGCAAGGGATCAAGACTTAAAACACAAAATAAAACAAGAAAAGACTCATATCATACAAGACGCTCCAAGCAAAACTCATAGTATGTGACGAATAAAAATATAGCTTCGAGTAAAATACCGATGGTCGTTAGAAGAAAGAAGGGATGCCACTCGGGGGCATCCCCAAGCTTAGTTGTTTGCTCATTTTTGGATAATAGCTTGGGATGCCGGGGAATCCACAAGCTTAGGCTCTTCTATCCTTATTCCTTCATCCATCGTAAGATAACCCAAAATTTGAAAACTTCAATCACACAAAACTCAACAAAACCTTCGTGAGATCCGTTAGTATAAGAAAGCAAACCACTACTATAAGTAATGTATCAAACCAATTCATATTTTGTTTTTGCATTATATCTACTGTATTCCAACTTTTCTATGGCAAAAACTCATCAAAGAAAACCATAGAGCCATCAAAATAAGCACACAATGCAAAGAAAACAAAATCTGTCAAAACAGAACATTCTGTAGCAATCTGACTATTTCGAATACTTCTGTAACTCCAAAAAATCTGAAAATTTAGGGCGACTAGGGTAATTTGTATATTAATCTTCTGCAAAATGAATTGGCATTTTATCACGCTCTGGTGATTTTTAACAATTGTTTTCAGGAGTGCATAAGTTTCTGTTTTTTAGCAAGATCAAACAACTATCACCCAACAAGATCCTAAAGGCTTTACTTGGCACAAAGACTAATTAAGACACAAAAAACACAATCATAACAGTAGCATAATTGTGTAAACACACAAGAATAAAAAGAAAAAAGCAAAAATAAATTTTATTCATTGGGTTGTCTCCCAACAAGCGCTATAGTTTTACGCCCTTAGCTAGGCATAAAGCAAGGATCTAAGTATTGTCATCTTTGGTTCGAGATCCATAAGATGCCCTCATGATTGATTCATAAGGTGGCCTAATTCTTGTTCTAGGAAAGTGTTCCATACTCTTCCTCAAAGGAAATTGGAACTTAATATTGCCTTCTTTCATATCAATCACGGTACCGATAGTGCGTAAAAACGGTCTACCAAGAATAATTGGACAAGACGGATTGCAATCAATATCTAGAACAATAAAATCTATGGGCACATAATTCCTATTTGAAAGAATAAGAACATCATTAATTCTTCCCATAGGCTTTTTAATAGTGGAATCCACCAAGTGCAAATTCAAAGAACATGATTCAATATCGGTAAGACAAAGCACATCACATAAAGATTTCGAAATTGTAGAAACACTAGCACCCAAGTCACACAAAGAAAAACACTCATAATTTTTAATCTTGACTTTGATAGTAGGTTCCCATTCATCATGCAATTTTCTAGGAATTGATACTTCTAATTCCATTTTTTTCAAAAGCTTTCATCATAGCATCAACAATATGTTTAGTAAAAGCTTTATTTTGTTCATAGGCATGGGGTGAATTTATCATGGATTGCAACAAAGAAATACAATCAATCAAATAGCAACTATCATAATTAAAGTCTTTGTAATCCAAAAGAGTGGGCGTATCACTAGCTAAAGTTTTGACCTCTCCAAACCCACTTTCATCAATTTTCTCAACAAGATTTTCACCCTCCGAATTATCAGGACGCCTTCTAACTGAAGTTGACTCTCCTCCAGTCCCTTTTTCACCAGTCTTAACTTTACTAAACAATGAATCAATAGAAGAAACACGAATCACTTTAGGATTTTCATAATGTTTATCTTCTAACGAGATTGGTTTAGCATCCATTTGATTTACTAATGTAGCTTGTGCATCAGATATTTTTCCTAGCAAACTTTCAGCAAAAGCATACTAGATTGGAGATTGCAAACTTCTCTACTAATATCATCAAGTTGTTTTGTACTAGCATCTAGCACAACGGAGTGATCCTTAAGTTCTTCGGTAAAATACTTATTATGCTCAAATTGTGTAGTCATATATTCCTTAGTACTTTTCCTAATTTCAAGCAAAATATTGGGGGTAAGGAACATCATAATATTTTCTTTGAGGCATCATGATTACGCAAACGAGAACGCACACAAAAACAGATCCGACAAGAAAACGGCGAACGAAAAAGAGGGGCGAATAAAACTGCAAATTTTTGTGAAGTGGGGGAGAGGAAAATGAGAGGCAAATGGCAAATAATGAAAATTGCGAGGAGATAAGATTTGTGATTAGGAACCTGGTAGCTATTGATGATGTCTCCCCGGCAACGACGCCAGAAATTGGCGCGGAGCCAGGAGACTATCTTGACTTGATCCTCCTCGGCAACGGCGCCAGAAATTCCTTTTGATGTCTGCTAGGACTACGTCGTCATTTCCCCAAAGAGGAAGGGATGATGCAGCATAGCGACGGTAAGTATTGCCCTCGGTGAAGAAACCAAGGTTATCGAACCAGTAGGAGAACCAAGCAACACAACGTAAACAGCCCCTGCACATAGATAACAAATCCTGACAACCCGACGTGTAAAAGGGGTTGTCAATCCCTTTTAGTAGCTGCACCCCAAGATGGGCAAACGGACGTGAGAGAAAATTGTAGTAGATTGATAGATCGAACGCCAAATAAAATAAATAGGAATAAAACGCAGGGAGGTATTGAGGGAGTCCTGGACTAAGGGGTCCTCGGGCGTACGGCCTGTTATTCATTGGGCCGGACTGATGGGTTGTGAAGGCATGAAGGCCGAAGACTATACCCGTGTCTGGATTGGACTCTCCTTGGCGTGGAAGGCAAGCTAGGCGATCGACTATGAAGATTCCCTCTTATGTAACCGACCCCCTGTAACCCTAGATCTCTCCGGTGTCTATATAACCCGGAAAGCGTAGTCCGGATAGGCGGATACTCATTACCATATTCACATAGGCTAGACTTCTAGGGTTTAGCCATTACGATCTCGTGGTAGATCAACTCTTGTAATACTCATATTCATCAAGATCAATCAAGCAGGAAGTAGGGTATTACCTCCATAGAGAGGGCCCGAACCTGGGTAAACATTGTGTCCCCCGTCTCCTGTTACCATCGATCCTAGACGCACAGTTCGGGACCCCCTACCCGAGATCCGCCGGTTTTGACACCGACATTGGTGCTTTCATTGAAAGTTCCACTGTGCCGTCGACGAAAGGTTTGATGGCCCCTTCAATTGTCAATAATGACGCTGTCCAAGGAAGAACCTTCCTCCCAGGACAGATTTTTGTGTTCGGCGGCTTCGTACTGCGGGCCAACTCGCTTGGCCGTCTGGTGCAGATCGATAGCTATGCCCCTGGCCACCAGGTCAGATTCGGAAGCTTGAACTATGTCGTGGACACCCATGGAGACTCAATCTCCAATGGGTT
The DNA here is from genome assembly GCF_018294505.1 of Triticum aestivum. Taxonomy (NCBI): domain Eukaryota; kingdom Viridiplantae; phylum Streptophyta; class Magnoliopsida; order Poales; family Poaceae; genus Triticum; species Triticum aestivum. The sequence continues at coordinate 438,015,781 of NC_057802.1, read as the reverse complement.
TGAAACCACAGCGATCGCTCCCCCTCGTCCCGATGAACATGACTTACATCTGTTGTCGGATTACATCCAGGAGATGGATCTTGTTGCTGCAACGGCCCCATAACAAAAGCAGATCACGCCCTCCGAGGACACAAAGTCCGCGGCGTTTGAGCCGCACACGGACTCGACATCCTGCAATGTTTGCGTCAATGGAACTCCGGACTCGTCTTCGGCTATACGTTCCGGACCAGGTACGCCTGCGGACACCGAGCTGGATCGTTTATCGATTTTCGAATTTAGCGCCGCAGACATCTTCCAGCATTCACCTTTTGGTGACGTGCTAAACTCTTTAAAGAACTTGTCCTCGGAGAAGGACTCACAGCCGAACTATATTCGGTTCGAGCTAGAGGCGGACGATGAGGAATTTTGCTTCCCACCCGCCACCCACTTCATAGCCACTGTCGATGACTTAACCGACGTGCTTGACTATGGCTCCGAAGACATCGACGCTATGGACGACGATGCCGACAAGGAGCAAGGCCAAGACCCGCCATTCACTGGACGCTGGACGGCCACCTCTTCGTACGACGTGTACATGGTTGATACACCCAAAGGATCTGGCGACGACAAAGAAGAGCCAGATGCGAATAAACCCTCCGAGACGCAGTCCAAGCGCTGGCGCCCCAAACGCCGTTCTAAGCCTCGTCGCTCAAAAGATGGAAACACTGGCACCGGAGAAAATAGTACTCCGGGCGACGCCGAAAACAATGAAGACCCTGTCGGAGCGGCATCCGAACAGGAGGAACATGACAACAGGCAAGACAACCCTGATGAACAGGCCATAGAAGATGGCTCGGAGGACGATAGTTACCGTCCACCCTCCAAGGAGGAGACAAGCCTCGACAGCGAAGACTTTATCGTGCCGGAGGATCCTCTGGAGCAGGAGCGCTTTAAGCTTCAGCTCATAGCCACTGCAAGGAGCCTGAAAAAGAAGCAGCAGCAGCTTCAAGCTGAACAAGATCTGCTCGTCGACAGATGGACTGATGTCCTGACAGCCGAAGAATACAGCCTCAAGCGCCCAGCCAAGAGCTACCCGAAACGCAGACTGCTACCTCCATTCGATGAGGAGGCACCAGAGCGCACATCTCCCTCGCGTAATGCGGAACGACCACCACGTGGTCGAGACAGGGCGGCCGACCGGCCACCCCGCGGTCGGGATAAAGCGGCAACTCAGGCCGAACAGCAGCCTGCCCCACCGCCCCGCAAAAACAGAGACGAAAGAGTTCGGGGTCACACGTACGACCTCCGGCAGACCCTGGACAGTAGAGCAGGACATACAAGATCGATCTACGGATCGCGAGGACGTGCCTCGAGGCACGATGACGGCTACCTATTCGGACGTGATAAACCCAACCACGCCCGGGCCGAATGCCGCAGACGGACTCCATCAGAGCTACGCCGCGATGCGGCCCAGTACAGAGGTGCCGCACACCCTCTCTGCTTCACAGATGAAGTATTGTATCATGAATTCCCCGAGGGGTTCAAGCCCGTCAATATCGAATCATACGACGGCACAACCGATCCCGCAGTATGGATTGAGGATTTTATTCTCCATATCCATATGGCTCGAGGAGATGACCTCCACGCCATTAAATACCTCCCACTAAAGCTCAAAGGGCCAGCTCGGCACTGGCTTAACAGCCTGCCTGAAAATCCTATCGGCAGCTGGGAGGACTTGGAAGAAGCCTTCCTAGACAACTTCCAAGGAACCTATGTCCGGCCACCAGACACTGATGACTTAGGCCACATAGTTCAACAACCTGGAGAATCAGCCAGAAAATTCTGGACTAGGTTCCTAACCAAAAAGAACTAGATCATTGACTGTCCTGATGCCGAGGCCTTAGCAGCCTTCAAACACAGGATCCGTGACGAATGGTTAGCACGCCACCTCGGCTAAGAAGAGTCGAAGTCCATGGCAGCCCTCACGGCACTCATGACCCGCTTTTGCGCGGGTGAGGACAGTTGGCTGGCTCGTAGTAACAACACAGCCAGCGAGACAGGCCCCTCCGTGGCCAAGAATAGCACTGGAAAGCTCTGGCGCAATAGACACAAATGCCGAAGCAATGGCGACAACACCGATAACACCACAGTCAATGCCGGATTCACTGGCTCCAAGTCCGGCCAATGGAAGAAGCCCTACAAAAGAAAGAATGAAGGACCTTCCAGCCTGGACCGCATACTCGACCGTCCGTGCCAGATACACGGCACCCCGGATAAGCAAGTCAATCATACCAACAGGGATTGTTGGGTTTCCAAGCAGGCTGGCAAGTTAAATGCCGAAAACAAAGAAAAGGGATCACAAAGTGAGGACGAGGACGAAGAGCCCCGGCAGCCGAACACTGGGGGCAGAAGAAATTTCCCCCTCAAGTCAAAATGGTGAACATGATATACGCTACACACATCCCCAAAAGGGAGCGTAAGCGAGCACTTAGGGACGTCTACGCGGTAGAGCCAGTCGCCCCAAAATTCAATCCGTGGTCGTCATTCCCGATCACCTTCGATCGTCGAGACCACCCAACTAGTATCGGCCACGGCGGTTCAGCTGCACTAGTCCTTGACCTAATTATTGACAGGTTTCACCTAACACGAGTCCTGATGGACGGTGGTAGCAGCCTCAACCTGCTCTATCAAGACACAGTGCGGAAGATGGGCATTGACCCCTCACGAATCAAACCAACAAAGACTACCTTTAAAGGAGTCATACCAGGCGTAGAGGCCCGCTGTACGGGCTCAATCACGCTGGAAGTGGTCTTCGGTTCTCCGGACAACTTCCGAAGCGAGGAGTTAATCTTCGACATCGTCCCCTTTCGCAGCGGCTACCACGCACTGCTCGGACGAACGACGTTTGCTAGATTCAACGCAGTGCCACACTATGCTTATCTCAAGCTCAAGATGCCCGGTCCACGCGGCGTCATAACAGTCAATGGCAATACGGAATGCTCCCTCCGAACAGAGGAGCACACCGCTGCCCTAGCAGCAGAGGTATAGAGCGGCCTTCTCAAGCAGCACCATAGTGCGGCTGTCGAGACCCTGGACATCATTAAGAGGCTCCGGACTACACTGCAGCAGGAAAACGCGGCTCATCAAGAGCTCGATTAGCAATTCGGCCTCCATCCCAGTCCTGATGAAGTAGTGGCATTTGCACGACGCATACATAATTACGCACTCAAAATCCCATGGACATCGACGGAGGCAGAAGCTAACCCGGGATCTACAGTTCAGCTAGACCGATCCCGGACACACATACTTTCACCTTTTTCTTTTTGTTTCAGGTTCCTTTTCCCACGGGCCTGCTGACCAGTCCCTTTGAAGGATCGGCATATAAAGGATGCAAGTAGCATAGGTGCGTAGACTAACCTCTATACGTCTTCTTGACGGTATTTATATTTATTTCTCAGGACCCGCACGCTGCGCCCTCTTGATTCCGACATGTTAAATAGCCCGGATGCTTATCACAATATTTGTACAATATACGCCTTGACGTATCCATCCAATTATAATGAAAATGGTTTGCAGCCCAGTTTATGTGGTTTTCGCTTCTTATTTCATTTTATTTTGATCTGCTTATCGACTGTATCCGTACACTTTGGTACGTTTCATATTCGCCAGGGGCTCCCCATCGCCCCATAATACGGCAACAAAGTCCGAACACTTTTTATATAAGTTCGGCACCCCGAATTTAGCATTATATGCATCGGCTCCGAATCATGTCTTTGGTCAATAGTTGGGTTGCCCGGCTCCTGTGCTTGCTACCCTACGTTCCGTTATATCGGCTAGGGTAGTAAAGGGAGAACTACTGCGATTGTGCCCTGGCCTTGACCAGATGAGCACCTCAGTAGAGAAAGCCGAAAACTGACTGTCATGATGTGGCGAGAGCCGGTCAGCTGTTCGGAGGTCACAAATCGTTGGAGATTTTTTCCGCATTCCGCGGAGGATCGGCACTTCCCGATCAAGCGCTGACAGCACTCCGGTTCGTATACCAGGGGCTGCGCACATGTTTTATTATAATACTCCTATGGCTAAGTGAGGGCGTTTAAGCTGCATAGTCTGATTGCCTGGTTCGTAGCGCTAAGCAACTCCTTCAAGGACCATATAATTGGATAAAGATTGCTTAGATACCGTCCCGAACACCTCCGTACTACCTACGTGAGGGCAGAAGCCGACGACTGGCCAACCCTCAGATTTCATATAACACGGCCGCACAGGAGGAAACAATTAAAACATAACAAGCATTATATTACACACTGGCTTTGTTTTTATCATACAAGGCATGGACACAATGCAAATGTACTCATTCGAAAATAATGTCATGCCCGCATTGCGCTGTTGCAAGTCGAGACCCTTCTAGGACATCCGCAAAATATCGCTCGGGTGTGCGGTGCTCCTTGCACTCAAGCGGTCCTCGGGCCACGTCAACAGCGTTCATCTTCGCCCACCACATCTTGCAATGGGCGAAGGCCATGCGGGAACCTTCGATGCAGGCTGATCGCTTGACGATATCCAGCCGCGGACAGGCTTCCACTAGTCGCCTCACGAGTCCGAAGTAGCTGCCAGGCATAGCTTCAGCTGGCCACATCGGGATCATCAAATCCTTCATGGCTAGTTCGGACACCCTGTGCAGCTCCACCAGCTGTTTCAGCTGATCTGTGAAGGACACAGGATGCTCTGGCTTCGCATACTGCGACCAGAATAGCTTCTCCGTCGAACTCCCTCCTTCAGCTCGGTAGAACTCAGCAGCATCTAATACGTTGCGTGGTAAATCCGCAAACGCCCCTGGGGAACTCCGAACCCGGGTTAGTAAAAGGTACTGCTTCTCCACATACTTGCTTTGCAGCTTAAATGCCTTACCCGCCGTAATCTTCTAGGCCTCCTGGATCTCCTGGAGAGCGGCCTGGGCCTCATTTCGTGCCGTCTCCGCACTTTTACAAGCCTGGGCGAGTTCGGCCCCTTGAACCGAAGCATCATGCTCCAAGGCCTCGCATTCTTTCACCGCATCGTGGAGCTCCTGCTGGACCTCCTTGACCCGGGCCTCGACCATTTTCTGGGCGGCTTGCTGCTCGACGGCCTTCCCCTCAGCTTCGGCCAGAGCCTTTTTTATGGCCTCGACCTCGGTCGCGGCTCCTCCACATATTACGACATTACGGTCAGTATACAACGCTTGTTCTTTCCGAACACACAGCAAGTCGTCATTAACCTTGCTTCTCCTGGAGCCGAATCGTCACCTCGCCGAGCTTGTTCTCGGTCCGCTCCAGCCTCTGCTTCGGTTCAGAGACTTCGGCTGCATGTGAGGTTGCGGCCAATAGTGACGCCTGCTTATTGGTATATATTAAGTTAGTCTCCTATAACAAAGAATTGATCCTCTGTCCGGTTCTTCTTGCCGAATACCGGACAGTGTCTCAGGGGCTACTGACTACATGGGTTTTTTCTCTTTCTATGTCACTTACCTCGAAACCTGCTAACAGGTTGCTGCAGGCCTCGTTCAGTCTGCTCTTGGCGGACTGAACCTTCTCGATCACCGCACCCATAAGGACACGGTGCTCGTCCACGACGGAGGTGCCTCGTAGCGCCTCCATCAGGTTATCTGGCACCCCTGGATGGACAGGGGCGACCGATGGAAGCGGCGCACCCCCCTCCTTCAAAGGGGGCTGCTCGTCTGACTCCAAAGCCATAGGGGTCTCCGGAATAGTATTCGGTTGAGGGCCGAACTGGACGCGGCCCTCTTCGGCAGTCTCCATGGGGATCGGCTCCCCCATGTGTCCGGCAGTGGAGGCTTCGCCTCGTGGCGCCTCCTGGACAGCGTCCTAGGCTCCTCCCCGGTTCGGAGCGGCCCTCTGAGACAACACTTCGGTGACATCCCTGGCCCCAGGGGAATAAGCAGGCGATGGCGACATGCTCGCCATCTCCAACGGAGCCAACGAACCCCCAGACGAGGATCGTTGGATTAGGTCGCGGGCCGGACTGTAATAGTACACTTAACTATGTCAAGATAATGGAGAGAAAGGGCCGGTGTACGCACAAGCGAGGCATGTCACTTACGATGCGGCCTGGGGCTTAGTGCGGGGGCGTCGTTCTGGACTGCTGTCAATGTTCCACACGGTGTTGACCGCCGGGACGCCCTTCCCCTTCTTGGGCGTTTCCGCCTATAAATGCGCCAAAGCCGCCCTCTTCTTTTTCCTCTCCTCAGGGGGAGGGTTGTTTTCTTCCTCCTCCTCTTCCTCGTCGTTGTCCTCAGGGACAAAGGAATGAGCTTCGTCGTCTTCGGACGTCACGTCCGAAGTGCCCTTGCGACGGGGGCCACTCTTGGCCCCCTTTGCCTTCTTCTTGGCCTTCTTCTCCGGCGCCTTATATGGCGCCGACACCAGCATCTTCGCTAGACGCGGGATGACTGGTTCTTCAGGCAACGGAGCCGGACACTGGATCCGCTTCGCCCTCTCCATCCAGTCCTGAAAAAGCAACAATAAAAGCTCAGGCGTCATCCTTGAAAACAAACAAGTGGAGAATGCATGGAAAACGACATACCTCGCTAGCGGGGTGTTTAGCGTCGTGTCCGCGATCTGAATCTGCGGCCGGCGGTTTCTCATTGCCCTTAAAGAGCAACTTCCATGCGCCTTCGTGTGTAGTCTCGAAGAGCCTCACCAGGGTCTGGTGCTTCTTCGGATTGAACTCCCACAGCGGGCGGCTTCGGCGCTGGCGCGGAAGGATCCGGCGAACTAACATCACCTGGATCACATCAACGAGCTTGACGCTCTTGGTTACCATGCTCTGAACATGCGTCTGCAGCGCTATCAGCTCATCAGGAGAACACAAGTCCGGACTCTTCTCGACCTAGGAGGTGAGTCGCATAGGAGCGCCGGAGCGGAATTCGGCAACTGCGGCCCAGGTGGTGCCGCGTGGTTCTGTGACATAGAACCACTGCTTCTGCCACTCCTTTACCGTATCCACAAAAGTGCCTTTGGGCCAGGAGACGTTGGACAATTTACTCACCATTGCCCCTCCGCACTCTATATGCTTGCCATCCACCACCTTTGGCTTCACGTTGAAGACTTTGAGCCACAGCCCGAAGTGGGGTTGGATGCGGAGGAAGGCCTCACACACGACGATAAACGCCGAGATGTTGAGGAAGGAATTCGGGGACAGATCATGGAAATCTATCCTGTAATAATACATTAGCCCGCGGACAAAAGGGTGGAATGGAAACCCTAGCCCGCGGAAGAAATGAGGGAGGAATACTACCCTCTCGTTGGGCTCCGGCGTGGGGACGATTTGTCCCTCGGCCGGCAAGCGGTGGGCGATTCCCTTCGCCAAATATCCGGCCGCCCGGAGCTCAGTAATGTCCTCCTCCTTGACGGAGGAGACCATCCACTTGCCCTGACCACAGGATCTGGACATGGTTGCTTGAGTGGAAAGGAGATGAGAACTTGGGCGTTGGCGCTCGAGATTGGAAAGGCGGAGACAAAGAGAGAGCGTGAGAAGAGGAAGAGGGAATCCTTATACCCTTATAAAGACAACATATATTAAACGTCTCCTCACTCGTCTTAAGATCCGCCTATTCCCACGGGTTGTATAAACGGCACAGTTGGGTTACCCATGCCCGCATTGATGAGAATCCCACAATAAGGGGACACAATCTCTGCTTCGACAAGACGTGCCAATAGCAACCGCGTCTTGAAACGTGGGATGGCAGATGAAAAATGGTTCGAAATTATGACCGGACGGACGTGATGTTACGTTGCAGAAAGCTGTCAGCGGATGGAACTCGTGTAAAAATATATACTCTCTCTGCGGTTGTGTGTGGTGTGTGTATCAGGTCCGGATACAATCATCGCATCCGAAGACTATCTTGGAGTTCGGAAAAAGGGGAAACCGCCTTGCAATGCCGAAGACAAATCTGCGCGCCGGAATCCTCGTCATTGAAGCCAGGTTCAGGGGCTACAGAGGGAGTCCTGGACTAAGGGGTCCTCGGGCGTCCGGCCTGTTATTCATTGGGCCGGACTGATGGGCTGTGAAGGCATGAAGGCCGAAGACTATACCCGTGTCCGGATTGGACTCTCCTTGGCGTGGAAGGCAAGCTAGGCGACCGACTATGAAGATTCCCTCTTATGTAACCGACCCCCTGTAACCCTAGATCTCTCCGGTGTCTATATAACCCGGAAAGTGTAGTCCCGATAGGCGGATACTCATTACCATATTCACATAGGCTAGACTTCTAGGGTTTAGCCATTACGATCTCGTGGTAGATCAACTCTTGTAATACTCATATTCATCAAGATCAATCAAGCAGGAAGTAGGGTATTACCTCCATAGAGAGGGCTCGAACCTGGGTAAACATCGTGTCCCCCGTCTCCTGTTACCATCGATCCTAGACGCACAGTTCGGGACCCCCTACCCGAGATCCGCCGGTTTTGACACTGATAGGTATTCTTGTATTTTTGGTTTAATAGATCTGAAAATAAATGCAAAGGAAAATTAGATCGCAAAGGCAAATATATGAGAAAGAGACCCGGGGGCCGTAGGTTTCACTAGTGGCTTCTCTCGAGAAAAATAGAAAACGGTGGGTGAACAAATTACTGTTGGGCAATTGATAGAATTTCAAATAATCATGACGATATCCAGGCAATGATCATTATATAGGCATCACGTCCAAGATTAGTAGACCGACTCCTGCCCGCATCTACTACTATTACTCCACACATCGACTGCTATCCAACATGCATCTAGTGTACTAAGTTCATGGAGAAACGGAGTAATGCAATAAGAATGATGACATGATGTAGACAAGATCTATCTATGTAGAGATAGACCCCATCGTTTTATCCTTAGTAGCAATGATACATACGTGTCGGTTCCCTTTCTGTCACTGGGATCAAGCACCGTAAGATCAAACCCGCTACAAAGCACCTCTTCCCATTGCAAGATAAATAGATCAAGTTGGCCAAACAAAACCCAAATATCGGAGAAGAAATACGAGGCTATAAGAGATTATGCATAAAAGAGATCAAAGAAACTCAAATACTTTCATGGATATAAAAAGATATAGCTGATCATAAACTCAAAGTTCATCAGATCCCAACAAACACACCGCAAAAAGAGTTACATCATATGGATCTCCAAGAGACCATTGTATTGAGAATTCAGCGAGAGAGAGGAAGCCATCTAGTTACTAACTACGGATCCGAAGGTCTACAAAGAACTAGTCAAGCATCATCGGAGAGGCACCGATGGAGGTGTTGAACCCTATCCGTGATTGTGTCTAGATTGGATCTGGTGGTTCTGGACTCTGCGGCGGCTGGATCAATATTTCATCAACTCCCTGAGGGTTTTGGGAATATTGGGGTATTTATAGAGCAAAGTGGCGGTCCGAGGGGCACCCGAGGTGGGCACAACCCACCAGGGCGTGCCTGGGCCTCCTGGCATGCCCTGGTGGGTTGTCCTCTCCTCGGAGCACCCCCAGGCGTAGCCAGGGCCCATTATGTGTCTTCTGGTCCAAAAAAATCTCCGTGAAGTTTCGTTGCATTTGGACTCCGTCTGATATTGATTTCCTGCAATGTAAAAAACAAGCAGAAAACAGCAACTGGCACTTGGCACTATGTCAATAGGTTAGTACCAAAACATTATATAAAATGACTATAAAATGATTATAAAACATCCAAGATTGATAATATAACATCATGGAACCATCAAAAATTATATATGCGTTGGAGACTTATCTCTGTGTCGGGGTGTCGTGTCGGGGTCACGGGGTCGGGGTGTCGGGGTCGGGATGGCAAATCCTCGACCCCTCGTCCCCTTTTCCCCTTTTCCCCTCGACCCCTCGAAACCTCGATCCTTGACCCCTAGACCCTCGACTCATTTTTCATCTTTCTTCTTCTAATAATCTAAACCTAAACCTAGCACTAACCTAAACCTACCACTAACCTAAACTTTCTTCTTCTAATAATCTAATGTTCTTTTTTTTCAACTTTCTTCTTTTTTCCCATCTTCTTCTTTCTTCTTCCTCTTCTTCTTCTTCTATTCTTCTCCTCCTGCTCCTCCTCCTCTTCTTCTTCTTCTTCTTCTTCTTCTTCTTCTTTATTTTCCTTTTTCCTCTCCTTCCTTTTCTTCTTCTTCCTTCTTTTCCTTCTTCATGTTGTCTTCTTCTTCTTCTTCATTTTCCTTATTTTCCTTTTTCCTTTCCACTTCTACTTTTTCTTCTTTTCTTCTTAATATAAAAAACTAACCAACAATCTAACTTACAATCTACTAACCTAAAAAAAGCTAACCTACAATCTACTTATTCTACTTCTTCTTCTTCTTCTTATTTTTCTTTCCTTCTCCTCCTCCTCCTACTCCTCCTCCTCCTCCTCTTCTTCTTCTTCTTCTTCATCATCATCATCTTCTTCTTCTTCTTCTTCTTCTTCTTCTTCTTCTTCTTATTCTTCTTCTTCTTCTTCTTATTTTCTTCTTCCTTCTTTTCCTTTTTCCTCTTTTCTTCTCATCTTCTCCCCCTTTTCTTCTTCTTCTTCTTCTTCTTCTTCTTCTTCTTCTTCTTCTTCTTCTTCTTCTTCTTCTTCTTCTTCTTCTTCTTTTCTTCATCTTTTTTCATCTTTTTTTACTTCCTTTAATTATATCTGTTTAACTAAAACCTAACACTAATCGAATATAATCTTGCTAACTATATATCTAATATATCTAATATCTAAAACAGAAAAGAAAAAACAGAAAAAACAGAAAAAGGGGTGGCAGGGGCTCACCGTGGGGGGCGGCGACGGGGCGGGGTGGCGACGGGGCGGGGAGGGGGCGGCGATGGGCGAGGACGGGTCGACCCGTGGCTGTGGCGGGAAGGCGGCAGCGGGGAGGCTCGGGAGGGGGTTGGGGAGGCCGGGATGGGGCGGGGAGGGGGCGGTGACGGGGTAGGGAGGGGGCGGCGGCGACGGCAACGGCGCGGGGTGGCAGGGAGGGGCGGCGATGGGGCGACGATGGGACGGGGTGGCAGAGAGGGAGGAGTGACAGAGAGGGAGTGGGCCGGTGGGGCGGTGGGGCGACGGGGCGGCGGCGGTGCTCGTCGGGCCTGGATGAGAAATAGGAGAAAGGGAGAGAGAGGGTGATGGCAGGGGCGCGACATTAAGTCAAAATCAAAGCGTTGCCGTCCGCCAAACCCCCTCTTTCCTGCCCGCTAGCAGACGGCAAAGAGGGGGGCCATTAGGGTTTAACAGCCAGTGGGCCAAACCCCCTATTTGTCGTCCGCTGTAGACGTCAAAGAGCTAGCTGATGGCAAAGCCACCCTTTGTCGTCTGCTAGCTCTTTGTCGTCTGTTTTCTTCTAGCTGATGGCAAAGCCACTCTTTGCCATCCGCTAGCAGACGGCAAAGACGTGGCAGACGACAAATCTTCTTATTCCAGTAGTGTTCTATCATCAACTATCATATGTTGATTGAAAAAATCAGAGAGCCTTAAAACCCTGGAAGAGTGTCGACACGACAAGACAAAAACAATAGAATGGCAGGACGATGGAACCCTGTACAAGCAACCGTTGCAATTCGTAGGTTATACAGTGAAATTTAACCCAGAACTGGTTCCTGCAGAAGGAACCAGTAATTGTTGACCACCATGAGATTTTTGATGGTTGTGGGTATTGGCGACATGCTTGTTAGCTAAGAAGACCCAGTCTCAGAAGGATCTTATTTTGATACAAGAACTCAAGGTTTTGAGGAAAAGGTCATGGCCTTACCGAAAGAGCACCAGTGAAGGAGTTATCCCGGAGAATATGAGAAGACCGACACCGTCAACCCAAAGGACGGAGTACATGAGTTTTGTTGGAACCGTAACCATGTTTCTAAGGGTAGTAGCACCCCGTACCTTGTGTTGATGAATTGATTTTCAAGAAGACCCCCCAAACATAACCTTCTTTCTAGCCTCTCCGTATCTCGAGGATGAGATTCCTTTTCAGGGTGGTAGTTTGTAACATCCAAAAATTCTAAATTTTGGAACGTTATATTAAATAAATAATTATGATTGCTTGTTTGATTGTTGTGTGATTGATTGTGTGAAATTGAGTGGAAAATGAAACTTTTTGAAATTTGAATGAGAGTGAATAAAAGGACTTCCCCAAAATTTTCATCTTGCATTTTGATCTCCATGAATTCAAATTCATTTAATCACAAAAAACCTGGAGTGCAAATAATATGACTTCTTACATTTAAAGAAATGAAAAGGGGTTTTGAAAAAGATTTGAATTCCATTTGAAAAATAGTCCAACTCAGAAACTTTATGCCACTCAAAGAGTTTCATGAGAGAAGATAATAGGACTCCTTAAAAATGTACGAAATAGAGTGGGAAGTGATGAGGATCACTTTTGAATTTAATTTGGTTCACTTTTGAAAAGTTTTCCATTGAGGTTCAAAATCATTTCCATTTATTCAAATAAAATAAAGAGGGAAGGAAATATGACTCCTTCAAATATCAGAAAGAAAATATGGAAATGGATTATGTAACCAACAGAAAGTTATTTTAAAATTATTTGAAATCATTTGCATGTCTATTTCTTGAATTCATTGAATATTGATCTATTCAGTTTTATGCAAATTATTTCTCCAAAAAATAAATAAAGAAAAGAGAGAGTATAAAATGACTTCCTCAAATATAAAAGAATTGGGAAAATTATTATAATATTCTTTGGATTTTATTTGATAATTATTTTATTGGCCTAAAGTGCATTTATTACATTAGAAAATTATTTTCAAAATTATCTGTGCTGGTATTAATGTTCATTATTCTCTATATTTTCAATAGTGATTTTAGAAATTTGTGTGGTATTTTTAGAAATGTGTTTGGATTTATTTTTGGCCTCAAAGATTTTCTATTAAAATAAGAAAAAACACACACACGCGCGCACACACACACCAGCCGGCCCAGGGCCATTCGGCCCAGACCAGCCCCGTGCCCGAAACCCCTAGGTGCCGGCGATCCGCCCCTCTCTTTCACTCGCTCGCCTCTCCCGCACTCCCCGACAAGTGAGACCCGCCCCACCTCGTCGTCCCTAACCTCCCGAGTCACTCGGGATGAGCCGCGCGCGCCGCCCGCAGCCACCGGCTGCAACCCTCGTGCGGATAGGCCTTATCCGCGGCAGCCGCATGATACGTCTCCAACGTATCTATAATTTTTGATTGTTCCATGATATTATATTATCTATTTTGGATGTTTTATATGCATTAATATGCTAATTTATATTATTTTTGGGACTAACCTATTATCCTAGAGCCCAGTGCCAGTTTATGTTTTTCCTTGTTTTTGAGCTTCGTAGAAAAGGAATACTAAATGGAGTCCAAATAGAATAAAACTTCACGATGATTTTTCTTGGACCAGAGAACACCCATGGGACTTGGAGTACAAGTCAGAAGAGCCACGAGGCGGCAGCAAGGGTGGAGGGCACGCCCTAGGGGGGCGCCCCCTAACTTGTGGGCCCCTCGGTGACTCCCTGACCTAGATCATCCTCCTATATATTCACATATATTCCAAAACCCTCAGAAGCATCCACGAAAACACTTTTCCACCGCTGCAACCTTCTGTTCCCGTGAGTTCCCATCTTGGGGCCTTTTCTGGCATCTAGCCGGAGGGGGATTCGATCACGGGCGGCATCTACATCAACTCTATTGCCCTTCCGATGAAGCATGAGTAGTTTACCTTAGACCTACAGGTCCATAGCTAGTATCTAGATGGCTTCTTCTCTCTCTTTGATTCTCAATACCATGTTCTCCTCGATGTTCTTGGAGATCTATCCGATGTAATCTTCTTATGTGGTGTGTTTGTCGAGATCCGATGAATTGTGGATTTATGACCAGCTTATCTATGAATATTATTTGAATCTTCTCTGAATTATTATATGAATTATTTGATATCTTTGTATTTCTCTTTGAACTATCGGTTTGGTTTGGCCGACTAGATTTTTTTTCTTGCAATGGGAGACGTGCTTAGCTTTGGGCTCAATCTTGCGGTGTCCTCACCCAGTGACAAAGCAGGGGTAGCGAGGCACGTATTGTATTATTGTCATCGAGGATAAAAAGATGGGGTTTACATCATATTGCTTGAGTTTATTCCTCTACATCATGCGATCTTACTTAAGGCGCTACTTTGTTCTTTATGAACTTAATACTCTAGATGCATGCCGGATAGCGATCGATATGTGGAGTAATAGTAGTAGATGCAGGCAGGAGTCGGTCTACTTGACACAGACATGATGCCTATATTGCATAATCATTGCCTTGGATATCGTCATAACTTTGTGCTTTTCTATCAATTGCTCGACAGTAATTTGTTCACCCACCGTATTAATCGCCTTCATGAGAGAATACTCTAGTGAAACCTATGGCCCCCGGGTCTATTTTCCATCATATTAGTTTCTGATCTACTATTTTGAAGTCTTTTATATTTAGACCTATAAACCAAAAAAAACCAAAAATATTTGATCTTTTCTTTAGTTTTATCTATCTCTATCGGATCTCACCTTTGCAAGTGACCATGAAGGGATTGACAACCCCTTTATTTCATTGGGTGCAAGTGTTTGATTGTTTGTGTAGGTGCATCTATTGGGGACTTGCGCGTTTCTCCTACCGGATTGATACCTTGGTTCTTAACTGAGGGGAATACTTATCTCTACTGTGCTGCATCACCCTTTCCTCTTCAAGGGAAAAAACAATGCAAGCTCAAGAAGTAGCAGGAAGAATTTCTGGCGCCGTTGCCGGGGAGATCTACGTCAAGCCTACAAAGTACCCATCATAAACTCTCATCTATTGCATTACATTATTTTCCATTTGCCTCTTGTTTTCCTCTCCCCAACCACTAAAACAATTTTCAGAAAAATACAAAAATATTTGCCTTTTTATTCGCCTTCTTTCCATATACCTTTTTGCTCGTTTGCTATCTTTGCTTGGGTTGCCATGTGCCTTCTATTTGCTTGCATCTTTGCTTGCTAAAAATCTATTGATATGGATTGATACGTCTCCGTCGTATATATAATTTTTGATTGTTTCATGCCAATATTATGCAACTTTTATACAATTTTTGGCAACATTTTATATGATTTATTTGGACTAACCTATTGATCCTGTGCCCAGTGCCAGTTCCTGTTTGTTGCATGTTTTTTGTTTCACAGAAAATCCATATCAAACAAAGTCCAAACACGATAAAAATTTACAGAGAATTATTTTGGAATATATGTGATTTTTGGGAGGTGGAATCAACGCAGACGGGGGCCCACGATGACTAAAACCCACTAGGGCGCGCCCAAGTGTCTTATGCTCTCTTCGAACATCGGTTGGAGCTATACTTCGGGCGCAAGGAAGCTTATATCCAGAGAAAAATCATGGTAAAATTTCAGCGCGATCGAAGTTACGGATCTCCCGGAATATAAGAAACGGTTTTCGGCCAGATCTGAGGAACGCGAAATAGAAGAGAACAGAGAGGGAGATCCAATCTCGGAGGGACTCCCGCCCCTCCACCGCATGGAGGCCATGGACCAGAGGGGGAACCCACCTCCCATCTAGGGGGAGGCCAAGGAAGAAGAAGAAGTAGGGGGCTCTCTCCCCCTCTCTCCCGGTGGCGTCTGCGTGCCGCCGGGGCTAGGATCGTGACGGCGATCTACATCAACAATCTTGCTACCGTCAACACCAACTCTCTCCCCCTCTATGCAGCGGTGTAACCTCTCTTCTCCCCGCTCTAATCTCTACTTAAGCATGGTGCTCAACTCCAAATATTATTTCCCAATGATCTATGGTTATCTTATGATGTTTGAGTAGATCCGTTTTGACCTATGGGTTAATTATGATCTTGGTTGGTATGATTGTATATTTTATTTATGATGTTGTCCTACGGTGCCCTCCGTGTCATGCAAACACGAGGGCCCCCCGCTGTAGGGTGTTGCAATATGTTCATGGTTTGCTTATTGTCGGTGTTGCGGGGGTGACAGCAGCCTAAACGCGGATAAGTGGGTTATGGCATTTGAGAGTAAAGAGGACTTGATATTTAATGCTATGGTTGGGTTTCACGACCTTAATGATCTTTAGTAGTTGCGTATGCTTGCTAGGGGTCCAATCATAAGTGCATATGATCCAAGTAGAGAAAGTATGTTAGCTCATGCCTCTCCCTCATATAAAATTACAAGAATGATTACCGGTACTTGTTATCGATTGCCTAGGGACAAATGACTTTCTTGTTGACAAAAGCTATCCACCTTTATTACCTTGCAATTTATTCGTAATTTTATTCTCGCAAAGTACTCGTGGTTTTATTCTTGCCAAATAGCTTGATACTTGTTTTAGGTAAAGAAAACGTCAAGTGTGCGTAGAGTTGTATCGGTGGTCGATAGAACTTGAGGGAATATTTGTTCTACCTTTAGCTCCTCGTTGGGTTCGACACTCATATTTATCGAAGAAGGATACAAACGATCCCCTACACTTGTGAGTTATCATGGATCCACTTAAAGTTTTCTACTTGGATCATCTTCGATCCATATGTGCTCGTGCTGAAACCCCAACTAGTTTAGTTGAGGGAAAATCATTAGATGAGCATGCTCATTTTGTGCGTCACCATTTGTCTGAAAAAGGGACACTCTTATGGAATCAAATAAATTGGTTGCTATGCTATGCTTGAAATCTTTTGTGAACTTTATGGTTGTACTTGTTGCTCTAAGAACCCTAAAAAACACCTTCCCTACCTATGTGAGTTTAATGATAATGAAATCTTATCTTCTTACGAAAAGGGTGTTTAAAGTTACTATGATATCGAGAAAATTGAAGAATTTGTTGCTTTTAAGGGTGCTTATGAAGTTGCTTCTTTGATTGAAAAGTATGATATTACCATCTACAAATCTCAAAATTTTGACATACTTAAATATTGCTATGAAAACTATGCTCATAATGCCTATGTTAAGGAATTTATTGTAAGAATGACCGTTGTTTTCGAAGAAAATAATGATATGCATGAATCTATAGATAATTATGATTCCAATGATTTGATTGAAATATCCCTTGCTGAATATGATGCTTGCTATTCTTGTGGCCATGATGCCAATATTTATGGAGATGAATTTGCTATAGTTCCTTATGTTAAACATGAGATTATTGCTATTGCACCCATACTTGATAGTTCCTCGAATCAAAAGCATGATTGCAATGATGTTATTATAAATTCTATTGATGTCAATTGTTCTAATAATATGCAAAACCCCAAGCTTGGGGATGCTAATTTTGCTATGTCCACTACTTATTGTAATGATCATGATTGGGGTGATTCTTCTTATGATCTTGAAAATTTATTTATGCACCATGATGAATATGAAATTAATAATAATGTTTGCAATATTATTGAAAGTGTGTTTGGAAGAGTGTCAACTCTAGGTAATAATGATCCCACTACTTTGGAGATTGATCAATCTTATGAAATTTTTGATAAAAGTGGGCTTGGAGAGGTCATGACTTTAGTTAATGATATTCCCACTATTTTGGAAGAGTGTCAACTTTGCATGCATGTGGATCATCTGGAGAATATGTTATGTGATAGCTATATTGTTGAGTTTGAGTATGATCCCACATGTAATTACTATGAGAGAGGAAAATATTATGGTAGAAATTTTCATGTTATTAAATTACCTCTCGTTATGTTGAGATTGCTATTGTTTCTTTCTTCTTCCTTGCATATGCTTGTTTCTGCTTGCCTTGATAATTTGATTGCGTATAAAATGCCTATGCATAGGAAGTATGTTAGACTTAAATATGTTTGTCACATGTTCTATGATGCTCTCTTCGTGTTTCAGTTACTATCTTTTATGTGAGCATCATTGAATTCTCAAGCCTATCTTGATGGCTATAAAGAAAGAGCTTGTTGGGAGGCAACCCAATTTTGTTTTTGTTCTAGTTATTTTCGTCCCTTTTTTAATAATTTTGTCATCTAGCCTCTGGTTAGATGTGTTTTTATGTTTTAATTAGTGTTTGTGCCAAGTAAGACCTTTGGGATAGCTTATGGTGATAGTTGCTTTGATCTTGCTGAAAAATAGAAACTTTTGCGCTTAGTCCCAAAATTGTTAAAAATCACAGAAGCGCGATAAAATAATTTTTGGAGTCACAGAAGTATTCTAAGTTTACATATTGCTACAGACTGTTCTGTTTTTGACAGATTCTGTTTTCTATGTGTTGTTTGCTTATTTTGATAAATCTATGGGTAGTATCGGGGGGTATGAACCATGGAGAAGTTGGAATACAATAGATATTACACCAATATAAATAAATAATGAGTTGACAACAGTACCAAAAGTGGTGATTTTTTCCTTATACTAACGGATCTCATGAGATTTTCTGTTCAGTTTTGTGTTGTGAAGTTTTCAAGTTTTGGGTAAAGATTTGATGGACTATGGAATATGGACTGGCAAGAGCCTAAGCTTGGACATGCCCAAGGCACCCCAAGGTAATATTCAAGTACAACCAAGAGCCTAAGCTTGGTGATGCCCCGGAAGGAATCCCCTCTTTCGTCTTCGTCTATCGGTAACTTTACTTGAGGCTATATTTTTATTCACCACATGATATGTGTTTTGCTTGGAGTGTCTTGTATGACATGAGTCTTTACTTTTTAGTTTTCCAAAATCATCCTTGCTGTACACACCTTTTGAGAGGGGCACACATGAATCGTGAATTATTAGAATACTCTATGTGCTTCACTTATATCTTTTGAGCTAGGCAATTTTGCTCTAGTGCTTCACTTATATCTTTTTATAGCATGGCAGTGGTTTTATTTTATAGAAACTGTTGAACTCTCTTGCTTCACTTATTTATTTTGAGAGTCTCTCTAAACAGCATGGTAATTTGCTTTGGCTATGAATTTAGTCCGAATATGATGGGCATCCAAGAGGGATATAATAAAAACTTTCATATAAAGTGCATTGAATACTATGAGAAGTTTGATTCCTTATGATTGTTTTGAGCTATAAAGATGGTGATATTAGAGTCATGCTAGTGATTAATTGTGGATTGTAGAAATACTTGTGTTAAAGTTTGTGATTTCCGTAGCATTCTGAAAGTGCAACTATCCCTGGGTGGTTTTGGTAATTCCTAACAACATATAGCTCACTGAGCTAATGCTATTCCAAGATGAATATTTCAGGAAAGCTCAATGATTGGCATTCAAAATGCTAAGGACAAAATATTGGCTCAAGCTCAAAGCACAAGACTCTACATTTTCTATTTTAGTGATCCAAGATCACATTGAGTCTATAGGAAAAGCCAATACTATTAAGAAGGGATGAGGTGTTGCTTAATGAGGTTCTTGCACAAAATGCTTAGTGATATGCTCCAAAACCCTCCACTACTTTCTCACATCCACATATGTCCCAAACCTAAAAGTCCAACTTGGCCCCACTGAAATTTCATATCCGGAGCCACCAAGTTCAGTTGACATAGCCACTGCCAGAAACCATAGTCTTTTTGGTCTCACCGAGATGGGATTGTAATCTCTCTGTTTCCCTTCGTAACGTTTCGGTTAAACCGAGATGAGCGATCGGTCCCACCGAGATTGCAATGCAAACACTCTGTTTCCTTTTCGTAACGTTTCGGTCCAACCGATATGAGCGAATCGGTCCCACCGAGTTTGCCTGACCAACTCTTTGTTAGTCTATTACCAAAATCGGCCTCACCGAGTTTGTGTAATCGGTCTCACCGAGATTACGTTATGCCCTAACCCTAACAAAATCGGTCCCACCGAGTTGACGTGTCAGTCCCACTGAAACACCTAACAGTCACATATATACCCCTCCACCCACTCTTCATTCGTGGAGAGATCCATCAGAACATGCCTACACTTCCAACACATGTATTCTGAGAGAGAACCGCCTACACTTGTGTTGAGGTCAAGATATTCCATTCCAACCACATAAATCTTGATCTCTAGCCTTCCCCAAGTAGCTTTCCACTCAAATATTCTTTCCACCAAATCCAAATCCTATGAGAGAGAGTTGAGTGTTGGGGAGACTATCATTTTAAGCACAAGAGCAAGGAGTTCATCATCAACACACCATTTGTTACCTCTTGGAGAGTGGTGTCTCCTAGATTGGCTAGGTATCACTTGGGAGCCTCCGACAAGATTGTGGAGTTGAACCAAGGAGTTTGTAAGGGCAAGGAGATTGCCTACTTCATGAAGATCTACCCTAGTGAGGCAATTCCTTCGTGGGCGATGGCCATGGTGGGATAGACAAGGTTGCTTCGTATTGGACCCTTTGTGGGTGGAGCCCTCCGTGGACTCACGCAACCGTTACCCTTCGTGGGTTGAATTCTCCATCAACGTGGATGTACGATAGCACCACCTATCGGAACCATGGATAAAAAATCTCCGTGTCAACATTGCGTTTGCTCCCTCAAACTCGTCCCTTTACCTTCATATGCAATTGTTTTACATTCCGCTGCTATACTCTTAGAATTGCATGTGTAGGTTGTTTGCTTGACTTGTGCTAAGTTGCTAAAATCTGCCAAGAACTAAAATTGGGAAAAGGCTAGATTTTTATTTTGTCAAGTAGTCTAATCACCACCCTCTAGACATACTTTCGATCCTACAAGTGGTATTAGAGCTTTGGTCTCCATTTGCTTTGATTTCCATAGCTTTTGGTGGTCATAGCCTTGGTTTCACAACCTAGGAGAGTATGGCGTCTAGCGAGGGAAATTACCACCGTAGAGGTCCTTACTTTGATGGTACAAATTTTGCTAGTTGGAAGCATAAGATGAAAATGCATATTCTTGGACATAACCCCGCCGTTTGGGCTATTGTGTGTATTGGCTTGCAAGGTGAATTCTTTGATGGGAGAGAACTAAACCGTGAAGCTACCGCGGAAGAGTTGAAGATGCTACAATACAATGCTCAAGCTTGTGATATTCTCTTCCCGAAGAATTCAACAAAATCAGCCGTCTTGAGAATACAAAGGAAATTTGGGGATACTTTGGTTGATATGCACGAAGGTACCGACTCCGTCAAGGAATCCAAATTGGATGTGCTTCAAAGTCAACTTGACAAGTTCAAAATGAAGGATGGTGAAGGTGTCGCTGAAATGTACTCTAGGCTTGCTCTCATCACAAATGAGATTGTCGGCTTAGGAAGTGAAGAAATGACCGACAAATTCATCATCAAGAAGATCCTAAGAGCCTTGGATGGAAAATATGATACCGTGTGCACTTTGATCCAAATGATGCCCAATTACAAAGATTTCAAGCCAACGGAAGTCATTGGAAGAATTGTTGCTCATGAGATGTCACTCAAGGATAAGGAGGAGCTTCACAACAAGTCAAGTGGTGCTTACAAAGCCTCGTGTGATGCTCCCACATCATCAAGTGAGAAGCAAACCTTCAATGAAGAATTGAGTCTAATGGTGAAGAACTTCAACAATTTCTACAAGAGTAGAAGCAAAGAAAGAAGTTCCAAGTCAAGGTCCTACAATGACAAAAGATCTTCTAGTCGTGAGCGTAATTGCTACAATTGTGGAAGACCCGGACACTACTCCAATGAGTGTACGACCCCCTACAAAAGAAGAGAAGATTCTCCCAAAAGAAGAAGTAGAAGAGAAGAGTCACCACCAAGAGAAAGGAGGAGTAGAGATGATCGTTATGAACGAAAACCCTCTCGGAGAAGCAATGACTTGGAAAGGAAGGAAAAGTCATCAAGGAGCTACACAAAAAGAAGACATCAAGCTCATGTTTGTGAATGGGTATCCGGCTCCGACTCCGACAATCACTCCGAAAGGAGTTATCACTCCGACTCCGAATATACTCAAGATGAAGGTGTTGCCGGTCTAGCACTTGTGTCAACAAACTCCTACGACATATTTGACTCACCAAATGAAGGAATTGGTAGATGCTTCATGGCCAAAGGTCCAAAGGTAACACATCCCGAGTATGTTGATTTCAATAGTGATGAAGATGATTTGCTAGGTGATGATGATTTACTTGTTGACAACTCTAGTGATGAAAACTATGATGAAACGTCAATTAATCATGCTAATCAAGATAAAACAAATGATGATGATAAGAAGGAGATTGAGCGTCTAACTAAAGAACTAAACACTCTTAAGTTATCTCATGAAACTACCTTGGAAGATCATCGAGAACTTTTAAAGACTCATGACAAGCTACGCTTTGAAAAGCTCAACCTTGAGCAAGAGCAAGAGTTTTTTAAGGCAATCAATGATGATCTTCGCAAGAAAAGTTCTTCTTACATTGCCAAGCATTTACTCTTGTCTACCTACATGCCACAAGTTAAATCTAGCAACAAGAACAAGAAAGATGCTTCATCTAGTAGTAACAACAATCATGCTAAATCCAATGTTGTTGCTTCTAGTAGTTCTCTTGATTCCACTAATGATTCTCTTAGCCAAGTTACACTTGAGCAAGAAAATAGCTTGTTGAAGGGAATTATAGAGAAAGGTGTTTACAAGAGCCTTGCCGGAAGTAAGTAATTTGAGGAAATTGTACGCAAGCAAGGAAGACACCGGAAGAATCAAGGTGTTGGTTTTGAACGAAAGTTCAATGCCAATGGAGTTGAGTGGGAAGAAGATCAATACCCCAAGACGAAGTTTGTTCCTCAACAAGAGAAGTATGGTCCTACTTCTTTCAAAGGGACACAAGCTCAAGATGATCTTCCACCAAAAGACCACAAGCAAAAAGGCAAGGACAAGCTTCAAGAGGAAATTGATGCATTTGAAGAAGCACCTAAGGCCTTGGTCAAGTGGGTTCCCAAGACTACATCAAGTTCTACTTCATCAAGTATGACTACGACTCCAAGGAATCCCATCAAGATGGTGTGGATCCCGAAGAAGAAGAACTAGAAAGTTCTTGAGGGTGACTCCGCCAACATACTTCACTCTTATCATTTTGGCAAGGACAAGTGCAAACAACTTCCATATCTTGCACTAGTTCAAGGAGTCACAAACCCTCTTGTTGGTAAGACAAGGGACAAGGTGACCTAATACTTTCATGGACATCATCTTGTGTATGCATCACTCTATGTCTATGGATATCCTTGTTTGTTCCTTATGGGACTAACCCGTGTAGGTATTGAAAGTGCAACTCACTCCAAAGGATTGCTTCGAATGATCTACATCAACATTGAGCTTCTACATCTTCAATACCTACATGAAGTCATCATCGACAAAACCCAAGGTTAGTTCATCCCTCTTAGGGGGGATATCACATCTAGGAGGAGCTTTACTCAAATCAATTGAGCCAAAGCAACTCTAATGGTGTGAACACAACAATGCTTTATGTAAAAGTGGCAACCCCACTTGTGTTTAAACGATGAGTATGACCTATGGTCAAATGTTCTCATTTGACTCCTAAGTCAATATACTCATATATAGATGACCTAGTCATCGCCAAATTGCTTGATAGATGCTAGAGTGATTGTGCATGCTTTGTCACATATTTCATTTGCCATTTTATTGCGTGAGCATGTTGGATGCATATTTTACTCATTCGAGGACATCCATTTGTTGTTTTGATTGTTTCGCTTTTTCTCTTTTGCCAAATGGATGGACAGGAATGCCTAAGAACTCTATCTAGCTATCTATGCTTTCCTCGTCTCAAACTCTATTCATGCTACATCACAAAGTTTGATCAAGTCAGATTCGAACCACTCAGTGTGAGGAGCACTCGGAGTTACCGATTCGTCATAGACTTAAACCTCCAAAACCTCTTTGTGCATCTCAGTCTGATCGATTCATCCCCTTCGGTCCTACAGAGATCACTAAGTTGATCTCAGGTTTTGAATCTCGGTGCAACCGATTAGAACCTTTCGGTCACACCGAGTTGCAGTAACTGCTTGCAGTTTGGCATCTCGGTGCCACCGAGTCGTTCCACTTGGTCACACCGACAGGGTCAGGTTATATATACCGACGGGCCAAATTATGGAAATTTTTCCGAACCTCCTCGCCCGCACATAACCTGCTCTGCCTCTTCGGGTCTCCGGATCATCCTCTCGTCGCCAGCGACCTCCCGCCGCTGGTCTCCACCGCCGTCAACGGCAATCTGCCCCGCCGTTGCCGCCGTAGCAAGTTCGCCACCGAACTAGGGGTCTGCTGTAAGAAAGTTTGCAAAGATGTTTGACCAGAGTGACAGCCAGAACAAGTCTGAACAGCAGGTGGAGATGAGTGAGGGGATCAGATCCCTCCAGCAGTTATGATGATAGCAGCAGGAGCACTCCCAGCAATTTGCCAAAGGCTGCCACCAGGACAAGGAAGAAGAGGAATTCTGACTCAGAAGATGAAGACTATGTGGCAGTTGAAGATGAAGCCACTTCAAAGAAGAAGGTGCTGAAGAAAGAGTATAGCACAGCTGCAGCAACAAAGCCTGGTCTGAAAACAAAGGCTCCAGCAAGAAGACATCCCATGTCTAAGCCAAAAAAAGTTGCCACAGGTGAAAAGTTCACCATTGGGTCTGAAGAAGAGGCAGCTGGTGAAGATAAGAAGAAGAGGGCCAGAACCACTACTACCAGAGTTCTTGGCAAGCCTTCAATGAGGAAAGATTCTGAAGAGGAAGAGGAAGAGGATGCTGCACCAGCACCCAAAGCTCAAAAGCTTATGGGGGATGCAATCAAATCAGGGGCTGCTCCATCTAAGCCCAAACCTGCTCCCAAGGCTGCTGCTCCAGCTCCAAAGCCTAAACCCAAGAGAAGCACTAGGAACATCCCTGCTGAAGAGAAGAACAAGGCCCCGGTGCCTAAAGCTGCTGCTGAAGAAGAAGATGACTCTGTTGTATTGAGGAAGCTGAAACCCAAGATCCCTAACCACACTGATGCACACCCAGTTGCAGAGAACATGAAAATCAGGAAGGATGCAGGATTGAGACTATGGAGACATCTGATCCATATGCTATCAGGAGAAGGACTGCTGTGGACTATAGGTTTCACACTAAGGAATAGCAGGACTTCTATGAGACAATTTTGCTTGACAAGAAGCCCATTGTGTGTGACATGAGATGGGTTGACTGGGAGTTCATCAAGGAGAATGAGGATCACTTCCCTGGTGTGCTTGATAGCTTCAAGGCATGTGGAGTTGACACTTTTGTTGCCCAGAAGCTCACCAAGTGGAATGATGAGCTCATCATGCAGTTCTACTCCACTGCCCACTTCTATCCAGATGGAAGGATAGTGTGGATGTCTGAGGGTACTAGGTACCAATCTACAGTTGAGGAATGGGCCAAGCTTATCAATGCTCCTGAGGAACATGAGGATGACTTGGATATCTATGCAGAGAAGAAGAAAGACCACAACACAATGGCCAACATGTACAAAGAGATCCCAGATGCTGCTTTGGATACACATAAGTTTGGATCTGTTCACTACTTGTTGTCTGGTCTGCCAACAATCAACTGGATCTTAAGGCACACATTGCTACCCAAGTCAGGTGATCACAAGATGATCAGAGGACATGCCATCAACTTGTTGCATATATTTGATGTCCCACAGAAGTTCAAAGTCATGAGCCTGATTGTTGAGACAAACAAGAGGACTGCTGCTGACCAAAAGAGAAGCTGTGGGTATGCCCCACAAATTCAGGAGCTCATCAACTCAAAGATGGGCAAAGGCAAGTACATTTTGGATAAGGAGCACCTGCCCATCTATCCTGAATTTGAAGATAACACAGTTGTGATGAATGAGAATGAACCATCTTCAGCTCAAGCACAGGAAAAGAGAGAGAAGGCTAAGGCAGAGAAGGCTGCAAAGATGCCAACAGGAGAGGAGGCATCTCAGGTATTCTTGAAGAGCAAGCAAGACCAGCTTGGATATCTGATCCAATCCACCCTGAGGATTGAGAAGGGCTTGGCCACCCTGACCAAGAACCAGGAGAGCTTGGAAAGGATTATTGAGACAAAATTCTATGACCTTGATGTCAAGGTGACAGAGATCCAAACTGCAGTTGAGCAACTATAGGAGGAAGCTCAGGAGAAGAAGGGCAAGTCTACCACAGATGCTTTTGCCAGAGTGCCCAGAGGACAGAGATCTGCTGCAGTGCTAGTGACAGACACTAGAGCCACAGCATCAGCACCAGCAGCTACAGCTCCAGTTCCACCTCCAGCAGCTACTCCACCAGCTCCAGCTACTTCATCTGAAGCCTTCGTCCTTGGAGTTCTCTCAACACCACCTCCCGAAGATCAAGCCTGAGAGTCGTTTAGCACTATGCCTTTTTGAACTTTTTGGTAACTTGTTGCCAAAGGGGGAGAAAAATGTATAGATCATAGGCTTCGAGAGAGAGTGTTTCTTTTTTATTCTCTCTTGCTATTTTGGTTGAAACTTTATTGTGTGCTTGTGTGAGATAGTACTTTATGTCCTTGTGAGATACTTGTTTGATCATGTGTTTGATCATATGCTACCTTAATGCTTGTTGGATGATATTATCTTTCATATCCTCTTATGATCATTCACTTGCTTGGTGATGAGTGCATGCTTTTAACTTCTATCATTTTGAGCGCTCCACCAAGATGTATGTGATATGGAAGAGTAACCCATGATCCTAATTGATTGTGCATTTGCATTCAAAAGCAAATTTTAAATAATGCACAAATTTAGGGGGAGCTCTTGCTTATCACATACTTCTCAAAGCGACGATGTTTTTCAATCTTATTTATCATTTGTCGAAGCTTTGATCTATATGTTGTCATCAATTACCAAAAAGGGGGAGATTGAAAGTGCAACTATCCCTGGGTGGTTTTGGTAATTCCTAACAACATATAGCTCATTGAGCTAATGCTATTCCAAGATGAATATTTCAGGAAAGCTCAATGATTGGCATTCAAAATGCTAAGGACAAAATATTGGCTCAAGCTCAAAGCACAAGACTCTACATTTTCTATTTTAGTGATCCAAGATCACATTGAGTCTATAGGAAAAGCCAATACTATTAAGAAGGGATGAGGTGTTGCTTAATGAGGTTCTTGCACAAAATGCTTAGTGATATGCTCCAAAACCCTCCACTACTTTCTCACATCCACATATGTCCCAAACCTAAAAGTCCAACTTGGCCCCACTGAAATTTCATATCCGGAGCCACCAAGTTCAGTTGACATAGCCACTGCCAGAAACCATAGTCTTTTCGGTCTCACCGATAGGGATCTCGGTCTCACCGAGATGGGATTGTAATCTCTCTGTTTCCCTTCATAACGTTTCGGTCAAACCGAGATGAGCGATTGGTCCCACCGAGATTGCAATGCAAACACTCTGTTTCCTTTTCGTAATGTTTCGCTCCAACCAAGATGAGCGAATCGGTCCCACCGAGTTTGCCTAACCAACTCTCTGTTAGTCTATTATCAAAATTGGCATCACCGAGTTTGTGTAATCGGTCTCACCGAGATTATGTTATGCCCTAACCCTAATGAAATCGGTCCCACCGAGTTGACGTGTCGGTCCCACCGAAACACCTAACGGTCACATTATGAACCAAATCGGTCTGACCGAGTTCTTTGAATCGTTCCCACCGAGTTTGGTGATTTGTGTGTAACGGTTAGATTTTGTGTGGAGGCTATATATACCCCTCCACCCACTCTTCATTCGTGGAGAGATCCATCAGAACATGCCTACACTTCCAACACATGTATTCTGAGAGAGAACCGCCTACACTTGTGTTGAGGTCAAGATATTCCATTCCAACCACATAAATCTTGATCTCTAGCCTTCCCCAAGTAGCTTTCCACTCAAATATTCTTTCCACCAAATCCAAATCCTATGAGAGAGAGTTGAGTGTTGGGGAGACTATCATTTTAAGCACAAGAGCAAGGAGTTCATCATCAACACACCATTTGTTACCTCTTGGAGAGTGGTGTCTCCTAGATTGGCTAGGTGTCACTTGGGAGCCTCCGACAAGATTGTGGAGTTGAACCAAGGAGTTTGTAAGGGCAAGGAGATTGCCTACTTCGTGAAGATCTACCCTAGTGAGGCAATTCCTTCGTGGGCGATGGCCATGGTGGGGTAGACAAGGTTGCTTCGTCTTGGACCCTTCGTGGGTGGAGCCCTCCGTGGACTCGCGCAACCGTTACCCTTCGTGGGTTGAAGTGTCCATCAACGTGGATGTACGATAGCACCACCTATCGGAACCACGGATAAAAAATCTCCGTGTCAACATTGCGTTTGCTCCCTCAAAATCCTCCCTTTACCTTCATATGCAATTGTTTTACATTCCGCTGCTATACTCTTAGAATTGCATGTGTAGGTTGTTTGCTTGACTTGTGCTAAGTTGCTAAAATCTGCCAAGAACTAAAATTGGGAAAAGGCTAGATTTTTATTTTGTCAAGTAGTCTAATCACCCCCCTCTAGACATAATTTCGATCCTACACACTCACGTATGGTGAACCGTTATGTGATGAAGTCAGAGAATGATTTATTTATTGATTGTCTTCCTTATGAGTGGCGGTCGGGGACGAGCGATGGTCTTTTCCTACCAATCTATCCCCCTAGGAGGATGCGTCTAATACTTTGTTTTGATGACTAATAGATTTTTGCAATAAGTATGTGAGTTCTTTATGACTAATGTCGAGTTCATGGATTATCCGCACTCTCACGCTTCCACTATTGCTAGCCTCTCTAGTACGACGCAACTTTCGCCGCTGCCTTACACCTACCTTTTACCTTCCTCAAAATAGCCACCATACCTACCTATTATGGCATTTACATAGCCATTCCGAGATATATTGCCATGCAACTTTCCACCGTTTCGTTTATTATGACATGCTCCATCATTGTCATATTGGTTTGCATGATCATGTAGTTGACATCGTGTTTGTGGCAAGGCCACCTTTTCATACTTATACATGTCACTCTTGGATCATTGAACATCCCGGTACACCGCCGGAGGCATTCATATAGAGTCATATTTTGTTCTAAGTATCGATTTGTAATTCTGTAGTTGTAAGTAAATAAAAGTGTGATGATCTTCATTATTAGAGCATTGTCCCATGTGAGGAAACGATGATGGAGGCTATGATTCCCCCACAAGTCGGGATGAGACTCCGGACAAAAAATATAAATAAAAGAAAGGAAAATAAAGAGAAAAAAGAGGCTAAAAAAAGAGATCCCAAGATAATAACAATAAAAATGAGAGAATAGAGAAAAGGGGAAATGTTACTATCCTTTTTTTCCACACTTGTGCTTCAAAGTAGCACCATGATCTTCATGATAGAGAGTCTCCTACGTTATCACTTTCATATACTAGTGGGAATTTTTCATTATAAGAACTTGGCTTGTATATTCCAATGATGGGCTTCCACAAGTTGCCCTAGGTCTTCGTGAGCAAGCGAGTTGGATGCACACCCACTTAGTTTCTTTTTGAGCTTTCATATACTTATAGCTCTAGTGCATAGGTTGCATGGCAATCCCTACTAACTCACATTGATATCTATTGATGGGCATCTCCATAGCCCATTGATACGCCTAGTTGATGTGAGACTATCTCCTTCTTTTTGTCTTCTCCACAACCACCATATTCTGTTCCACCTATAGTGCTATGTCCATGGCTCATGCTCATGTATTGTGTGAAAGTTGAAAAAGTTTGAGAACATCAAAAGTATAAAACAATAGCTTGGCTTGTCATCGGGGTTGTGGATGATTTGAATACTTTGTGTGATGAAGATGGTGTTGGGGAACGTAGTAATTTCAAAAAAAATCCTACGCACACGCAAGATCATGGTGATGCATAGCAACAAGAGGGGAGAGTGTTGTCCACGTACCCTCGTAGACCGAAAGCGGAAGCGTTAGCAACATGCAGTTGATGTAGTCGTACATCTTCACGATCCGACCGATCAAGTACCGAACGCACGGCACCTCCGAGTTCAGCACACACTACAAAAAAATACACTTCCGTGATGATATGTGTTTGTCACAGTAGGTCGCGTTTTTTTTCATGCATGTACATCCATGACAAATTTATGACATAATCAAGATAGTCATACCTGTGCTGTCGTAGAAGTGTTCCATGACATTACCAAAATTATCATCACGGAAGTGTCCACTTCCCTGACGATAAATCGCGCGTCACAGAAGTGCTTTCGTCAAGGGTGACCGACACGTGGCATCCACCGTAACGAAACGCCGTTAAGCTATCGGGCCGGGTTTTGGATCCGATAACCCGTTAACAGCCCCGATCAATGGGGATTTTCCATGTGTAAAATCATCATTGGCTGGAGGAGACACATGTCAGGTCTGGGTTGGCACAGGTGTCACTTATCCAATGGGCGAGACGCGCCTATGATATGTTGACATGTGGACCGGCCCATCAAGTTTAAATGGGCCGGCCCAACTGAAGGCCCACAAGATTTTGCGGACCATAATGGGCCGGCCCAGCTAAAGGCCCACGAGATTTTGCGGACCATAATGGGCTGGCCCAGCTAAAGGCCCACAAGATTTTGCGGGCCATAATGGGCCGACCCAGGTAAAGGCCCACAAGATTTTTGTGTGCTATAATGGGCCGGCCCAGGTAAAGGCCCACAAGATCCTTGCGGATCATAATGGGCCGGCCCAGCTAAAGGCCCACGAGATTTCGCCGACATTAATGGGCCGGCCCAGCTGTAGGCCCACAATATTTTGAGGACCCTAGTAGGCCGGCCCATTAACTGGCTGCCATGTTTTGGGCCAAATGCCGGCCCATATTTGATTCGGTCCATTAATGGCCTGCCACGCTCCGGGCCTAATAGTGGCCCATATGAGATCCGGCCCGTTAAAAGCCTACCATGTTCTGGGCCAAATTACGGCCCAGATCAGGTCCGGCCCTTTAAGAGGCTTTGGGCTCAATTATGGCCCATATCAGATTCGGCCCGTAACCTGGACACTATGCTTTTGGGCCCACTTGCTAAAGGCCCACTTACTAATTCGGCCTGATATTAGTTTTGGCATGTTAAGGGCCCGTTTAAAATTTTGGCCCTATATTAATTTCGGCCTGTTAAAAGCCCGTCATATAGTTGGGCCTAACTACGGCCCGATTTGCATCCGGCCTGCTCGCAGCCGATATCCGATTGGGCCAAACAAGGACTGAGACAATTTTGGCCTGTTAAAAGCCCGTGATTTGATTCGCACAATCATGGGCCAGGGTTCATTTCGGGCTACTGCCGGCCCGTGAGCTATTCGACACGTTTCAGGCCCAACCTACATCATGATTGCATGACAGCCCGATTATGTACCGTAATTTTACGGTTTGGCCGGTTTACTGCGAAGACAGGATATATATACAGTAAAATAACTGCAGCATCGTGAATAAGAAAAAACCTAGACTATACAATAAAGAAATTACGGCATATTACATCCACTGGGCATCAAAGTTTGCCACTATGATAATAAAGCACAAGCAGACAGCAGATTACATACACTGGGCATCAAAGATCGCCACCAGTGCAAATAAACGCGCCGACAAAATAATATACAAACCGACAGAACTTCAATAGAGTTCAAGAAAGGTTAGCCCTGCTGGGGAGCTGCAGCGCAAGTAGCTGAGCAAGATGATGAGACTGCGCTTGTTCAACACTTATATCTTCCTCACTCTGAAAGATAAACAAGCAGACATATGACAGGTTTTGCACATAAAAGTATCAGTGCTGACAATTCATCACATTTCTTACTGACGAATAAAGTGACACAGTTTAAAATTGCATTAACACAATATGGTATTGTTCAGGTCAAGACATGGCAGGAAATGACATTGTGAAGGAGTTGGCAGCTTCACGACACCACTGGATTACAGATGAAGAACTCATAAGTATCAATGGTTAGTGTGCTGTCTATTTATACCATTTCAGATTGGCAAATAAAGAGACAGTTTAAATAATAGTAGAATGATATGACAGTGTTCATAGTTAAGACATTGCAGAATATGACATTGTGCTATAGTGGGTAGGTTCACCACACCACTGGATTACGGAAGAAGAACAGAAGCATACATTCAGTTCAAAAGAAGATCACTTGCTCTGTATAGTTTAATTTACATGGTATGAAGAAGGAACTTGGTTGTACAACTGAAAACTTAAATTGAGAAAGGACAAACTTTTGTTTATGAACTACATAATAAACTTTAAACAAGCAATTTGATGCAAACACCAAAAATAAACAGCTGTTGCAGTCATGCCTAACCAAATATATACAACAAAGTTTGAAGGCTTGAGATGGACAAAATTACATTATTGGTGAAGACAGGCTCTATAAAGGCCTTGTCCATGCTGATGGGGGGGGGCAATTCAAGAAGTTTACCACAGAATCTTCTTCAAAAGCATTGCCTTTATTCTACATTTTGTTAAGAGTAAATATAGATGTGATAATATACGAAAAATGGAGAATATTTAAGATAAGATGAAGAGTGATGCTACATAACCAAGTAGCTATAAATGTAAGTGCAGCGATACAGACAAAAGGTACAGCCAAGAGCAATGCACAGATAAACTTCTTCAGTACCAACCTTATGGTAAGAGTAAATATAGATCTGATGTGTAGAAAATGGAGGGCAAAGGAAAATAAGTGCAGAGTGATGGTACATGAACAACTACCTGTCATTATAAGTACACTGATAAAGGACAGCATGTACTTACAAGAACAATGCAGAGCTAAAAAAACATTGGCATTGGATATATTCTACACTAATGTAACCATTCATACAGATCAGATAATTTGGAGCGAACAATTGATAAGCAAGCTATCATGCATACTACTGTCACATAATGAACCAGGTATGTATGCAAGTACAGTGATACAGGACAACAGGTACTAACAAGGGCAAAGCAGCGGGCAGCATATTTGCGATATCCTGTCGTTCTTGTCAAACCGGAATTCTTCTTCGAGCAGATTTCCTACAAAAAAGATCCGTAAGGCACATGCGGAAAAGTAGAAGTTCAAATTGTCATGTGATTTCATTGACAGTACCTCATCCTGGGAACGAGACTAGTGCATAACAAGGTTTTCCATTCAATGTCTTCTAAATTTAGCACAGGAGACTTCACCGGAAATTCGTTTATAGACTTGCCATCAAAGTGTGATTTCCTCAGGTAACACCGATACTGCTGCAATGCTTCCTTGAAAAGCACAAGCAAGCTTTGCTCGTCATGACTATCCAGATTGACCCTCGCCTAGTTACAACAATGTAATGTAAATCATTGATGTGTTCAATCAGCAGAAAACAGGAAAATAATAACCATGAATAATAGCACTTACACGTAAGTTGGACAGGAAATGTGAAAATGGTGTTTGTCTTCACAATAATCTTCCCATGATGGGAATATATGCACGTAGTCCAGAACAACATTGAAAGCATTGTATTTTAAACTGGGAATAAATGGAATGGGGTTTCAATCTGCAGGAATTGGCCGTCTCTGCAGTTGGGATAGGTCTTCGGCCGGTGGACTTGCTGTACTTTTTGCTGGAGTGGGATTTTTCTGTGGTACAGCTGGTGCTATGGCAAATGAAATCGGTATACCTTTTGCTGGAGTGCAGGTCCTGTGTGGTGGGGCTAGTGGTGTGGCCAGTGAAGTATGGGTACAGTCTGCTGGAGTCGGTCCTACGTTTTGTGTCACTGGTTGTACAACCAATATAAGTGGGCTGCTGTCTGATTTCTTCGGCACCACCATGTTTTTCAAGGACTTTGCTGGTGCTCCTTCAGGTTCGGCAATCACCCTCTTCCTTTTTGATGTCTGATGCACAAGAACAACATTTGAGTGGAAAAACATGGTATGATGACAGATGGAATATGTATTGATAATGGATGGGCATGGCATCTCGACATATATGATGAGTAAACTAAGCAGATGGCGGTGCAACAAAGTAGAAGAAATGCAAGACAACATATGCAAGATACCCGCAATCAATAAAACATTGCCAAATTAGAACAGGCACCTTGATGGGTGAATAGGACAGGCCATCTGCCTTTGACTCCTCGAGGTTAGAATAGTCATTCGGATCATATTCTGAACAAGAATCAACAGGTGGGGAGTGTATGAGTTTCATTGCATCCAGAATGGCACTCAATGCCTTGGTGCCAATTTTGTAAGTCATTGCAGTGTTTAGCTTCAAGAGTGGACTGCTGCTAGTGCGACACAAAGCAGCTACACAGATCATAGTGTAGATATAACGGGAAAACCTTAAGCATCAGAGTAAAATCAGCAAAGTGGAACTTGCTAGAATATATGTGCTAGTATTGCCGGTACGGCTAGAAAGGCTTCGGATACCAGCTCTCTTCAAGTGAAGGTGCGGTACTGTTAATATCAGTGTAACTCTCAAAGTTGACACAGCTCCCCGCAGGCCACTACAAATCCTATTCGTATGTTTACAAGATCCTACGAATCAAAGAGGCTCAAAGTGTCCATCACAACCGACCGTATAGACCTCTACACTGCAAATGTCCCTGCTCATCTTCAGTACAAGGAACATACTGTACTACTATCATACTCCCTCCGTTCCAAAATATAAGTCTTGGTAGAGATTTCCACTATGGATCACATACAGATGTATCCAGATATATTTTAGAGTGTAGATTCACTCATTTTGCTCCATATGTAGTCCATGGTGGAATCTATACAAAGACTTGTATTTAGGAACGGATAGAGTACATATTAAAGAAGAACAGAAGAGGAACATGGTAAAGAAGAGCAAGCAGATTTTGGATAATAAAATGTTGGTTGCGCAGTGCCCACACATGATGAACCAGAGCGCATTAAGAATGCAACTCCCAGCTGTCTCTCAACCATTTCAGGCGGTTGGATGAAGATCCTACGTCTCCTAACCCTTCTTCTTCCTCGTCTCTGATTCTTCCCATACAGAACACCGCACGGGCCGCCGGCCGGACCACCGGCCCCCATCGCCTGTGTTCCTCCGCCACCCCACCCCCACCCCTGCCCCAACCCCCACCCGCGTCGAGTTTTCTTCGTTCGACGAGGCCCCACAACCACCCGAGCCCCTTCGATCGCACCGGCGAACTCCGGCGAGCTCTGAAAAATCGACTGACCCAATTTTGAAATTTAGTCTACTGTGATTTAACTAGTGTGGAATATAAAAGGGGAAAACCATAAGCATTGGGACTATAGTGTTGAGCGTGCCATGGCGGATCTGAAGGTGCAAACCGGACAAAGGCAACTTTGCAACCAAGACAAGAAATCAGAGTAAAGCTGTGGCGATCTATTTTCTTGCTGCGATAAATAAGTTGAGCTGATACGAAAGAGTACTGCCTCTGGTGCGGCGCCGTGTACGCATCTGCTAAGAATTTGACGGTGCTGTGGCGGCGGGGCGTGGTGGACAAGACAGTCGTAGGAGCGGCGCCGGCAAGGTGGACGACGGCGGGGATGAAGCGAGAGGACGGGAAGCAAGGATCCCGGTCCGAAGCCGTGGATGAGAGAGGTCGATCTCTTGTAATGGACGGCGGCGTCGGGGTATCATCTCCGGCATGGTGGAGGAGGACGGCGATGGATGGGGCGGCGGACGGAGGAGGGTGGGGTGGAGAGGGTGTTTTGGTGCCCATGGAGTACGAATGGGGAAAAGGGAGGTAGAGAGGAACGAGGGAACCATGTATTCAGGGCGCGCTTATCTCAAATGCGAGGAAATTTACAAACTTAGCCCCCGTTTCAAATTTCTACTACATCACAGCAACATTAGTCGGTTGGGGATAGGACGGTAATCTCACATACACCGAATATTTGCCGACGAGAGTTTGTTTTTGGCGCCCACCGTGTATGAATATGAATCGGGGAGGGAGTCGATTTCGGCCGAGGACACACTGTGTTTTGGCGCCCACCGTGTATGAATCCAGGTGAGAGGCGGTTACGTCACGTTTGGGTGAAATTACAAACCTACCCCTATCGAAACCTATAGAAATCCAGCAGATAGGCTTTGCGTGGCAGGGATAGGCAGTAGTGATTTCCATCTCGCAGATTTTGGTTTTGGGCGGTTACTGCGACTTTCCCCGCTTCGTTCAAATTTTGCAGAGTGCACGTTTACCATGCCAACTCAATTCGAATCCTGTTTGTATTCTATTTTTTTCAGGCGGGATCCATTTTCAATTGGAATTACATTCTATATACATCATTTTTTATATATACTTTCAAAAGCACAACAAAGAATTCTGCTCCTTTATATGTATAATATGATTTAAAAATACAACGATCTCGAAATCTTAAGGTTGAATTCGAAAAAATTTAACCAAATTATGTTCTACTAAAATGTATGGATCAGTAATATCTACATATTAAATAACATAGATGTGCGTGAATTCATATGAGTATGCATGTTTGATAGATCAATTTTGGCTTGAGTATGGATTACATGTATCATCATCTCGAATTCAAATATTTGAATCCCTTTTTTGTTCACTCCTTTCACGCCCATCTCTCTCGCATGCATGCTCCTTCAGGTAGCTATCACTCTCTTTTCTCCAGCTCACCCGCACGCTCACTTCATGTTTCTCCTATCCTCGCAAACATGGTCTCTTGGCGTCTCCCTTGAGAAGTGTCACACTCTCCCTATCATTATACATTACACGGTTTTCATTATCTCTCACGTCTCTACTGTTCTCTGGTATCACTCGGTACCTAAGCTTTCTTTTTCACCGCCACACACACAGTCTCCACTCCTCTTTCACTTTGTCTTTCTCTCTATGGGATTCTCTCACACACCCTATATGTCTCTACATATGACTTATACCACTAAAATTACTCTCTCTCTCTCCTGTAGACACAACATTTGTTGCGGTCTCCTTTTCGTCTCCATCCCAAACTGACATTATTCATTTGTTTACCGATCATACTACCCCGACTACCGTATCCTCTCTCTCTCTCTCACAGACACACACACACAACTCCTGCTTCCACTCCCCTTCCCGACTACCATCTCTCTCTCTCTCTCACACACAAAACTCTCGCTTTCGCACCCCGACTCATATTTCTCTCACAAACATTTATCGACTAGCTAGCCTCTAGATAGGTTTATACACCCGCACACTCGTGCTTCCACCATCGCATACATGTCTCTCTCCCGCTCCTTGTATCTATGTAGATTTTTCTTCCCTTCTTGAGACACGCCCTCTTGATCGTGCACACACACACTACCGCCTCACTTTAAGCTGATACCTATCGCACACACACTCCTTGTGTCTTTGTCACACATGCACTCCGTCCTCCTCCACTCTCCCTCTCTCTCACACACACATGGGATTTTTGCAACAAATAGCAAGATGCCCATGCGTTGCACAGAACATCAAGATGCATTTGTATGAGTAGTTTATCTTGTGGGGGAAAAGGATGAACGAGGGAAGGCCTTATTTGCAAATGTGGAGAGGGGTGTGGGTATATTTTTGCAAAATTGCCATAGTTTCCTTCCTATCCGTCAGATATAGATCGGACGGCCTATATTGCAGGATGGCACGCACATGATCATCACCAACAATGCTTTTTATAAGAGTAGGGGTAAAAAATAGAGTTGGTGATGATGGTGGGCCTGCCATCCTGCAATGTAGGTCGTCCGATTTATATCTGACGGATAGGAAGGAAAATATGGCAATTTACCCGCACTCTTCACCACATTTGCAGATAAGGCCTTCCCTCGTTCATCCTTTTCTCCCACAAGATCTTGATGTTCCGTGCAACGCACGGGCATCTTGCTAGTAAGAGTAGAAATTAGACATATACCACTTCTCGAATCTTGAAACCAACAACATTCCTCCCTTATCTCATCAAAACCGCCAAAGGAATATATTTTGAGTGAAACATAACATATTTTTAGTGATATAGGTATTTCAAAACTAGACATTTTTCTATCAAATTGGTGAATATGTATTAATCTACTTTGATCGTGTGGCAACGCATTGGCACTTGCTAGTAGTTATTATAATTTTTTGGACACCAGACAAACGGTGGAGTACATATACGAAGAGAAGAGGCGCACGCACGCAGTCGGCCTCTCGCTGTCTCGCACACATGAGTGTTACGTAAAGGCGACGTTAACAAATAAACCCTAAAACCCTAGGTGCACGATTGCTGCATTCGCGGGTACCGGGTACGTGGTGGAGCACCTTTGTAGGAATAGTCAGCTCGCGTGATAATTTGATCCGTAGGAGTTGATGGTCGGGACTCGGGACCACAGGTGAACGACTTGGAGCGCGGTGGCTCGCCAGTTGCCACAGATTGAGTAGCCACGTTTAAAATATCATTTTTTTAACGGGGTTAAGAGTTCCGATTTTCAATGGCGTGTTATAAGTAGTTAGTAGATTTTAGAACGATTGGTATGGAGCGACAATGGAATTCATAGTACTACGTACCTCCTTGGCGTATGGTTGTATGGTCATTTTTTTGCGATGGAGGTTGTATGGGTTTATGTTGCGAGATGTTGAACCTGGTAGTTCTAGGGAAAATACTATGGTTTAGATTTAGATGCTAGTTTTCAGTAATGAAAATCGGAAGGGGAAACCCTTCTTTGATTAAAAAACTACTACCTCCATTCTGGTTTACTAGTCCACATCGTACTTTGGGTCAAAGTTTGTCCACGAATTTTACTTGTAAAATGTGAATGGAAAACGAGATTTTGTTATACCCAAACAAAAAAGGACTGGAGGGAGTGATTGCTCTGACACGGACGCGACCTCTCATAGCGCAGGCATTGAACCGGCGCGCCGGCCAAGAGGGCCGCACTCGCTGCAGGCCCGGCTGAGCACGCCTCCTCGCCGCGTGCAACCAGCTTAAGACTGCCCCGCCTGCCTTCATTGAATCCGCGCGTGTGCCGGCAACACGTCCTTCCGCAAGCCGACAGACATTTTAGAACACAAAAATGACTAAAATATTAATTGAGTTTCTGGACTTTTAATGTGCATAATCTAAATATGAATTCCATGCACATGCTCCGGTGCACCAAAGTGGGTTGAAAAATCACATGTGTGTCCTTGGTTGAATTTCTAGGTCCCATGGAAGAAATGAGAATGAAATTCAAACATTTGGGCGTCATGACTCGGCTGAGAACATCGAGAAACTTTGATTTTAAATTCATGTAAATCCAAAACTCGCCTGGAAATCATGAAACTTGGCATGGTGTCATGTCATGGCACTAACATGTTGTGGTAAAAAATTGGGCCGATTTGGAAGCTCGTGGTTCTAAGAGGGAATGTGCCACCTTTGAGTGTGAAACGATATACGCTGCCCCCCCTTGAGTTTCTTAACAAAGGCAACATAGAACTACATTAGTGCCCTGTTAAATTTTGGAATTATTCCGGGTTCGTTTGTCGTTTTTTATACATTATTAATTGAGTTTCTGGTCATTTAATGAGCATAAGTCAAATTTGAACTACAAGCACATGCTCACGTGCACCAAAGTTGGTTGAAAAATCACATTTGTGTCCTCGAGTGAATTTCTAGGTCCCATGCAAGAAATGAGAATAAAATTAAAACATTTGGGCATTGTGGCTCGGCCGAGAACATTGAGAAACTTGGTTTTAAAATTCTTGTCAATCCAAAACACGTCTGAAAATCATGAAACTTGGCATGGATGTCATGTCATGGTACTACCATGTTGTGGTAAAAAAATGGCCGAATAGGAACAGATTTTGTTATAAGCTTCTTGCAAATCGAAGCTTCTCTCAAGAAGGCTCGTGGTTCTGAGAGGGAACGTGCCACCTTTGAGTGCGAAATGATATACGTTGTCCCCCTTGAGTTTATTTACAAAGGCAACATAAAACTACATGAGTGCCCTGTTAAATTTTGGAATTATTCCGGCTTCGTTTGGCCTTATTTACACATTAATTGAGTTTTTGGTGATTTAATGTGCATAATTCAAATTTGAACTACAAGCACATGCTCCCGTGCACCAAAGTTGGTTGAAAAATCACATTTGTGTCCTCGGGTGAATTTCTACTCCCTCCTTCCATCTATATAGGTCCTAATGCGTTTTTCGAGGCTAACTTTGACCAAACGTTAGAGCAATAATATATGACATGCAACTTACACAAAGCATACCTTCAAATTTGTATGTCAAAGGAGCTTCCAATAATATAATTTTCATAGTATACATCTCATGTGCTATTAATCTTGTCAATAGTCAAAGGCTGTCTTGAAAAACACATTAGGGCATCGTGGCTCGGTCGAGAACATTGAGAAACTTGGTTTTAAAATCTTGAAACTTGGCATGGTGTCATGTCATGGTAGTACCATGCCGTGGTAAAAAAATTGGCCGAATAGGAACAAATTTTGGTATAAGCTTCTTGCAAATCGGAGCTTCTCTCAAGAAGGCTCGTGGTTCTGGGAGGGAACGTGTCACCTTTGTGTGCATAATTCAAATTTGAAATACAAGCACATGTTCCATTGCACCAAAGTTGGTTGAAAAATCACATGTGTGCCCTCGGGTAAATTTCTAGGTTCCATGCAAGAAATGGGAATGAAATTCAAAATTCTGGGCGTCGTGGCTGGGTTGGAAACATTGAGAAACTTAGTTTTTTAATTCCTGTAAATCCAAAACACGCATGAAAATAATGAAACTTGGCTTGGTGCCATGACATGGCACCAACATGCTGTGGTAAATTTGCAGTCCGATTTGCGAAGGCGCACACATTAACAATCAACAAAGTCATTTTGGAACAAGTGTTGTCACGTTACAATCGGAAACACAAGTATTATTGAAACCGTGGGCGTTCTACTTACTAGTACCATTTACGTGCCGCCACGCGTCCCCATTTTTTATTAGCTAGGAGGCGCCGTGCAGGGTAGCTATTTGAGTACGAGAGGCGTGCGATCAGACCCCTGCGCGTGCTTATCTGGAGGAGAGCCCTTTGACCTCCATCTGCCGTCCACCTCTCTCCCAAGGTCTCCATTAATGGCGCCCGAGCCTCTGTTTAATGGCGTGGCTATGTCTCACTCGACTGAGATTTAAGAGAGAAAAAAGAAAATCTGAAAGCACGGATCTTGATGTAAGATCCGACGGACCTATATAGCATCTACTGCGACTTATAGCAAGACTGATGAATATATAAGGACGATTATTTTTTTTATCAAAGAAGGGCTTGCCCCTTCCGATTTTCATTACTGAAAACCACCACAATTCACAAGAAGTTCAGCACAACTCGTTGAGAAACCACAATTCAAGGGGCGGAGGCACAAGGGGCAGTGGAGCACGGTGAGGTCCATCGAGACCTTAGAGAGCTCCATCGTCGGGTCCTGTTCGGTCTGCATGATCTCGCCCTCCTCGTGCACAACCATCTCTCGACTTGGGCCGGGGTATTACAAAGTTTTACGGTCACATATTTTCTTCTACTTCAAGGTGCATTAAATCAACACATGCAAGTATCAAAAGGAGAGTCACGGCATGCATGCATGCGTTGTAATTAATGCATCGGTAAACGCAAATTATTGAAATATATCGAGTGCGGTGCTTTGATGTGTCGCGTCAACTCGTACATCAACGAGAAGTTGTATTATCCTCTCCCTCGCGGACTTAACTGCACCTGCCATTGGATGTATGACAGGTTGGCCACACACCTGTCGGGCCCACCTGTCATACACGCAAAGGCAGGAGCGTCCCTCCCTCGCCCATGAGCGTGGTGGCTGGCAAGACTAGGAGAAGCTTTCGCTACACGCTCTCCCTCCCGCACGCGGTGGACATGCAACAGTTCAATCGGTGTCAGATGGCCAGAAGCGTACTGTAGTACTCCTCCAGTGCAGTAGTACTCCATCATTGTTCGACTTCCCGAAGAGGCGAAGAGCCAAGCACAGCCCGGACGCTCGTGTGGCAGTTTCATGTGTAGAGTAGTCTAGGATAGCGTGTACCGTGCCTGCAAGCTTAAAATCGTTGTGGTCGGCTCCATGCTATGTGGCCGTCTTGAAGTTTAAAAAAAATTAAAATAGTCTTCTGGCCCTACCTGACACCCTGGTGATTGTAGTTTGCACGCTCATCTGGTCAAGACAGGAATATATATTTTAATTTATTTTTTTTGAAAAGGGGGGACTCCCCGGCCTCTGCATCAGAACGATGCATACGGCCACATATATTTTAATTTGTGGTGGGTAAATGTTAGAGGTTGCAGCAAATATATTGTACACTGCGGGTCTTTCAGCCAAGTTTAGAGGCAAGCATGTGGGGCCAGTGCTATGATGTGTCGCGTCAACTCGTACAATGAGGAGAAGCTTGATTTTACTACACGGCTTCTCCCTCACCCATGCGCGCGGTTGCTCGCAAACGAGGACAGGCTTTTGCTTAGTAGTACTTCTACAACAAGCTATCCGTCCCGCTCGCGGTGGACGGACATGCAGCAGTGGATTCGACACTGTAGAAGCAGTAGTAGTAACATCATTGTTCGTCTTCTCGAAGAGGCGAAGAGCCAAGCGCAAACCGAACGTTGCAGTTGCGAACATTGGAGCACGCATATAGCCAGGCTCTTGCATGAGACAAAATTGCTATGTGAGCCCACTATTGTACTAGTACGTACAACTACTTGCTAGTATAGCCCTGTAAACCAGAAAGGAGTATTTGCCCTTCTAGAGATTTCAACAAGTGACTAGACTACACCGAGACAGAGTACATATGGAGCAAAATGAGTGAATCTGCACCGTAAATAAATACGTACTAGTTCTATCGTTTTCCTCTCCGAGGTGCACAATATTGAGTATACTGACTAGTCTCTTTTTGACACGCATTTATGTTTTTTACACAGTACAGACGCAAGCGCTCATATACATGCGCATACACTCACCCCTATGAACACACACACGCACAACACTATCATCTTGAAATTTACGAAGTCACCATAGGCACCTCGTCGTCGACAATGTAGGAAAATTATGAGGGGGGTCTCTCCAACAGTGTTCCTTGGCTCGCACCTAGCATCACGGTGGTCGAACTTGGAGTCATTCATCTGGTACACGTGGCATCTCAGATCTGGACACAAGGTACCGCGACCTCTCACTTCCTCCGCCATTTGAAGCGGCGCGCCGGTGGAGGGCTAGCATACTCCAATATTGGGTTGGCTCTATGTGATGTGGCAACTTCATATACTAACCGGATGCTGGCTATACTCCCTCTGTAAATAAATACATGGTGTATTGTTTTATTCCTATCGGTGAGGTAACTTAATGTCTTTTTGCTACTTAATAGGATTACATGCAATGAACTAACCACCGCATGTGATGTTTGGTAGTCTCAAGTCATTGAAAGCATGCACGGGCACGGAGGGGGACGCAGCTTCATTGACTTACTGCACCTGCCTTTGGGTGTCTGACACGTGGGTCCAACGGGTGGCTGGCCAACCTGTCATACAGCCAAAGGCAGGTGCAGTAGAGGGGCGAGGAGTAGATGGCCAACACGCACGTGAATTCAACATAGTCTACACTTCTCATATAAAGGCACCTGCCAGTCCAATCTATGAAATCCTACGCACCTACGCACCTAAGGGCAAGAGTGATCACTCCAATCGCAAGATCAGATGACTAGAAGCTAGACCCATGGAGGCGATGAGCGCGAGCATCAGCCGGCTATGCCAGATGGTCCACGACGTCGGCCTGCATCCTGGCGCCGAGGAATGTCTCCAGGTAGTGCTTGAGGCCGCCAGGGCGAGGGGCCGCTTGGACGACATCTTCGTCTCCTTGTTCGACGAGGTCCTCGTCGGCTTCCTCGACAAGTTCACCGTCATCAAGAAGCTCGCGGACGACCTTGACGTACGCCTCCAGCCCACGCGCCCAGGCTCTGCGATGCCTGCCGCTCTCAATAGCCTCTATGGTGACAACCTCTTCAACGCACTGGTGGCCCTGCGACTGCCTGCTGTCGCGCCGGAGAATGTCCACCTCGAGGTCGCGCTCGCCGCGCAGTGCCTGGCGCAGCAAGACACCATCGACATAATCACCCACGTCTACGCGCAAATCGTCCACAAGGACTACTACAAGCAAGAGGAGGATAGGACGCTGGCCTTCTTGGACTGCAGGGCAACCTTGGACGGCATTGTTTAGAAGCACGTTGAGCTTGCCGCCAATGCCGCTGCTCCTCACACGTCGGTTAGTGACCCGGTGCACTAGGGCGTGAGGATGTCGTTGATGGATCCATATGTATC
Organism: Triticum aestivum; assembly: GCF_018294505.1. Classification (NCBI taxonomy): domain Eukaryota; kingdom Viridiplantae; phylum Streptophyta; class Magnoliopsida; order Poales; family Poaceae; genus Triticum; species Triticum aestivum. The sequence goes on along the minus strand of NC_057802.1, from coordinate 437,971,726 downwards.
TTTATCTTTCCGTCAAATCCATGTAGTAGTATATGGTACTACTAGTAATTATCTTACCTTTCGCATCAACTTCATAATTTTCCTACATACTCCATGCATGAACCGTGCCAGAACCAAACTTCTCATTACTCTAGGGAAAATCATTATTTCTATCTATCGGTCACCCCATGGAGCAGAACCAAATTTTACAAGTTACAAGTTCAAAAGGAAAAGCCTGCCGTGTTCGCGTCGCACCCCCACACGGTTTATCCGCCACACCGCTCAAGGGGGAATGTGTGTTGTGTTGCATTTTCACTTACAAGTGGGACCGCAGTTGAGCAAACCGACTATCGGCAAACCCCCACCCCGCCCACCGCGCGATGGCTGAGAAAACAAGAGGGAGAAGAGATGGCTGTAGCTAGCACGGACTCCAAGAAAATTGATGTTGGATGGGACTCATGTGGGTGGCGTGTGCCGTACTGCTAGACATGAATGCTAGTTATGGCCCATGCCACCCCACTATATCGAGGTGCTGGTTACTCCACTATATCGAGTACGTAGAACAAATTTCCTGGAGTCCGTGCTCGGCCCTCCTCTATCTCTCTTCTCAGCCAGCCAGCAGACGCGCGGAGCCCATCGTCTAGTTGTGTCAGTGAAAACGCAAGAGGACCCACTGAACCTGCACATCTTTCACCTCGACGTGCTAGTGATGAAAAACAAATCCAATAAAGATCTTCGATGGCCGCTTTTGGAGTTACTCAAGAGTAGTAAGATTCTATTTACAGTTTAACCCAAGATGCACATCACGTGGCTTCACCTACCACTCTATTTTCTTGCATGACACGACCTGGATGCTGGATGTCCCACGTGTCGGCAAAAGGAGGAAGAACTTGACCAAATCTTCGGTTGTGCTCTCGGATTAGACTAGTTGTGCTAACTTAAAATTTTATTGTGTAGAATGGATGCAAGTTTTGGTATTGGGAAGAAGAGTACAATGATATATCGATAGAGCGCAATTTAGTAGATGTTCTAGCACTTTTAGCTAGCATAGAGGCTAGAGATGAGACTAGTGCACTTGTTGATAGAATAGAGGCTAGACACGTCTACTTCTTTACACTCGAAGAAGAAAGAAGCACGCAAGATCGAGCCTCCGCAGATCAACAATGAATGCATCGAGAAGGCACTAATCCAACTTACAGGAGCAGTTATGGAAGTTGGATATCTTCTAAAATGTATTCTTGTGGTTCTTGTTTTCTTTGGTCTTGCTTTTCTAGTCAAAATTTTGGTGATGTATTTCCATGTACCAAAAAATCAATGATGAGAAAAAGATGTGTGTTTGCAAAGAAAAATGTACGCGGCCGGGATGCGGTCGCGCGTTCGGCGCACGACCACCGCATCCGAGAAATGGCGCGGACACGACCCCATTGCCCTACCCAAACGGACAGAATCTGGGCAAAACAGAGGTCCGTTTGGGGTCGTGCGTTGGAGTTGGCCTTACAAGTGGGACCGCGGTTGAGGACACGGACTATCGGCAAACCCCCACCTCGCCTACCGCACGATGGCTGAGTTAGAGAAACAACTAGGTTGAAGAGGTTGTTGTAGCATGGACTCCAAGAAATATGGTGTCAGATGGAAGTCGTGCTGGTGGTGTGTGCCGTACTCCTGGACGTGAATGCTTGTTCTGGCCCATGCCACCCTACTACTCCTAGTACTACTTATAGTAGTAGTATCGAGGATTCGAGGTGCTGGTTACGTACAGCGAACACATTAACATATGGCCCACCTCACACTGTGGCCAAATTTCCTGGAGTCTGTGCTAGGTTAAAAAGTGTTCTTTGTGAGGATGGGTGGCTGGTCTCAAGTTTAAAAATTGTTGTATTACGTACATAGACGTAGAGATAGTGCAGCATGTGAAGCTAGTACAAATAGTGTACTATTGTTGATTGGCCTCATCCGATAACCTGTTGCAATGCACGTACAATTATGTATTCGGAAAATATTTTTTTGCCTCGTCGCGGCACCCACTTAGAGAAGCGACTCGATAGCCATTCATAAATTTAGTAAGTTTATCACAGGCATATCATTTTATTACATAGAACAGGTCATCAACCCACAACAACAACGAGGATAGATTATAAATACTAAAGTTTTCATCACACAACAAATAGCAAGCAATGAAATGAACTTCAACTCAACCAATCCTCGGCGTTGGAAACGCTTGCTTTGAACCACAAGTGATTCTCTGGGAAGGGCCAGCTATTGTAAATCTCGAGCCAACGCAGGACTGATCATCTAGGCTGAAGCGGCCTACTATATCACGACCAGGGTAGGTAACCACCGAAATGTCCGACGTATAGATACAGTTGCTTCTCATAAATGGTAGTAACGTTGTATCAACAGCAGCTGGATCAGCTTTCACCATCATTGGATAGTTTTGTCCAAGGAAGAGCGAGTTTACTCCAAGAGTACTAATAAATAACTTTGATGTGTCCCGTCAACTCGCAGAACGACGAGAAGCTTGCTTACTACGCCTTCTCCCTTGCCAACGCGTGCGCGGTGGCTCGCAGCACGAGGAGAAACTTTTGAGTACAAGCAGTGGACGTGCAGCAGTTCATTTGGTGTCAGATTGCCAGAAGTACTACTGTAGTACCATCATTATTGTTCGACTTCCGGAAGAGGAGAAGAGCCAAGCGCAAGGTCACCTACTAACCTAGTAGAGTACTACTATAGCCAAAGTTGGTCCACCTTTTTAGAGCATGGTTAATAAATATAGGCGGCTCTTGCAGCGGCACATCATTTAGAGAAAGTACTCTCTTCGTAGGAACAAAGGAAGTGAAACAAAAGTTGGAGTGGATGCTAGATTACCAATTAAAAGATGATTACATAGGAAAAAAATCCTATAGCATTCTATCCTATGAATCAAACGACCAATGTAGGAAAATTATGAGGGCGGTCTCTCCAACAGTGTTCCTGGGCTCGCACCTAACATCACGGAGGTCGAACTTGGAGTCATTCATCTGGTACACGTGGCATCTCAGATCTGGACACAAGGTGACGCGACCTCTCACTTCCTCCGCCATTTGAAGCGGCACGCCGGTGGAGGGCTAGCATACTCCAATATTGGGTTGGCTCTATGTGATGTGGCAACTTCATATACTAACCCGATGCTGGCTATACTACCACGGTACTCACACTCCAAGAAGTGACTCGAAAACCATTCATAAATTGAGTCTATGACATGCATTCGCAACTGAAATGTACCATTCATTAAATACAACAAGTCATCAACACACAACGACAACAAGGATACATGTTGGATTATAGATTATTTCCAACAAAACATTCTAGCAAATACTAAAGTTTTCATCACACAACGAATAACAAGCAATGAAATGAACTTCAACTCAACCAATCCTCGGCGTTGGAAACGCTTGCTTTGAACCATAGGTGCTCTGGGAAGGGCCAGCTATTGTCAATATCGAGAGCAACGCAGGACTGATCATCCAGGCTGAAGCGGCATATATCAGGACCAGGGTAGGGAACCACCAAAATGTCCGAGGTACAGATACAGTTGCTTCTCATAAATGGTAGTAACGTTGTGTCAACAGCAGCTGGATCGCCTTTCACCATCATTGGATAGTTTGGTCCAAGGAAGAGCGAGTTTGTTCCAAGACTATCAATACTGAACCAGTGAAAAGGTGTTTGCGCTAGCACACTAGTATCCGTCCTGAATACCATGCAACGGGTGTTGGAATAGGTCAGGAGAGGGCGACCATGGGAGACAACACCTGCTTCCTCAGTAGTAACAGTCTAAGTGCACTGTATACAGAAAAGAAGAGGTGATCCATCAGAATTAGTTGCCAGGCGCCACTGAGTATATAAGTTCTGCTCCTCCTCATGCTCGTGATCATCACCATCGTCATCTCCCCCTTGCTTATAAAACTTTTCAAGTATAGGTGGTGGAATGTTCACAGGACCTTGGAAACACAAGAAGAAGGTTAATTAGTAAAGGGAAACTTGCTAACCCGCATGCATGTGGATGAAACAATTATAATTACGGTGGAAGACAAACGTACCAAAACTACGAGGAACCCATGCAAAAACAGTGCCACGAGTGGTGGCAGCAAACACAAGATCCTCGTATTCAATTGCATCACAGTACACATCCGTGTATAGAAACTGATTTTTGAGCAATATCCATCCAGTCGAACCACGAAGGACGGCAACAAGCTTGTCGAAGATAGCAACAACTTGATACTTCTTGTAATTCCAAGAGTGGTTGGGAACTCGACAAATTGCTATCTTCCGTAGACGACAGTCACCATGATCGTATTTGAACGTACGTAGATCATCTGTGTGCTCAACCTCAGGGCATCGGAGATTTTTGGAAGTGGAATCCGCTGACGAGTGTACACATTCACAAGTTCCCACTCGCAATTGTACCCAATATAAACAACCCAATCTCCATTTGTGCCAGCCCAGGACTTACCCTTAGCGATGGCATCTTGACATCGCACGTATCATTATCAAGCGGCATCAACTTGCACAAGGCGAGGCCTCCGTCGTCCGCGCCCATGCGAACAGTATTATAGCGAAGAAGATAAGGGAGATCAAACCGCTCCTGGACCCTTGGGTTCCTTGTAATGATGTTATTAGTTGAGTCGAGAATTGGCTTGAACGAACCTGCCATGCTAGCCGAGGTGATGACGTCGCACCGATCAATGAGTTCCCCCACCACGTCATCTTTCAGATCGGGGCAAGAATAACGGGGTCGTTTCCGGCTTGTTCCCTCCATGGAGAAGACGATCGAACAATGGCAGAAGGAAGGGTGAAGGCACATGGAGGAGGGCGGAAGAGCGTGCGACAGCAGTTCCAAATGAGAGGGAAAGGCGAAGAGTCGGTGGACGGTTGCCAGTTTGCCACGGTACACGAAGAGGCGCCCCGGCCTACACGTCCTTTCGGAAATTGTACAAAAGGACTCGCCGTCGTCTCACTGACATGTTGGAACGGGACCACATGTCAACGAAACATCGTGTGTAATTTCTCGTGCAAAATGCGATCTGGCCGCGTTGGCCCGAGGTGCCGCATTATTTCTCGACTTTATTTTTTTAATGGCGTGCCGTTCAGTTTTGAAGCACGACTAACTGGTACTGTTTGCAGAGAAAATATAAACTGCTCTACCACTACTCCACCTCTAGTACTAGTAGTATAAAAAAGATATATAGGCTGGAGCTTCAGAGCTTTCTTGCTAAGGGCTGCCCAGTTGCTTCTCACACTATCACCCTCTCTCCAGATCTAAAAAAGACGGCCTCTCTCTCCCTCCTCACCGGTGGTCACAGATCCGCCGGGGAAGAAAAGGACGTGCAGTGTTGACGCACTCGTCGTCGGCGAGCAAGGTCACGCACTGACGACAAGGCCGTCCTCTCAGACCTAGCGCCCGCGCGGGATGGCCTCCATCCCCAAGCTCGCTGTCGTAGTGCATGTGGAGGACGATGACCACGAGCGAAGCCACTTCCCGCCGACCCTCAGGTATGCTACCTCTTTTTGAACCATACCCTTGTTCTATTGCCCCATCTGCCATGTCACTGCATGTGGATCTTTTTCCACTCCACCATCTTCCCAATTTGCTATCCTCTGCTCTGCTGGTCACGCAGACGAAAACCTTAATTTGCACTATTAAAGGAAACCCTACTTCATGCAGACTAATCCATGTCTGGGTTGAATAAGGAAAGGAAGGGAGACTGTACTGTCCAAGAGAGTAGGCATCGAACCCGCATCTAGGTTGAGAAGGGGAAAATCAGTAGCTAAGGAACGAGTCTCGTGTCTCTTGGTTGAAGAAGGGTAGAAAGGAATGACAACGCAATAGAGAATGACCAGGTCGATCGGTTTGTTGTCCTCACATAGGAAAAAGGTGGCTAAACATAAAAAAATGGGACGTAATCCACATATGCTGCCTGGATATTTGTTGCTCTGGGCAACCATACCTCCCTCACCACTCTATGCGTCCGTGGAGGTACATCGTACTGGTGCGCCCACTGTCTGAATAGGCCTCGCATGCTCTTAGTCTAACTTTTTTGCTGTTAGTATAACGCCAGCAGTCAAGTCAAGCAATGCTACTGCTAAAGTGATGCCACATTTAACTAATGCCGCACTCAGTCTAATGCCACCGATAAATTTAAGCAGTGCCATTTAATGTCACTGGATTATTTCAAGGTTAGCTGTTGATTGTGGATGTATTAAAGATTTTTCAACTAAGGCATTCTAATGATGTTGCACAGCCAGTATACCAACGATGAAACTTGTTACTACCTTCAAATTTTTGCACTGTTAATGCTTATAGATTACATACCTCACTTTCATGAGATAAGTTAATTTTTTTGTACAGTGTCACCAAAATGCCAAGGCGCTGATGTCATCTTATTTTGGTTAAAATGCACAAAAAATTATGAAGACAAGAGGAAAGGTTAAGAGTGGGCACCTCCTCCTCCTCCGGCTGTTCTCTTGATTCGTTCGATCAAGTTTTTTATGTTTGATCGATTATCAAGATTGGGATAGCAATTTTTAAGGTCCCCCCGAGTTCGAAATGATATTTACCTTGGAGGTACATGGTTTGCAATTATTTTATACTGTCATTAGTTAATAATGCTAGTTACCTTCAGACTTTTGTATTTGGTTTAATGCTCATGCACAGCTAGTATACCAATGCTGAAACGTGTTACCTTTACATTTTGTATTGTTAATTCTTATAGAAATCTCCCAGTGCCAGAGTTTATTGAAATCTATTCAGTAAAACCATTGTACTGTACCCTGTAATAAAATAACCACTCTACTGTTGCACTAGCGACTGGATTAGTGTATATTTGTAGTATTCGAAATTTCGAATGGTGTTGCATTAGCGTATGGACATAAATAAAGGGTGGCAAGCTTTCCCAGATATGTGCTCAAGAAAACTACTACCTATTTTTCTAAATACTAGTAGACATTTGGGTACTTTAAACTGAACCGCAAAAACCTCTTATATTAAGGAACAGAGGGTGTAGAGTTCACTCAAATTATCCCGGTAAAGCTAGTCACACCTTTGTTAAAATTAATGTTCATTATGTTATCGGAGGAGGCCCGTAAGTTTGTCTCTAATGCCTGTCGACTACATACCTGACATCATGATGTAATGTTAAGTCATTTCCTTTTGTACAGTGTCACTGAATTGTCAAGGCGGTGATGGCATTTTATTTTAGTTGAACTGCACAAAATATGCTTAAAAGAAGAGGAAAGGTCAGGAATCAATCATTCTTTCAGAAAGAACTATATATGCCTTTCCGACATCAGCCTCTGTTGCCTTATTTATTCCTTCAAAAAGGTGGTTAGAAACAGTCTTGCTACCTTTTCCCATTAAGAAATTGGAATGCTTATATTTGTGAGTCTATGCTTCAACTAGTGCCACTTTTATAGTAATCACACTTTCAATATCTATGCAAACAGGGATGCTCGAGTTTAGTGGAACTGCACAAAAAGTCCAACTGGTTCAACATTAGGAGCATGTTTTCTCCCAAACCTTTATATCCAATTGGTGGCACTATGAGCTGTTCATTAAGAAGGTACATGGTTTGCACTATCTTGCTACTCTTTTTGTACTGTCATTAGATAGTAATACTAGTGGTTTACATGTGAATTTATTGGCAGGGTGGACCTACATTGGAGGTGCAGGACATGATTCAATGATTGGATGCTCAATTTTGGTTGTATCGATTTCACCTCTTCCATCACTGCGAACATGGATATCCTTGGTCTGATGAAGAATAGGCGCTATATTTCTAGTCTGAACAAGCAAATCAATTCAGTATGAAATTGTCCAGGGCAAAACATGACTGTATCAAATTGTCCAGTGCAAAACATGACAGATCTAAGCGGAAGAGACATGTTTAAACCGAAAATACAAGGTGGGGTATATGTTTACTAGCTGCTTGATATTTGTGCAGACAGAGATGTCTGCCCGTTGCTATTTAGCAAACACACAAAGTGACCGCAATTTTGGTTGAACTACACAAGAGAATAGTATAGTCACTGCATGCAGTGCCATTTGAAAATAGACACAGAAAGATTGGATAGTCACTTCATGGACTGCAGAAAAGTAGTATTGTACTATTTATTGGCCAACACTAGGTGCTTCATTGCTTTGGTCTGATTATACAATGGGCATCATTTTGCCTAAGTTAAAGTTTGTATTCCGAAAATAGTCTTGCAGTGTGATCAAGAGAAGACCAAATCATATTGCAGTGGATGTTCCTCCATCATGCGTGGTTCATTCCCATGGTTCCAGCTGTTGGTGAAACCACTTACGTTTGCAAGAGGAATTGTCGACTTCACAAACAAATTTGTCATTCAGTCTGTACTGAATGTTGGCCAAGAGAAGCATCCATGTTAGTAGGAAGAACATATGTTTTTTCTAGATCTTTGCTTTTGGAGCTACATATTTGTATATGATCTGTGAATCATTGAGATGCATTAACATGTTGATCTTATGTATGGGAATCGTACTAGTTGGTTTTAGTTGTGGCTGATCTTTGCTTTTGGAGCTACATATTTGTATATGATCTGTGAATCATTGAGATGCATTAACAGTTCCTTATATCTGTTCGCTCAGTGTTTACAAGTTACCGATCGATCACTAGCTAGCCCACTAATGCGCTCCTGGCTGTTTTAGTTGCGACGCAAGATCCAAAGTGGCAGTTTTTTGAATAGAAATGCCTACCTCTGAAGAAACTGACAAGCTGCTCTGAAGAAAATGACATGCGAATCTGAAGAAACTGCTAGCAAAAACGTTCGCAAATGCCTTAGCTCCCAGCTAAAGTTCATCAATTAATGCCCTCGGTTGCGACTCGTTGCATGCTGCTTCGCGTACTGGCTGCGAGCGATTTTGAGTGCCCGCATGCAGCCGGCCGTAATTAAGGCAGCTAACTGATGCGAAAAAGATGCGTTTTAATTGTTGCGGGCCTTTTAAATCCGTGGAATCATTATTGACAAGGAGGGAGATGATTCGAGTGCACTCGTTTGACCGTAAGGCTGGTGTGTGACCCAGCACGGACGGGACGGGACGGCACAGTCAGAATTTCAGTTTCTCTAGTTTTCCACGGCAAGCTGGCGTGCTAAGCCATGCCTGCTTCATTATGCATTGAATTCCGATGACCGTCGCGCTACCTTCCGCTTATAAGTACTGTTCCTTGGCCTTCAATGGTGGCACCGTGACCCAACTCGCCCTATCCTCATAAGCCCCCACCGGCCCGACGTTGCTCGCCACTTATCCTCGCTCTCGCCACGTCCGCCATGCCCTCGCCCGTCCGCGATAGGCGTGGCCGGAGGCGGTCACCGCCGGAACTAGTGTTCGGTTTTTCACCGGAAGGCAGACGGAGGGAGGAGGCATTCTATCGGTCTTTAGATGGCAATGCGGAGATCGAGGACTTGTTGGAGCGCGACCGCCTGGCGGAGGAGCAGGAGTTGTTGGAGCGCGACCGCTTGGCGGATGAGCAACGTATCGCTGATTTGCGCCGCCAGCGGGACATGGAGCAGCAGCGCACCGACGCTCTGAGTCGCGAGCAGAGCGCCCACACGTGGGCCGATTACGTGGAGGCCGGCGCCCGGCAAATAGCCCTGGAGGCTGTCGGGCACGCACGCGTTCGCGACGCCGATTTTTACTACCAGCTCGTCAAGTGGGTTTCTCGCTTAGAAGCCGAAGCTTCGGTGGACCACGCCGGCATGGAAAGGGCCAACGCGCGCGAGCAACGCGCCCTATCGCACCTTTGGCAAGTCCGAGGCGACGCGGAGGACGCCGGTGCCGGCGTTTAGCGTGTACCGCAGATGGCGGCCGGCATCGTCTAGTTAGCTAAGAGTAAGTTAGTACTTGTAGGCTACTAGAGTATTAGTGGAAGTAGATAGTTAACTTGGCTATGATGGTTGTCAACATGGAAGTTCAGTACTCTATATGTGGATCAGACCTGTTACTTTGCTCTGAATGTTGAATTTTCCGTTTGAACATATGGAATGGGCTGTTATTTTTTTAAATGGGTTGTATTTGTCCTCCACGGGTTTAGAGGCTGACTTGTGGGCCTACCAAGTTGACGCGTACACAACGAGGAGATGATTGTACGTGGAGAGGATGACAGCAGGGACCCGCCAAGATCATGGCAGTACGCAAGCAAAGTGCCTCCTTATTTCAATCCAATAAAAAAATGCCTCCTCGAAATGGATTTCTGACATCTGGGTCCCATGCCATTGTCAACGTAGTCAATAAACGAGAGAGTTGCACAACGAGCGGCTGACATCAGGGACCCAGCAGCTCGCCCAGTTATTTTTGTTTTGGGTTAACTTGATAAATGCCACCCCAAATCTGGTGTTTCTAAGAAATGCCATTGCAATTTCCAAACTTTGAAAAATGCCATTTCATGCCATCCGCAGTGGCATTTTTCGAAGTCTGGAGTGGCGTTTTTCAAAGTTTGCAAATTGCAGTGGCGTTTTCCAAAGTTTGCAAAATTGCAGTGGCATTTTTCGAAGTTTGGAAATTGCAGTGGCATTTTTATGAATCGCCATATTTGTTGTGGCATTTATCTAATTTGTTTTTGAGACGGAAGCAGGGTGTCAACTGGGCTGTGCGGGGCACTCTGGCATGTCTAGACATCCTTCTCCTTTATGTTTACCGCAGACCAGCCCAGTAGTTTTTTTTTCTTTCTAAAAATGGCTAGCCCATTTTTTTGTGATTTGCCAAGTAAGTCGCTTTGTCAGGCCTATTGGGCTGCAAATCTTTCAAGACGAGGAGAGCTTCATTCGGCTGGACGAGAAAATGGCCTATCAGTAATGAGAAATGGGCTGTACATTTTTAAAACACATCAAACCGGCAACTACTTTCAAATTTCTTTTTTTATTTCAAGATTTTAAATTGCATTAATTTTTATGCGTGGAAAATTTGTTGGATTTTATATTGATATACATTTATTTTTAAAATCAGTTTGAATGTGACTCGAAATTTCGGGATTAAAAACAGTTCGGACCGCACCGAAAGATGCAACATTTCATATAATTTTTTAACCGTGGCCACAATATGGGCTGTAATGCTAACAAAAAGAATATGGGCTCCAAAAAAACCTTCAGAATTAGCAAATGGGCTGTAAATTATTAGAAATAATGGCAGATGGGTTGTATGCTGTTTTCCACATATTTGAGGCTTTCCTAAAAAAAAGGTTGACGCACAAGCAGTGACTGTTGGATGTCCATCCAACGACCGTCGTGCTTCTTCAATCTCTGCTCTTCCTGCTCCAGCCGCTCAAACAAGCGCTGGCGGGACTGCCTGCTCCCTCCTCCCCGCGGCCGGCTGTGCTGCCGCGCAGGCTTCACCGCCCCACTGTACTCCCATCGCTGGCCTAGCCATCCCTCTACTCACCCACACCTGTTGTTATTCTCCGGCGACGGCAGACGAACCAGTAAACCCTTGTATAGTCGTACTCCCCTCCGCGTGGGAATCAACTGCCTAGTCTTCCCTGCCTCCGTGTCGTTCCCTTCCTAGGCCTCGCCGTCGTCCACCGCCCTGGTGCTCCCGGCGCGGCCTGGTCAACGTGGTCAATGACTGACATGCATCTGAAGTGGACTGTACGTGGAGAGGCTGACAGTTGGGTCCACGGCCGCACGCAAGGAAATGCCTCCTTATTACGCGCAAAATAATGATTCCTCCACCTAACATCTGGGACCCACCGAAAGGGCCTCTGTATTTCACGAAAAAAAATGTTACCGCCGCTGACAGCTCGGACCCACCAGGTATATCTTCGCACGCAAGGAAGTGCGTCCTTATTACGCACAAAAAAATGAATACTCCCCCTGCTAGCTGGGACCCAGTATAGTGGCAGGCTGATTTGTGGGCCTACTAAGTTGACGGGGACGGAGGGCTTTGTCAACTTAGTCAATATGCACGATTCTAGCTCCAGTGACCGTATGATGTCCATCCAATGGCCGTAGTGCTTCTTCAACCTCTGGTCTTGTTGCTCCAGCCGCCCAAAGCAGTGCCGGTCGTGCCGCATGCTCCTGCCTCCCGTGGCTGGCTGTGCTGCCGCGGAGAACTCACTGCCCCCTACTATTCCCACTACTGGCCAGGCCCTGCGGCGACGGCAGCCTCACACCGCAACCGAACTAGTGAACCCTCGTACTCCTCTCCACGCGGGCTTCCACTACCGCGTCTTCCCCGACTCCGTGTCATCCCCATCCTAGGCCTCACCGTCGTCCACCGCCCTGGTGCTCTCGGTGCGGCGTAGTCAACGTGGTCAAGGAATGGCTTCCATCGGACGTGGACTGTACATGGAGAGGCTGACAGCTGGGTCCACAGCCGCAGCAAGGAAGTGCCTCCTTATTACGCGGAAAATAATTATTCCTCCACCTGACAGCGGGGACCCACCGGACGGGCCACCGTATTTCGTGAAAAAACGTTTCCCCCTGACTGCGGGGACCCACCAGCTACATCTTCGCACGCAAGGAAGTGCGTCCGGGAAAAAACAACGATTCGCCCCCCTGACTGCTGGGACCCACCAGCTACATCTTCGCAGGCAAGGAAGTGCCTGACAGTCGGGACCCACCTGGTCAAAGCGTACGTAGCATTGTCATTCTGGTCGCAAACGTGTACGTACATACTGGTCGATGTAGAGGCGCGCACGTCTCATAGTAGAGGCGCGCACGTAGCATGTACACGTACGTACAGCGGCCAGTGTGCAAGAAAGAAAATACGGCCACGTACGTACATACGGGCAGGGTCTCGAACGCCTACTCGCGCATACGTACGGCCAGGGCTTGTGTACATGGCTGGGTCAGAACGGAGAAACAGCGTCGTCGTCGTGTTCATGGGGAGCCAACCGGCTGGGTCAGAACGGAATGCGTCGTCGTGTTCATCGGGAGGGCTTGGACGGAACAGCCGATGGAAACGAGGCATGGCGTACCGCAGAACGGAGGAAACGGCCTTGTGTTCGACCGGCCACGTTTGAAACGGGATCCTGTTCATCGGGAGGGGTCTGGCGTACCGCAAAACGGAGGAAACGGACCTCCTATGGTCGAAACGGGGGTCATGTTGATCGGGAGGGGTGTGGCGTACCGCAAAACGGAGGAAACGGACTTGTGTTGGAGCGCTACGGTCGAAACGGGGGTCCTGTTCATCGGGAGGGGTGTGGCGTACCGCAAAACGGGACTCCACGGGACACTGTTCATCTCCATTGTCGACCCCCTCCAGCCTCCACGGGCTACTGTTCATCCACCATCGACCTCCTCCAGCCTCCACCTGCGACTGTTCATCCACGGGCTCCTGTTCATCCAGCCTCCACCACGCGCTACTCCGTCGGCTACTGTTCAACCAGCCCTCTCCACGGGCTCCTGTTCAACCACCCCTTCACGGGCTACTGTTCATCCAGCCCTCCACCGTCTACTGTTCATTCTGCCCTCCACGGGGTGGTCCTGTTCATCCTTCCCTCCACGGGGTCCTATTCATCCAGCCCCAACCGGCTCGATCGATCGGGGTCATGTTCATCCAGAGGCAACACCACGGGGTCCTGTTCATCCACCCCCACCGGGAACTGTTCATCCAAATCCCCCCAGCAAACGCTCACTGTTCATCCAGAGGCAGCATCGATCGGCTTCAGTTAGCAGCAGTAGCGAAGGAATCGCTCGATCGGGTTCAGTTAACAGCCATCGATCGATCGCTCGGGTTCAGTAACGCGTAGCCTGCAGTGCAATCACTCGGGTTCAGTTAGAGCCCAATGCCTCGCTCGGGTTCAGCTAGAGCCAACGCCTCGCACACATGCGCGTACGTGTACGAGAGAAACGCGCATCGCTCGGCCCCAACCTCCCACCGTAACCGGGAACTCCCCGAAATTTTCCTCGCCCTCGCTTCTACCACGGTTTTTTCCGTCATGGACGACCCAAAGAATGTCATGCAGCTGCGTCTCCGGCCCGCCCAGGACGAAAAGCCCATTTTCTGTCATGATTTTTTGTCATAGAAGTAGGAGCCCACCACATCTATGATGATACTGGGTTTTGTCATAATTATCGTCATAGAAGTGTCATATGTATGACAGAAAAAAATTTCGTTCGGCCCAAAATGTCACGGATGTGTCATTTTTTGTAGTGACACGTTTAGCCCAATGACGTCCCTCGAACTCCGATCCAGCAGAGTGTTGAGGGAGAGTCTTGTCAGCACGACGGTGTGGTGACGATGATGATGTTCTACCGACGCAGGGCTTCGCCTAAGCACCGCTACAGTATTACCGAGGTGGACTATGGTGGAGGGGGGCACCGCACATGGCTAAAAGATCAAACGATCAATTGTTGTGTCTAGGGTGCCCCCCTGCCCCTGTATATAAAGGAGCAAGGGGGGAGGTGCGGCCGGCCAGGAGGAGACGCGCCAGGAGGAGTCCTACTCCCACCGGGAGTAGGACTCCCTCCCTTCCTTGTTCGACTAGGAGAGGAGAGGGAAGGAGAGAGGGGGAAAGGAAAGGGGGAGGGCGCCGCCCCCCTCCTTGTCCAATTCGTACATGGGGGGAGGGGCACGCGGCTGCCCCTTGGCCGCCTCTCTCTTCCACCAATTGGGCCCATGAGGCCCAATAGCCTCCGGGGGGTTCCGGTAACCCCCCGGTACTCCGGTATATATCCGATAACCCCCGGACCATTCCGGTGTGCGAATATAGTCATCCAATATATCAATCTTCATGTCTCGACCATTTCGAGACTCCTCGTCATGTCCGTGATCACATCCGGGACTCCGAACAACCTTCGGTACATCAAAACATATAAACCCATAATATATCTGTCATCGAAACGTTAAGCGTGCGGACCCTACGGGTACGAGAACTATGTAGACATGACCGAGACACGTCTCCGGTCAATAACCAATAGCGGAACCTGGATGCTCATATTTTCTCCCACATATTCTACGGAGATCTTTATCGGTCAGACCACATAACAACATACGTTGTTCCCTTTGTCATCGGTATGTTACTTGCCCGAGATTCGATCGTCGGTATCTCAATACCTAGTTCAATCTCGTTACCGGCAAGTCTCTTTACTCGTTCCGTAATACATCATCCCACAACTAACTCATTAGTTGCAATGCTTGCAAGGCTTAAGTGATGTGCATTACCGAGAGGGCCCAGAGATACCTCTCCGACAATCGGACTGACAAATCCTAATCTCGAAATACGCCAACCCAACAAGTACCTTTGGAGTCACCTGTAGAGCACCTTTATAATCACCCAGTTACGTTGTGACGTTTGGTAGCACACAAAGTGTTCCTCCGGTAAACGGGAGTTGCATAATCTCATAGTCATAGGAACATGTATAAGTCATGAAGAAAGCAATAGCAACATACTAAACGATCGAGTGCTAAGCTAACGGAATGGGTCAAGTCAATCACATCATTCTCCTAATGATGTGATCCCGTTAATCAAATGACAACTCATGTCTATGGCTAGGAAACATAACCATCTTTGATCAACGAGCTAGTCAAGTAGAGGCATACTAGTGACACTCTGTTTGTCTATGTATTCACACAAGTATTATGTTTCCGGTTAATACAAAACATTTATCATGATATAAGGAAATAAATAATAACTTTATTATTGCCTCTAGGGCATATTTCCTTCAGTCTCCCACTTGCACTAGAGTCAATAATCTAGATTACACAGTAATGATTCTAACACCCATGGAGCCTTGGTGCTGATCATGTTTTGCTCGTGGAAGAGGCTTAGTCAACGGGTCTACAACATTCAGATCCGTATGTATCTTACAAATTTCTATGTCTCCCACCTGGACTAAGTCCCGGATGGAATTGAAGCGTCTCTTGATGTGCTTGGTTCTCTTGTGAAATCTGGATTCCTTCGCCAAGGCAATTGCACCAGTATTGTCACAAAAGATTTTCATTGGACCCGATGCACTAGGTATGACACCTAGATCGGATATGAACTCCTTCATCCAGACTCCTTCATTTGCTGCTTCCGAAGCAGCTATGTACTCCGCTTCACATGTAGATCCCGCCACGACGCTTTGTTTAGAACTGCACCAACTGACAGCTCCACCGTTCAATGTAAACACGTATCTGGTTTGCGATTTAGAATCGTCCGGATCAGTGTCAAAGCTTGCATCAACGTAACCATTTACTATGAGCTCTTTGTCACCTCCATAAACGAGAAACATATCCTTAGTCCTTTTCAGGTATTTCAGGGTGTTCTTGACCGCTGTCCAGTGATCCACTCCTGGATTACTTTGGTACCTCCCTGCTAAACTTATAGCAAGGCACACATCAGGTCTGGTACACAGCATTGCATACATGATAGAGCCTATGGCTGAAGCATAGGGAACATCTTTCATCTTCTCTCTATCTTTTGAAGTGGTCGGGCATTGAGTCTTACTCAACTTCACACCTTGTAACACAGGCAATAACCCTTTCTTTGCTTGATCCATTTTGAACTTCTTCAAAACTTTGTCAAGGTATGTGATTTGTGAAAGTCCAACTAAGCGTCTTGATCTATCTCTATAGATCTTGATGCCCAATATATACGCAGCTTCACCGAGGTCTTTCATTGAAAAACTCTTATTCAAGTATCCCTTTATGCTATTCAGAAATTCTATATCATTTCCAATCAGCAATATGTCATCCACATATAATATTAGAAATGCTACAGAGCTCCCACTCACTTTCTTGTAAATACAGGCTTCTCCAAAAGTCTGTACAAAACCAAATGCTTTGATCACACTATCAAAGCATTTATTCCAACTCCGAGAGGCTTGCACCAGTCCATAAATGGATTGCTAGAGCTTGCACACTTTGTTAGCTCCCTTTGGATCGACAAAACCTTCCGGTTGCATCATATACAACTCTTCTTCCAGAAATCCATTCAGGAATGCAGTTTTGACATCCATTTGCCAAATTTCATAATCATAAAATGCGGCAATTGCTAACATGATTCGGACAGACTTAAGCATCGCTACGGGTGAGAAGGTCTCATCGTAGTCAATCCCTTGAACTTGTCGAAAACCTTTTGCAACAAGTCGAGCTTTATAGACAGTAACATTACCGGCAGTGTCAGTCTTCTTCTTGAAGATCCATTTATTCTCAATGGCTTGCCGATCATCGGGCAAGTCAACCAAAGTCCACACTTTGTTCTCATACATGGATCCCATCTCAGATTTCATGGCCTCAAGCCATTTTGTGGAATCTGGGCTCACCATCGCTTCTTCATAATTCGTAGGTTCGTCATGGTCTAGTAACATAACCTCCAGAACAGGATTACCGTACCACTCTGGTGCGGATCTTACTCTGGTTGACCTACGAGGTTTAGTAACAACTTGATCTGAAGTTCCATGATCATCATCATTAACTTCCTCACTAATTGGTGTAGGCATCGCAGAAACCGGTTTCTGCGATGAACTACTTTCCAATAAGGGAGCAGGTACAATTACCTCATCAAGTTCTACTTTCCTCCCACTCACTTCTTTCGAGAGAAACTCCTTCTCCAGAAAGATTCCGAATTTAGCAACAGAAGTCTTGCCTTCGGATCTGTGATAGAAGGTGTACCCAACAGTCTCCTTTGGGTATCCTATGAAGACACATTTCTCCGATTTGGGTTCGAGCTTATCAGGTTGAAGTTTTTTCACATAAGCATCGCAGCCCAAACTTTAAGAAACGACAACTTTGGTTTCTTGCCAAACCACAGTTCATAAGGCGTCGTCTCAACGGATTTTGATGGTGCCCTATTTAACGTGAATGCGGCCGTCTCTAAAGCATAACCCCAAAACGATAGCGGTAAATCAGTAACAGACATCATAGATCGCACCATATCTAGTAGAGTACGATTACGACATTCGGACACACCATTACACTGTGGTGTTCCGGGTGGCGTGAGTTGCGAAACTATTCCGCATTGTTTCAAATGAAGACCAAACTCATAACTCAAATATTCTCCTCCACGATCAGATCGTAGAAACTTTATTTTCTTGTTATGATGATTTTCAACTTCACTCTGAAATTCTTTGAACTTTTCAAATGTTTCAGACTTATGTTTCATTAAGTAGATATACCCATATCTGCTTAAATCATCTGTGAAGGTGAGAAAATAACGATATCCGCCACGATCCTCAACATTCATCGGACCACATACATCTGTATGTATGATTTCCAACAAATCTGTTGCTCTCTCCATAGTTCCGTAGAACGGCGTTTTAGTCATCTTGCCCATGAGGCACGGTTCGCAAGTACCAAGTGATTCATAATCAAGTGGTTCCAAAATTCCATCAGTATGGAGTTTCTTCATGCGCTTTACACCGATATGACCTAAACGGCAGTGCCACAAATAAGTTGCACTATCATTATCAACTCTGCATCTTTTGGCTTCAATACTATGAATATGTGTATCACTACTATCGAGATTCAACAAAATAGACCACTCTTCAAGGGTGCATGACCATAAAAGATATTATTCATATAAATAGAACAACCATTATTCTCTGATTTAAATGAATAACCGTCTCACATCAAACAAGATCCAGATATAATGTTCATGCTTAACGCTGGCACCAAATAACAATTATTTAGGTCTAAAACTAATCCCGAAGGTAGATGTAGAGGTAGCGTGCCGACCGCGATTACATCGACTTTGGAACCATTTCCCACGCGCATCGTCACCTTGTCCTTAGCCAATGTTCGCTTAATCCGTAGCCCCTGTTCCGAGTTGCAAATATTAGCAACAGAACCAGTATCAAATACCCAGGTGCTACTGCGAGCATTAGTAAGGTACACATCAATAACATGTATATCACATATACCTTTGTTCACCTTGCCATCCTTCTTATCCGCCAAATACTTGGGGCAGTTCCACTTCCAGTGACCAGTCTGCTTGTAGTAGAAGCACTCAGTCTCAGGCTTAGGTCCAGACTTGGGTTTGTTCTCCTGAACAACAACTTGCTTGCTGTTCTTCTTGAAGTTCCCCTTCTTCTTCCCTTTGCCCTTTTT
The DNA here is from genome assembly GCF_018294505.1 of Triticum aestivum. Classification (NCBI taxonomy): domain Eukaryota; kingdom Viridiplantae; phylum Streptophyta; class Magnoliopsida; order Poales; family Poaceae; genus Triticum; species Triticum aestivum. Next base: position 437,952,726 of record NC_057802.1, on the reverse strand, counting down.
CTTGAAACTGGTGGTCTTATTTACCATCAATACTTGATGCTCCTTTTTGATTTCTACCTCCGCAGCCTTTAGCATTGCGAAGAGCTCGGGAATCGTCTTATCCATCCCTTGCATGTTATAGTTCATCACGAAGCTCTTGTAGCTTGGTGGCAGTGATTGGAGAATTCTGTCAATGACGCTATCATCCGGAAGATTAACTCCCAGTTGAATCAAGTGATTGCAGTACCCAGACATCTTGAGTATATGCTCACTGACAGAACTATTCTCCTCCATCTTGCAGCTGTAGAACTTATTGGAGACTTCATATCTCTCAATCCGGGCATTTGCTTGAAATATTAACTTCAACTCCTGGAACATCTCATATGCTCCATGATGTTCAAAATGTCGTTGAAGTCCCGGTTCTAAGCCGTAAAGCATGGCACACTGAACTATCGAGTAGTCATCAACACGTGACTGCCAGGCATTCACAATGTCTGCAGTTGTTGGCGCAGGTGGTACACCTAGCGGTGCTTCCAGGACGTAATTCTTCTGTGCAGCAATGAGGATAATCCTCAAGTTACGGACCCAGTCCGTGTAATTGCTACCATCATCTTTCAACTTTGCTTTCTCAAGGAACACATTAAAATTCAACGGAACAACAGCACGGGCCATCTATCTACAATCAACATAGACAAGCAAGATACTATCAGGTACTAAGTTCATGATAAATTTAAGTTCAATTAATCATATTACTTAAGAACTCCCACTTAGATAGACATCCCTCTAATCTTCTAAGTGATCACGTGATCCATATCAACTAAACCATGTCCGATCATCACGTAAGATGGAGTAGTTTCAACGGTGAACATCACTATGTTGATCATATCTACTATATGATTCACGCTCGACCTTTCGGTCTCCGTGTTCCGAGGCCATAACTGTTATATGCTAGGCTCGTCAAGCTTAACCTGAGTATTCCGCGTGTGCAACTGTTTTGCACCCGTTGTATTTGAACGTAGAGCCTATCACACCCGATCATCACGTGGTGTCTCAGCACGAAGAACTTTTGCAACGGTGCATACTCAGGGAGAACACTAATACTTTGATAATTTAGTGAAGGATCATCTTATAATGCTACCGTCAATCAAAGCAAGATAAGATGCATAAAAGATAAACATCACATGCAATCAATATAAGTGATATGATATGGCCATCATCATCTTGTGCTTGTGATCTCTCCGAAGCACCGTCATGATCACCATCGTCACCGGCGCGACACCTTGATCTTCATCGTAGCATCGTTGTCGTCTCGCCAATCTTACGCTTCTATGACTATCGCTACCGCTTAGTGATAAAGTAAAGCATTAGAGGGCGATTGCATTGCATACAATAAAGCGACAACCATATGGCTCCTGCCAGTTGCCGATAACTCGGTAACAAAACATGATCATCTCATACAATAAAATTTAGCATCATGTCTTGACCATATCACATCACAACATGCCCTGCAAAACAAGTTAGACGTCCTCTACTTTGTTGTTGCAAATTTTACGTGGCTGCTACGGGCTTAGCAAGAACCGTTCTTACCTACGCATCAAAACCACAACGATAGTTTGTCAAGTTGGTGCTGTTTTAACCTTCGCAAGGACCGGGCGTAGCCACACTCGGTTCAACTAAAGTTGGAGAAACTGACACCCGCCAGCCACCTGTGTGCAAAGCACGTCGGTAGAACCAGTCTCGCGTAAGCGTACGCGTAATGTCGGTCCGGGCCGCTTCATCCAACAATACCGCCGAACCAAAGTATGACATGTTGGTAAGCAGTATGACTTATATCGCCCACAACTCACTTGTGTTCTACTCGTGCATATAACATCAACGCATAAAACCTGGCTCTAATACCACTGTTGGGGAACGTAGTAATTTCAAAAAAATTCCTACGCACACGCAAGATCATGGTGATGCATAGCAACGAGAGGGGAGAGTGTTGTCCACGTACACTCGTAGACCGAAAGCAGAAGCGTTAGCACAACTCGGTTGATGTAGTCGTACGTCTTCACGATCTGACCGATCAAGTATCGAACGCACGGCACCTCCGAGTTCAACACACGTTCAGCCCGATGACGTCCCTCGAACTCCGATCCAGCCGAGTGTTGAGGGAGAGTTTCGTCAGCACGACGACGTGGTGACGATGATGATGTTCTACCGACGCAGGGCTTCGCCTAAGCACCGCTACAGTATTACCGAGGTGAACTATGGTGGAGGGGGGCACCACACACGGCTAAAAGATCAAACGATCAATTGTTGTGTCTAGGGTGCCCCCTGCCCCCGTATATAAAGGAGCAAGGGGGGTGCGGCCGGCCAGGAGGAGGCGTGCCAGGAGGAGTCCTACTCCCACCGGGAGTAGGACTCCCTCCCTTCCTTGTTGGACTAGGAGAGGAGAGGGAAGGAGAGAGGGGAAAGGAAAGGGGGGCGCCGCCCCCCCCCCCCTTGTCCAATTCGGACTTGGGAGGGGGGAGGGGCACGCGGCTGCCCCTTGGCCGCATCTCCTCTTCCACCAATTGGGCCCATGAGGCCCAATAGCCCCCGGAACCATTCCGGCGTCTGAATATAGTCATCCAATATATCAATCCTCATGTCTCGACCATTTCGAGACTCCTCGTCATGTCCGTGATCACATCCGGGACTCCGAACAACCTTCGGTACATCAAAACATATAAACTCATAATATATCTGTCCTCGAAACGTTAAGCGTGCGGACCCTACGGGTTCGAGAACTATGTAGACATGACCGAGACACGTCTCCGCCAATAACCAATAGCGGAACCTGGATGCTCATATTGGCTCCCACATATTCTACGAAGATCTTTATCGGTCAGACCGCATAACAACATACGTTGTTCCCTTTGTCATCGGTATGTTACTTTCCCGAGATTCGATCGTCGGTATCTCAATACCTAGTTCAATCTCGTTACCGGCAAGTCTCTTTACTCGTTCCGTAATACATCATCCCACAACTAACTCATTAGTTGCAATGCTTGCAAGGCTTAAGTGATGTGCATTACCGAGAGGGCCCAGAGATACCTCTCCGACAATCGGACTGACAAATCCTAATCTCGAAATACGCCAACCCAACAAGTACCTTTGGAGTCACCTGTAGAGCACCTTTATAATCACCCAGTTACATTGTGATGTTTGGTAGCACACAAAGTGTTCCTCCGGTAAACGGGAGTTGCATAATCTCATAGTCATAGGAACATGTATAAGTCATGAAGAAAGCAATAGCAACATACTAAACGATCGAGTGCTAAGCTAACGGAATGGGTCAAGTCAATCACATCATTCTCCTAATGATGTGATCCCGTTAATCAAATGACAACTCATGTCTATGGCTAGGAAACATAACCATCTTTGATCAACGAGCTAGTCAAGTAGAGGCATACTAGTGACACTCTGTTTGTCTATGTATTCACACAAGTATTATGTTTCCGGTTAATACAGAACATTTATCATGATATAAGGAAATAAATAATAACTTTATTATTGCCTCGAGGGCATATTTCCTTCAGATGGAGCATAGCGAGACTATTTGATTTTGTAGGGATAGCTTTCTTTGGCCATGTTATTTTGAGAAGACACGATTGCTTTATTATTATGCTTGAAGTATTATCGTTTTTATGTCAATATTAAACGTTTGTTTTGAATCTTATGGATCTGAACATTCATGCCACAATAAAGAAAATTACATAAATAAATATGTTAGGTAGCATTCCACATCAAAAATTCTGTTTTTATAATTTACCTACTCGAGGACGAGCAGGAATTAAGCTTCGGCATGCTTGATACTTCTCCAACGTATCTATAATTTTTTATTGTTCCATGCTATTGTATTATCTATTTTGGATGTTTTATATGCATTAATATGCTATTTTATATTATTTTTGGACTAACCTATTAACCTAGAGCCTAGTGCCAGTTTCTGTTTTTTCCTTGTATTTGAGCTTTGCAGAAAAGGAATACCAAACGGAGTCCAAACGGAATAAAACTTCACGATGATTTTTCTTGGACCAGAAGACACCCAGGAGACTTGGAGATCAAGTCATAAGAGCCACGAGGTGGCGACAAGGGTGGAGAGCGCGCCCAGGGGGTAGGAGGCGCCCCCTACCTTGTGGGCCCCTCGTGACCCCCCGGACCTAGTTCTGTCTCCTATATATTCACATATATTCCCAAACCACCAGAAACATCCACGAAAACACTCTTCCACCATCGCAACATTCTGTTCCCGTGAGATCCCATCTTGGGGCCTTTTCCGGCATCCTGCCGGAGGGGGATATGATCACGGAGGGCATCTACATCAACTCTATTGCCCTTCCGATGAAGCGTGAGTAGTTTACCTCAGACCTACGGGTCCATAGCTAGTAGCTAGATGGCTTCTTCTCTCTCTTTGATTCTCAATACCATGTTCTACTCGATGTTCTTGCAGATCTATCCGATGTAATCTTCTTTTACGGTGTGTTCATCGACATCCGATGAATTGTGGATTTATGATCAGCTTATCTACGAATATTATTTGAATCTTCTCTGAATACTTATATGCATTATTTGATATCTTTGTATTTCTCTTCGAACTATCGGTTTGGTTTGGCCAACTAGATTGGTTTTCTTGCAATGGGAGAAGTGCTTAGCTTTGGGTTCAATCTTGCGGTGTCCTCACCTAGTGACAAAGTAGGGGTAGCGAGGCACGTATTGTATTGTTGCCATCGAGGATAAAAAGATAGGTTTTACATCATATTGCTTGAGTTTATTCCTCTACAGCATGTCATCTTACTTAAGGCGTTACTCCGTTCTTTATGAACTTAACACTCTAGATGCATGTTGGATAGCGGTCGATGTGTGGAGTAATTGTAGTAGATGCAGGCAGGAGTCGGTCTACTCGACACGGACGTGATGCCTATATTGCATAATCATTTCCTTGGATATCATCATAACTTTGCGCTTTTCTCTCAATTGCTCGACAGTAATTTGTTCACCCACTGTCTTAATTGCCTTCACGAGAGAAGCCTCTACTGAAACCTATTGCCCCGGGTCTATTTTCCATCATATTAGTTTCCGATCTACTATTTTGCAATCTTTTATTTTCAGATCTATAAACCAAAAAAACCAAAAATATTTTATCTTTTGTTTAGTTTTATCTATCTCTATTAGATCTCACCTTTGCAAGTGACCGTGAAGGGATTGACAACCCCTTTATCGCGTTGGGTGCAAGTGTTTGATTGTTTGTGCAGGTGCATCTATTGGGGACTTGCGCGTTTCTCCTACTGGATTGATACCTTGGTTCTTAACTAAGGAAAATACTTATCTCTACTGTGCTTCATCACCCTTTCCTCTTCAAGGGAAAACCAACGCAAGCTCAAGAAGTAGCACCGCAGCCCCTAGCCGCACCTATAAATGCCCCCGACCCCCTCTGTGGATCTCGCCGTCTCGCTCAACCCCGCGCAGCCCGTAGCCACCGCCTCGTCCATTTGAATCTCGCCGGAGCCGAGACCTTCGACGGTCAATTCCGTCGCTGATGAGCCGACCCGAGCCCTCTTTTCTTTGTCACTTGGATCCTCGTGCCTAGGCTCATCTCTCTAACATGGTTTTGGCCCATAGGTCCCTCCGGAACGACCGCCCGGAGCACGCCCGAGCTCGCCGGAGTGAGCAGAGCGCCGCTGCCCTTCCTTTGCCCGTCTGGACGCCGCCGATGCCCCGCATCACCAGCACCCGAACGCCCTCGCCGCGCCCGTCCTCCCCGTCGCCTTCCCCGCCACTGAAGCCGCATGCCGCCACCCCGCCGACGCCGAGCCCCTGCCCAACACTGACGCCGTCGCCCGCTGTGAGCCGCCCCTCCACTTGTTCAAATTAGATTAGGTTTTTTAACCAGTGCGGTTAACCACAGTTTTTATTAAACCGTGCAGTTTTAGTGAAACTGGTCTCCTGTTTTCCTTTTATTTAGCCGGCGCATAGCGTTTTACTTATTTGTCGGTCGTTCGCTGGTTTAGCTATGCAGCGGACACTTTCCAGCCATTAGGAATCTGCCACGTGGCCGGGAACCTGTTTGCTATAATTTTCTTAACCGTTTAGTCCCTGGAATTAGCAGAATAGTCACTAAACTTAGATTAGCCACATCTTTTTAACCGTAAGTCCAAATTAGATGAAACCAGTGGCAAATTCTTTGTCATGATTTAAATCAAGTGATGTCATCTTTGCAAACTATTGTCAGATTTGAATTCAAACTTCAACTGGCCATATCTCCTAAACCGTAGCTCCGATTAAGTTGATTCTTTTTGCATTTTGTCACCGTAGCCAAACCCTATAACTTGGACCTTTGTCACTTATTTTTCACACACTTAGGATCTTTCCATGATAGTTTTACTCGTATGCCTAGTATGCACTATGGTTCACATCACAAATTTTTGAACCCATGTCATATGTTGTTTTACACTTAGGATGTTTTTGTGATAGTTGAGTGTGTTGGATTTTCATTTGGTTTTTCGGAGTCTTTTTGTTGTGCATGTTATTTGGTTCTCTAAAGTGATTGCTTATGTGAGTCTATTTACTTTGGCGATAGATTGTCTAGAGTGCGAAGCAAATTACTACCATTCTCTAGAGTTGAACCACCAGTACCAAGGCAAGTTTACATCTTGACCATGTTTTCATTACTTATGTTCTTATATGCACTTAGTCCTTTGCGGTAGGATTGCATGGTAGGAATTTTTATGCTGGATGGCTACGCTTTACACCCAGTAGTTCATTTGAGCTAGGTCTGAACTATACAACCTTTGTCACCACCGTGTGAGTTTATTTTTGCCTCGCTAATGCAGACGTGAATTGGGGAGTGTTCATGGCAAGACTTGAGTGATAAAGTACTAATCAGGACCAAGACTTTTAAATGAACTAACTGGGCGGAAATTTGATTTGAATGGTGGTGAAGTATAGTGGGAGCATGCATGGGAAATCCATGGTGGTGCACCACTAGTGGTCCGTCCGCTCAGAATCAAAGGGATCAAACATATGTTCATGTCTACAAGCTTACGTGTGCAGCCACAAGCCAATATGGGCTCTGGCTTAGTTGAGTAGATAGTGTGACCTCTTCCGGGATAGGCTGGCTGATGTAGGATATGTAGGTGTACCGGCCTATCCGTGGGTTAAGGGGGAATACTTTCGAAAGACTATGTCTCGATCTTCCGATCATGGAGGTGGTCAAGTCTTGTGGGGAAAAGTGTGCAACCTCTGCAGAGTGTCAACCTAATCGATTAGCCGTGTCCCCGGTTACAGACAACTTGAGCGTCTAGTAATGGAAATGCCGGGAGATTTCATCACCCTTAATTAAATAAACTAGGTTTAACTAGACTTTGGGAATAGATTGTGATGGGGTATCATCTCAATCATATGCTATTTGTAGTAGTAAAATATTATCTTTTACAATAGGGAAAAACTAGTTTTATGCAAAAATTAAACTTAGAGCTTTCCACAGCCAAATTACATGTACGAAAAGGTTCATTATACTCATGATGTGACTTGCACTACATTCAATGTACTGAGCTATATGGCTGCAACGTATCATGTTGCAGATATATCCGACGAGAATTAAGGTGCGATAGGTCGATGTTCTACACTCAGCCTTGCTCGTGGATTGTATGGACTCATTTACTACTTTGCTTGCAGTATTTGTTTTATTTGGCATGATGCCTTATCCTGTAATAAATTGTATTGCTCCTGGACTATCGATGTAATAAAGAGATGTGTGTTATTTCTGTTATTTCATCGAGTACTATGTGTACTAGCAAGTCGATCGAGGGACTATCATGGTAAGCATAGAGACTTCGACTCTTACCGGGTCGGGTCTCTACAAGAAGGTTAATTGTGCCACAGTAAAATTTCCATGTATGTTAAATAAATTTGTCATGTATTTAAATGAAAAGTTGCCATGGCAATGAAGGTAAAAATTTCCTATGGATAAATAAAAGTAAAATTTTTGACATGGAAAAACAGAGTAAAATTTCCATGTATGTAATAGTAAATTTGACAAGTATTTAAAGGTAAAATTGCCATGGCGATGAAGGTAAAAATTTGCCATGGTAAAACAAAGTAAAAGTTGAAATGGCAAAGTAGAAGGTTAAATTTGCGATGCTCCATGAATTTTCCTTTATTTTTTCATTGAAAATGAAAGCTAAATATTGCCATGGCAAAAAAAAGGAAAATTTGACATGGCAAAAAAGAGTAAAAAATTGCATGGCAATGAAGGTAAAAATTTGCCATGTATGTTAAAGTAATTTTGCAATGTATGTACACGTACATTTGCCATGGCAAATGAAAGGTAAATTTTGCCATGGCAAAAAGGAGGAAAATTTAACATGGAAAAAAAGAGTAAAAAAATTGCATGACAAAATGAATGTAAAATTATGCCTTGTATGTTAAAGTAAATTTGCCATGGAAAATGAAAGGTAAATTTTGGCATGACAAAATAAAGGAAAATTTTGGCATGACAAAAAATGATTAAAACTTTGCATGGCAAATGAAGGTAAAAATCGCCATGGCAATAAACTAAAATTTGGCATGCTAGAAAGTAAAAATTGCCATGTTCTTAAATTGTAAAACGTTATGAAATATCAAAACACCATGGTGAAAATGCATATTAAATTTGCCATGTTATTTAAAAAAATGCCATGTGTTATAGAATAAATTTGCAAAATGTTAGAAAAAAAAGTAGCCATGTTCCATGTCAACACATTAAGGTTCACAAAAGTCTCCATGAGTTTAGACTTTGTTTCTATATAAATAATATATTGCCATAACATAACTATCAAAAAATTATATTGCCATTACAATTTTAGAGATTGTGAACTTGGGTGAAAATTGCCATCACGGAAAATAAAATCATCATTATATACATGGCAAAAAAAATGTGTGAACGTGCCATGGCAAAAAAGAAGAATAAATTGCCATGGCTATTTACAGAATGTTAAATATACTATATTTGCCATGTTTCTACCCAAAACTGCCCCAAAATGCCATGGTCTAGTGGGATCGAGCTGAAAAAAGCATCTAAAGATTAACTTGAGAGCAACAACAACTTGGGGAAAAAAGAGACATAGATGGATCGACCTTGGGTGCGGAGACATGGTGGACGGGTTGATGACCTCGCCTCCGACGAGGTCGATGGGATCTCGCCATCCCCGACCAGTGAACAACGGAGGAGGACGACTAAAACTGAACCGCGGAGGCGCGGGCGAGCACGTGGAGCTCATCCTCCGCCCTTAACGCGCAGAGGTAGGTGGCCATGACGAGGGATTCGAGGAGGCGTGTCGCTGGGGGCAGGGGGCGTGCAGGGCGCCTCGTCGGAGATTGCAGGGCGCGTCGCCAGGAGTGCGCATCGCTGGGGATAGTGCATCGCTCTAGACCTCCTTGTGCGTAGGGCGGCGCAGCGGAGTCGAGCCCGGCCACAAGTGTCGAGGCCACCGCCATCGCGGACGATGATGATGTGGACGCTGACGGCCTCCAGTTGCACCGTCGCCGGAGGAGTGGTCGGGCAAGTCCGTCACCGACTAGGACCTCACCTCGTCGGCCCCTCGACAGGCTCCTCGTGCCACCTCTGTTGTCCCCTCGTCATCTGCTCTATCGCCAGAGGAGCGCCCGGGTGAGTTCATCGGCCAGTGCAATTGACAGAAAAGACCATCTCTGAATCAGATTGCCAGAAAAGACCACCTTATTCGTGGCGGCAGGCACGCCCGCCGACACGTGGCGCCTGCCGCCACAGACCCAGGCGGCAGGTGGCCTGTCACAGGAAATCGTCGGGAGTGGCCGAGGCACGACGAAACGGGATCAGCGGTGGGCCCCGCCGCCACACATGGAGACGGCAACAATGCTAGCCGATGCGCCATGCCGCCACGCCCACAGATGGCATGCACTGTCGCCTCGGTCTGTAGCGGCAGGGGCTGCCACCTCCGTGAGTGGCGGCTGGCGCGTCTGCCGCCACGAATTAGGTGGTCTTTTCTGGCAATCTGACTCAGAGGTGGTCTTTTCTGTCAGGTGGTCCTTTTGAACAAAAAATCGGAAAATGGACAGGGGAGTGGATTTGCTGTTGTGGGTGGGGAGTGGGGATCGTTCACGATGATCACCCCTGATTCCGAACGCTCGATTCTGGAAGACGTGGCTACTAAGAAGTCGAATTCAATTCAATCCCGTTTTCAAGATCCGGTTCAGTGTTTGGGATGGCTTGGTCCAAGCCCACATCCATAGTAGATCCATACGTCGAGCAATCATACGTCCACATTAATTAGGAATAGTGATACATAGACCTAGTAATGCAAAAGTCATCGAAAATGGTAAAATCCGAACATCAGTTTTTTAGGATTTCCATCCGAACGCGTCCAAAGCCACTATATCAAAACGCAGAGATCTTGAAGCTCATCCACAACCCATCGGAAAGTGGTGAATGGATTGCTCCTTGCCCAACGACAAAAAGAAAGAAATTGGGTATTGTAAAAATTATGAAGTGCCAAGGGAAAGCATTAGATAATTCGTTTGGCAATGGCTGGACCATGCATGGGAGAATCCAGTCTCGTATAGTTTCTCCTTGGATGAAGAGACGGCCGGTGACGTAGCGGGAGGTGTAATCGGGAGAGCCGTGACAGAGAAGACGTACGTAACGATAACGGAGTGATCCATCGATGGATATGTGATCTATTACTTGATATACTTCCTTCTTATCCACGAAATCATTTGTAATGTGTATGGCATTATATCTACAACAGTAAATCAGCAAGCACGAGCAATGGATTTAGCAGGTTCATCCACGGGAAAGTCCCGTTTCTTCTGCAAGGAAGTATACCTGCATTTTCCTTTCCCCGATACCTTAACAGCCATTTAATGATGATCACAGCAGAGCAAACTAACCGAAGGATTCCAAGACACGTTACATTATCACATGCAATGGAAGGTAAACCGAAGGGAAAACACACACGTGGTACGGTCGCATGCACCTCCTGCTGGTGGACTCACGTACGTGCATGGCGATCGATGGGATCGGCCAGTTGCCGTCGGTTCGCTCGTCCATGTCCGTTGCCCGTCGGGTGTCCGTAGGACGCGGACGCGCACGTACGGTGCATGCGGCCGTGCACGTACCGCACGACCCCGGGCCCTCCGGTGGTTGCGCGCCTTCCAAAACACGAAGCCTCACCGGCTATATATACGCGGGAGCACCGCACGTCACACCGCATCACCGCATCGCATCCCATCGCACGACGAGTGAGGGAAGCTAGGAGCGAACCAAGGGGAGGGAAGAGAAGATGATCGCGTTGTGGGTTGCTGCCTGCAGCCTGCTGTCGTGGTGTTCGTCGCTCTCGGGTGAGTCGAGTAAATTGCCACTTTATATATTATTATTACTGATCGATAGATCGTCGCTTGATTGCTAGCTCCCGATTGATCATTGTTTGATGCTGGCGCACTAGCGACTTTTATCCTACTGTTATGAACACTATTATGTTCTTCATTGTTCCTTATGCAGTTCTCTTGGCTATATCTTCCTATCCTTTTCGATTTTGCGTCTCCTTGCAGGAGCAAAAGGGTTATGTCATGTGTCTATTGAAAAACATGTAAACCAGTTTCGACGGAGCACCAAAGCAGCATGCTTTTGCTTAGATAAATCGACTACACACTTGCTTGGCTTATTTATTGCTTGCTGTTGGAGGTGGTTGATAATTCTATTCATTGTGCATTGGTTAGGATGTCTGGCATAAATCCGTATAGGTCTCTTTAATTCATTGTCAATCTTGTGACATCAATGTTTTGTTTCAACTATATTTGGTAACCTGTCTGTGGGGTTTATGAAAGAGGAACCCTAAAGTACAATGCACTTATTTCACAAAAAAGAAGAAGTACAATGCACTTCTTAATTAAGGACAGTACTCTACTCTACTCCTTTCCGAACAAAAGTAACTCATTAAGGAATCAAAGGATCTACATTGGAACAAGGAAAGAAATTAAAGGGACGATCAATCCCATGCAGTTATCAGATGCACACATCGTGTACATTTACTTAGTACGTGCGTGCTAATTTCGTGCTTACAGTTACCGTCCATGTGTTCATCTCGTGCAGGAGTCCAAGGAATTGGAGTCAACTATGGCATGATGGGCAGCGACCTCCCGTCCCCGGACAAGGTGGTCGCGCTGTACAAAGCCAACAACATCACCGACGTCCGCATCTTCCACCCGGACACCAACGTCCTCGAGGCCCTCCGCGGCTCAGGCCTCGGCGTCGTCCTCGGCACGCTCAACAGCGACCTCGCCCCGCTCGCCTCCGACGCCTCGTACGCCGCGTCATGGGTGCAGTCCTACGTCCAGCCCTTCGCCGGCGCCGTGAGCTTCCGCTACATCAACGCCGGCAACGAGGTCATCCCGGGGGAGTCCGCCGCTCTGGTGCTCCCCTCCATGCAGAACCTCGAGGCCGCGCTCCGGGCCGCGGGGCTCAGCGTGCCGGTCACGACGGCCATGGCGACGTCGGTGCTCGGGACCTCGTACCCGCCGTCGCAGGGCGCGTTCTCGGAGGCGGCGCTGCCGACGGTCGGGCCGATCGTCTCCTTCCTGGCGTCGAGGGGCACGCCGCTGCTCGTGAACGTGTACCCGTACTTCGCCTACTCGGCGGAGCCGTCCTCGGTGCCGCTCGACTACGCGCTCCTGTCGTCGTCGGCCGCGGTCGCGGTGACCGACAACGGGGTGGAGTACGCCAACATGTTTGACGCCATCTTGGACGCGGTGTACGCGGCCGTGGAGAAGGCCGGGGGCGGGGAGAGCCTGGAGCTGGTGGTGTCGGAGACCGGGTGGCCATCGGGCGGCGGCGGGTACGGCGCCAGCGTGGAGAACGCGGCGGCGTACATCAACAACCTGGTCCGGCACGTGGGGCGCGGCACGCCGCGGCGGCCCGGGAAGGCCGTGGAGACGTATATCTTCGCCATGTTCAACGAGAACCAGAAGCCGGAGGGCGTGGAGCAGTACTTCGGGATGTTCCAGCCGGACATGAGCCAGGTCTACCACGTCGACTTCTCGGCATCGTCGTAGAAGACGCCTGGCTGCTGCATGGACCACGCATATGCATCGATCATCCATTAGTTAGGAAGTTATTGGGTAGGACCGATTCTGTTTATTTGAGCTTCTCCATCTCTCATTATCTCTCGAGAAGTACTACTACTTAGTATACCATTATTGCTTCAGACATGTTACCAAATATAGTTGAAACAAAACATTGATGATATATATGTTCTACCTCATATCATACCTCATAAGTTGTACCATATATCATACAATGCACGTCTTAATTAAGGCCAGTGCATTGATGATATATATGTTCTACTACATATCATACCTCATAAGTTCTACTTAGTATACCATTATTGCTTCAGACATGTTATCTCTCGTCATGTGAAGTTCCTTTGTTCCAAACAGGGCCTTCATCTGAAACTACTTAAAACTTTGATGAGATGGTGGCTTGAGATTGAAAAAACAATGACTATGTTTTTGCAAACTAACAGCAACCAAATACCCAACTTGATATGACTGCAAGCTCTTTTTGCAAAGAGAAATGCCTTCATGGAGTACGAGAATATTGTCATGGATGTACTGCCCCTTAGTGAAGACGAGCTGGTAAGGCTGTTCGAGCATGTATGCCAATGGGACAAGTATAGCCGCACAGACCTTCACGAAGATACGCTGGTTCACATTGATCACCGTGACCGATCTGAATTGCCTGATATATGTGGCCCCCGCTATCTTGGTGATCAGATTTATCACACCGAGTTCAGGCAGGGCATGCCAAGTGTGGCAATATAGAATCTTGGAAGATTATCATGATTACCCGACTTGCCATGATCCCAGAACTTCTAGAAGAAGGCAACCAACAACCCATCTACTCCAGCGGTAGAGACGGCTTCATGTCCATGATGGCCCAACTAACTTCCTCAACTGAGAATTCTCGACTGCCAAGACCGTAGCCTCCACATTCCAGCAATCTACCGCCAAGGCAACCCTTGACTGCGGTTCCACCAAATAACTACTTATCGAAGGAGTAACTATGGGTGGTGATGTCCCCGGCCTCCTCTAATAGAGGATTGTCAATCCATAGGCACGTTTAGGCGCTAGCCAATGACCAAACGTCTCGCCTAAGGCATAAGGGAAACTCGGAGCATGGCAAACAAGAAATTATCCACTCAACTAAATAATCATGTCATATTGTATCAATGTTCCAAATTGGCCATCATCCAATTACAAAATTACAACAGCTGGTAGTTTACCCACTTATATTCTTTAAATAGATAGTGATACATATATAATATCCCAAATGCAACATCCTAGTAAAAATGCACGTCTACCTTGGTTGCGCCTAGGCCGCTTAAGCCCCACCTAGGCTCTAGGCAAGGGTCAACCGTCTCCCTTACACCTAGCTCTTTTTCCATCCTTAAAATCACATATATTTTTGTCATGGCAACCCTTTTTGCATGCTTAATGGACTACTGCATCACCTAATGCACATTCTCTTTAAAATGGAAAGTACTGGAATTTTCCTTTGCAGCGTCATGGCAAATTTGAGTCAAACATATATTTTTCTGATCAAAATCCTAAAAAAGGTTTTTTTGTTATGCAAGTTTATCCTTCTTTTCACATGGCAGACTTAAATTCAATTGCATGGGAACACATTTGATACTTGCAAGGTAAATGTTTCTTTTTGCCAAAACGTAAACCCAACGAGTAGTTCATTCTTCATTATGCTCTATCATTATTCCACTTGGCAAATTCAAACACATATTTGCATCGCAACCTTGCTTACATTACCAGGGAAATTTGTCTCCCTAGATCTTGTTACGCTAACAAAATTGTATCAATCACCATTGCTATTTTTTTCCCATGGCATTTCCGCACATTTTATTTTCTTTGGTTTTCGGTCATTGGTACATCTG
>NC_057802.1:437902550-437937482 GCF_018294505.1 Triticum aestivum | reverse complement strand
AGCCCGGCAAAAGGTTTTTTCATCCTTTTCTTCTTTTATTTTTTTCCCTTTTTTCTCAATACATGTTGCACATATTTGGGATACACATTGAATTTTGTTTCAAATACAAGTAGAACAGTTTTTTTAATGATACGAAACATTTATTTAAATTAGGTGAACATTTTTTTACATTGTATAAACATTTTTCTAAAAGTCACAAACATATTTTTAAAACATGTGAACATTTTCTTAAATTTCACACACAGTTTTTTTGAATTATATAAAAAATAATTTACATTGTACTAACATTTTTCAAAATCTTCACGATTAGTTTTTTGAAATGCCTGAACATTTTTTAAATGACGAACAAATCTTTTAATAATATGAACATTTTAAAAAAACCGCATAAACCAAAATTTTATACTATGTTAACACTTATATATGCACGATGAAAAATTAAGTAAAATAATTTTTTTAATATATAATATGTTGTACAATATTTTAAAGATATAAGCAAAAAATAAAGGAACTTTCGGTAAAATAATATAAAATAAAAGGAACAACAAAAGAAAAAATCGAATGAACCTAATACTACTGGTCCTTCCCAAAGCTTACTTGAGGCGACGTGGCCATCGGTCTCGCATGAAGCGCGACATAGACTTGCCCCGCCCCTTCCTACACAAGTCAGACCGCCCCAAAAAATCAAGGTGGCTGCTACGAATTAGCCGGATGATTTATCGCCCCTACGCCACAACAGCAGCGACCACGCAACGCTTCAACGCAGCGCTGATGGCACCCCGACAAAGCTTCATTGTAGCTCTCATGGCGCACAACACGACAACAATTGCTCCAAGGCAGCATCGACGGCGTCTGGCGAAGTTCCTTTGCAGCCCAGGAGGAGCACCAACGCAGCACCGATGGCGCCAGTGAAGCTCCATTGCAGCGCACCCTATGCTTTCGGCGGCCCGGCGTTGCTCCATTGCAACACCGGCGGTGCTCCCTGACAACTTCAAGGCAACATCTCCGGAGTTGCACCGCCTCCGCCGGCCACTCTTCGCGGTCACCGTCGCAACACCACGCGACGCTCCATCGCAGCTCACGTAGACGGCCATGGCGGGCGATGGTCGGTGTAGAAGGTACTCTCGATTTGTGGTCTCCGACGCGGTGGTGCTCCATGGTAGCACCGACTGCCTCCATCGCAGCTCCATCACTTCTCTCTCCTCAAGGTGGCTTTGGGCGGCGGGCCTTGCAGCATTCCCCAAAGGCGACTGGGAGTAGGGAGAAGAGGAGGAGGGGGGGTAGCAAATCTCCGGCAGTGGCGACGACCGACTCTGCTTCGTCCCGGTGGTCTGCATCAGCGGAGAGACGAGGGAGAGAGATGTGCGAGAGGAAGACGACACATGTGTGGATGAGGATAGGTGGAGAGGATAAGGCTGTGGATGCGGTGGGCGGGCCTGGCGGAGGGCACATGTCGATCGGAGGAGCCGGTTTACGCGAGAGACAAATCATCCGGTTGATTATAAATGTTTTTTTAATCAAATGGTCCATCCATAGATTGAGCTACAATTATTTCACAATCGATTGAGAAACGACAAATCTGATTTATTTCCCTCACATATCTCCGTATATCCTCAGGATATAATATAGGTATCTCCTGTCAAAAAAAATTCCACATGTCACCATATATCTCAGGGATAGAATACATACATCTCCATATATCCCCGGGATAGGTAGATGGTTGCTGTTGAGCAACACGTGTCGCGCCATGGACGACATCAGAGCATCTTCAACAGGCGCACAAAAACTGTTCCGCGCACTAAAATTAGGTTTTTTGGGCGCCGGGCAGCTCCAGCAGAAGTTGTAAGATAGTGCACGTGCAAAAAAGGATTGGGCACGCGCTAAAAAGCGCTACCAGAAGCTGCAAATTTGGGGCGCCGGATTACGCGCCCTTCAAAATTTGCACTGCGTGTTTTTTGGACGCGCGTTTTTGGGCATCTGCTAAACCAATGTTAGGTCCGGCACTTTTAGCGCTATAGTGGCGCGCTAAAACTATTTTAGCGCGCGAAACTTTTATACGCCTGTTGGAGATCCTCTGAATCTCACTTACACACATCGTCCACGCTCCTTATAATCTAAGCCTGGGCGATGTACTTGGTGTGCATCCATCGGCCATCGATCCATAGCTCAAGCTCTTGACGCGCGCGCACAATGGCCATAGTGGGGTGTTAGCAACCCAAACCCAGCTCCCGGTCCATCGGCATATGTTCGGACGTTTCCGGAGCACATTGGACACTCCACTACAAGTGGAGAGCCCACTACATCCTAAGAGACCGGCTTACCACTTGTTAGCAACCCGGGCCCAGCTCCCGGTCCATCGGCATATGTTCGGACGTTTCCGGTGCACATCGGACACTCCACTACAAGCGGAGAGCCCACTACATCCCAAAAGACCGGTCTGAAGGGAGTGTGACACTCTCCCTTGTAAGGAGGTCCTAGCCTCCTCCCATATCCGAGGTGGGACTAAAGTCACTGGCGTTGCCCAAGGTCAGGTTCCTGACATGGGGCAAGTCGCCTCCTGGTTCTTTGTCTTCTTTGCTCTCCTGCTACCTTGTCTGTTCCTCAAGTTGAGGAAGCGCGGCGACACCGGCGGATCGAGCCTTCCATCCAGCCCCTGGCGGCTGCCAGTCGTTGGCAATTTCCACCAGGTCATCATCCGCGGGCCGCTCGTTGCTACCTCTTGAGCACTGCGTTGGTTTTCCCTTAAAGAGGAAAGGGTGATGCAGCAAAGTAGCGTAAGTATTTCCCTTAGTTTTTGAGAACCAAGGTATCAATCCAGTAGGAGGCCACCCACGAGTCCCTCGCACCTACACAAACAAATAAATCCTCGCAACCAACGCGATAAGGGGTTGTCAATCCCTACACGGTCACTTACGAGAGTGAGATCAGATAGATATGATAAGATAATATTTTTGGTATTTTTATGATAAAGATGCAAAGTAAAATAAAAGGCAATGAAAATAATAAAGTGTTGGAAGATTAATATGATGGAAAATAGACCCAGGGGCCATAGGTTTCACTAGTGGCTTCTCTTGAGAGCATAAGTATTACGGTGGGTGAACAAATTACTGTTGAGCAATTGACAGAATTGACCATAGTTATGAGAATATCTAGGTATGATCATGTATATAGGCATCACGTCCAAGACAAGTAGACCGACTCCTGCCTGCATCTACTACTATTACTCCACACATCGACCGCTATCCAGCATGCATCTAGAGTATTAAGTTCATAAGAACAGAGTAACGCTTTAAGCAAGATGACATGATGTAGAGGGATAAACTCATGCAATATGATATAAACCCCATCTTATTATCCTCGATGGCAACAATACAATACGTGCCTTGCTGCCCCTACTGTCACTGGGAAAGGACACCGCAAGATTGAACCCAAAGCTAATCCCTTCTCCCATTGCAAGAAAGATCAATCTAGTAGGCCAAACCAAACTGATAATTCAAAGAGACTTGCAAAGATAACCAATCATACATAAAATAATTCAGAGGAGAATCAAATATTGTTCATAGACAAACTTGATCATAAACCCACAATTCATCGGTCTCAACAAACACACCGCAAAAGAAGATTACATCGAATAGATCTCCACAAGAGAGGGGGAGAACATTGTATTGAGATCCAAAAAGAGAGAAGAAGCCATCTAGCTAATAACTATGGACCTGAAGGTCTGAGGTAAACTACTCACACATCATCGGAGAGGCTATGGTGTTGATGTAGAAGCCCTCCGTGATCGATGCCCCCTCCGGCAGAGCTCCGGAAAAGGCCCCAAGATGGGATCTCACGGGTACAGAAGCTTGCGGCAGTGGAATTAGGTTTTTGGCTCCGTATCTGGTGGTTTGGGGGTACGTAGGTATATATAGGAGGAAGGAGTACGTCGGTGGAGCAACGTGGGGCCCACGAGGGTGGAGGGCGCGCCCTGGGGGGTAGGCGCGCCCCCTACCTCGTGCCCTCCTGGTTGATGTCTTGACGTAGGGTCCAAGTCCTCTGGATCACGTTCGTTCCGAAAATCACGTTCCCGAAGGTTTCATTCCGTTTGGACTCCGTTTGATATTCTTTTTCTGCGAAACTCTGAAATAGGCAAAAAACAGCAATTCTGGGCTGGGCCTCCGGTTAATAGGTTAGTCCCAAAAATAATATAAAAGTGTATAATAAAGCCCAATAATGTCCAAAACAGAATATAATATAGCATGGAGCAATCAAAAATTACAGATACGTTGGAGACGTATCAAGCATCCCCAAGCTTAATTCCTGCTCGTCCTCGAGTAGGTAAATGATAAAAACAGAATTTTTGATGTGGAATGCTACTTGGCATAATTTCAATGTAATTCTTCTTAATTGTGGTATGAATATTCAGATCCGAAAGATTCAAGATAAAATTTCAATATTGACATAAAAATAATAATACTTCAAGCATACTAACTAAGCAATTATGTCCTCTCAAAATAACATGGCCAAAGAAAGTTCATCCCTACAAAATCATATAGTTTAGTCATGCTCCATTTTCGTCACACAAGAATGCTCTCATCATGCACAACCCCGATGACAAGCCAAGCAATCGTTTCATACTTTAGTAATCTCAAACCTTTTCAACTTTCACGCAATACATGAGCGTGAGCCATGGATATAACACTATGGGTGGAATAGAATATAATGATGGGGGTTATGTGGAGAACACAAAAAGGGAGAAAGTCTCACATCAACGAGGCTAATCAATGATCTATGGATATGCCCATCGATTGATGTTAATGCAAGGAGTAGGGATTGCCATGCAACGGATGCACTAGAGCTATAAATATATGAAAGGTCAACAAAAGAAACTAAGTGGGTGTGCATCCAACTTGCTTGCTCACGAAGACCTAGGGCACTTGAGGAAGCCCATTGTTGGAATATACAAGCCAAGTTATATAATGAAAAATTCCCACTAGTATATGAAAGTGACAAGACAAGAGACTCTCTATCATGAAGATTATGGTGCTACTTTGAAGCACAAGTGTGGTAAAAAGGATAGTAGCATTGTCCCTTCTCTCTTTTCCTCTCATTTTTTGGGCCTTCTTCTTTTTTTATGGCCTTTCTCTCCTTTTTTTTCTCACTTGGGACAATGCTCTAGAAAATGATGATCATCACACTTCTATTTATTTACAACTCAATGATTACAACTCGATACTAGAACAAAGTATGACTCAATATGAATGCCTCCGGCGGTGTACCGGGATATGCAATGAACCAAGAGTGACATGTATGAAAGAATTATGAATGGTGGCTTTGCCACAAATACTATGTCAACTACATGATCATGCAAAGAAATATGACAATGATGAACGTGTCATGATAAACGGAACGGTGGAAAGTTGCATGGCAATATATCTCGGAATGGCTATGGAAATGCCATAATAGGTAGGTATGGTGGCTGTTTTGAGGAAGATATAAGGAGGTTTATGTGTGAAAGAGCGTATCATATCACGGGGTTTGGATGCACCAGCGAAGTTTGCACCAATTCTCAATGTGAGAAAGGGCAATGCACGGTACCGAAGAGGCTAGCAATGATGGAAACGTGAGAGTGCGTATAATCCATGGACTCATCATTAGTCATAAAGAACTCACATACTTATTGCAAAAATCTACAAGTCATCAAAAACCAAGCACTATGCACATGCTCCTAGGGGGATAGATTGGTAGGAAAAGACCATCGCTCGTCCCCGACCGCCACTCATAAGGAGGACAATCAAAGAACACCTCATGTTTCAAATTTGTTACATAACGTTGACCATACGTGCATGCTACAGGACTTGCAAACTTCAACACAAGTATTTATCAAATTCACAACTACTAAACTAGCACAACTTTGATATCACTACCTCCATGTCTCAAAACAATCATCAAGCATCAAACTTCTCTTAGTATTCAACACACTCATAAGAAAGTTTTTACTAGTCTTGAATACCTAGCATATTAGGATTATTTAAGCAAATTACCATGCTGTTTAAGACTCTCAAAATAATCTAAGTGAAGCATGAGAGAATAATAGTTTCTATAAAACAAAACCACCACCGTGCTCTAAAAGATATAAGTGAAGTACTAGAGCAAAAACTATATAACTCAAAAGATATAAGTGAAGCACATAGAATATTCTAATAATTTCCGAATCACGTGTGTCTCTCTCAAAAGGTGTGTACAGCAAAGATGATTGTGGTAAACTAAAAATCAAAGACTCAAATCATACAAGACGCTCCAAGCAAAACACATATCATGTGGTGAATAAAAATATAGCTCCAAGTAAAGTTACCGATGGAAGTAGACGAAAGAGGGGATGCCTTCCGGGGCATCCCCAAGCTTTGGCTTTTAGGTGTCCTTAGATTATCTTGGGGTGCCATGGGCATCCCCAAGCTTAGGCTCTTGCCACTCTTTGTTCCATAATCTATCAAATCTTTCACCCAAAACTTGAAAACTTCACAACACAAAACTCAGCAGAAAATCTCGTGAGCTCCGTTAGCGAAAAAAAACAAAAGACCACTTCAAGGTACTGTAATTAACTCATTATTTATTTATATTGGTGTTAAACCTACTGTATTCCAACTTCTCTATGGTTTATAAACTATTTTACTAGCCATAGATTCATCCAAATAAGCAAACAACACACGAAAAAACAGAATCTGTCAAAAACAGAACAGTCTGTAGTAATCTGTAACTAACGCAAACTTCTGGAACTCCAAAAAATCTACCAAAATAGGACGACCTAGACAATTTGTTTATTGATCAGCAGCAATTGGAACCAATATTTTATCACGTTCTGGTGATTTTTAATAATTATTTTCGTGAACAGAAAGTTTCTTGAATTTTCAGCAAGATCAAATAACTATCATCCAAGAAGATCCTATAGGTTAAACTTGGCACAAACACTAATCAAAACATAAAAAGACATCTAACCATAGGCTAGATCAAAGATTTATTCCTAAATAGAAGCAAAAAGCAAAAAACTAAAAATAAAATTGGGTTGCCTCCCAACAAGCGCTATCGTTTAACGCCCCTAGCTAGGCATAATAGCAAGGATAGGTCTAGGTATTGCCATCTTGGGTTTTTAATTTTTTAGCGGAGTTATGCTCGAATCCGGGAGGTTCTTTACGCTTCCCCCATATTCCGATATTTTCAGATCTAGAGAATCCAACCGCTTATTGCAAAGAGTAATCAACATATTCATGCGGTGAAGATTTCCACTAATACCCTTAAGAGGTTCAAGAGATTTTTGTAAAATTTTCGTAACTTCGCAAATTTTCTCAAAAACTTGCGTTTCTTCCTGGGTATGATGAGGCCCCTTTTGTTGAGGTAGTTTTGCCACTATACGCTCTATCACTTCATGCGCAATACTTGGATCAATTTCAATCAAATTGCCTTTGGCAACGCAATCCAAGAGTTGTCTATGAGACATATTCAGTCCAACATAAAAATTGCGAAGCAGAATTCTAAGGTTCACTTCAAAGGTACAATTACGATAAGACTCCATCATTCTAAACCAAGCATGTTTTAATTTTTCTCCTTGTCTTTGTTTGAAGT
Source organism: Triticum aestivum (assembly GCF_018294505.1). Taxonomy (NCBI): domain Eukaryota; kingdom Viridiplantae; phylum Streptophyta; class Magnoliopsida; order Poales; family Poaceae; genus Triticum; species Triticum aestivum. Next base: position 437,929,883 of record NC_057802.1, on the reverse strand, counting down.
GAAAAACTTCAAACTCAGGAGACAACGCAGTAGATAGAGGACTGGCCATAACGACAAGCAAACGGAAAAGAGGCGAACAGAAAAAGAGAGGGCGAATAAAACGACAAGGGTGAAGTGGGGGAGAGGAAAACGAGAGGCAAATGGAAAATAATGTAATGCGGGAGATAAGGGTTTGTGATGGGTACTTGGTATGTTGACTTTTGCGTAGACTCCCCGGCAACGGCGCCAGAAATCCTTCTTGCTACCTCTTGAGCACTGCATTGGTTTTCCCTTGAAGAGGAAAGGGTGATGCAGCAAAGTAGCGTAAGTATTTCCCTCAGTTTTTGAGAAGCAAGGTATCAATCCAGTAGGAGGCCACGCACGAGTCCCTCGCACCTACACAAACAAATAAATCCTCGCAACCAACGCGATAAGGGGTTGTCAGTCCCTACACGGTCACTTACGAGAGTGAGATCTGATAGATATGATAAGATAATATTTTTGGTATTTTTATGATAAAGATGCAAAGTACAATAAAAGGCAATAAAAATAACTAAGTGTTGGAAGATTAATATGATCGAAAATAGACCCGGGGGCCATAGGTTTCACTAGTGGCTTCTCTCGAGAGCATAAGTACTATGGTGGGTGAACAAATTACTGTTGAGCAATTGACAGAATTGAGCATAGTTATGAGAATATCTAGGTATGATCATGTATATAGGCATCACGTCCAAGACAAGTAGACCGACTCCTGCCTGCATCTACTACTATTACTCCACACATCGACCGCTATCCAGCATGCATCTAGAGTATTAAGTTCATAAGAACAGAGTAACGCTTTAAGCAAGATGACATGATGTAGAGGGATAAACTCATGCAATATGATATAAACCCCATCTTGTTATCCTCGATGGCAACAATACAATACGTGCCTTGCTGCCCCTACTGTCACTGGTAAAGGACACCGCAAGATTGAACCCAAAGCTAAGCACTTCTCCCATTGTAAGAAAGATCAATCTAGTAGGCCAAACCAAACTGATAATTCGAAGAGACTTGCAAAGATAACCAATCATACATAAAAGAATTCAGAGGAGAATCAAATATTGTTCATAGATAAACTTGATCATAAACCCACAATTCATCGATCTCAACAAACACACCGCAAAAGAAGATTACATCGAATAGATCTCCACAAGAGAGGGGGAGAACATTGTATTGAGATCCAAAAAGAGAGAAGAAGCCATCTAGCTAATAACTATGGACCCGAAGGTCTGAGGTAAACTACTCACACATCATCAGAGAGGCTATGGTGTTGATGTAGAAGCCCTCCGTGATCGATGCCCCCTGCGGCGGAGCTCCGGAAAAGGCCCCAAGATGGGATCTCACGGGTACAGAAGGTTGCGGCGGTGGAATTAGGTTTCGGCTCCGTATCTGGTGGTTTGGGGCTACGTAGGTATATATAGGAGGAAGGAGTATGTCGGTGGAGCAACGTGGGGCCCACGAGGGTGGAGGGCGCGCCCTGGGGGGTAGGCGCGCCCCCTACCTCGTGCCCTCCTGGTTGATGTCTTGACGTAGGGTCCAAGTCCTCTGGATCACGTTCGTTCCGAAAATCACTTTCTCGAAGGTTTCATTCTGTTTGGACTCCGTTTGATATTCTTTTTCTGCGAAACTCTAAAATAGGCAAAAAACAACAATTCTGGGCTGGGCCTCCGGTTAATAGGTTAGTCCCAAAAATAATATAAAAGTGCATAATAAAGCCCAATAATCTCCAAAACAGAATATAATATAGCATGGAACAATAAAAAATTATAGATACGTTGGAGACGTATCACTCGTGTACCGCGCCATGACTGACCTCGCGCGCCGGCTCGACGCGCCCCTCATGTACCAGTAGCTCGGCGAGGTCCCCCTCGTGGTCGCATCGTCCCCCGATGCCGCCCAGGAGATCACCAAGACCCACGACCTCAGTTTCGCCACCCGGCCATGGAGACCCAGCGCCGGGTCTGGGGTTCGCCCGGTACGGCGCGCTGTGGCGGCAGCTCCGCAAGATATGCATCCTTGATACGTCTTCGTCGTATCTATAATTTTTGATTGTTCCATGCCAATATTCTACAACTTTTACATACTTTTGGCAACTTTTTATACTATTTTTGGGACTAACATATTGATCCAGTGCCCAGTGCCAGTTCCTGTTTGTTGCATGTTTTTTGTTTCACAGAAAATCCATATCAAACGGAGTCCAAACAGGATAAAAACTGACGGAGATTTTTTTTGGAATATATGTGATTTTTGGGAAGAAGAATCAACACGAGACGATGCCCGAGGGGGGCAGGAGGCAGGGGGACGCGCCCCAGGGGGTGGGCGGCCCCTGACCCTCGTGGCCACCCCGTAAGGCAGTTGGTGCCCTTCTTTCGCCGCAAGAAAGCCAATATCCGGATAACAATCGTGTCCAAATTTCAACCCAATCGGAGTTACAGATCTCCGGGAATATAAGAAACGGTGAAAGGCCGGATCTGAGAACGCAGAAACAGAGAGAGACAGAGAGACAAATCCAATCTCGGAGGGGCTCTCGCCCCTCCCATGCCATGGAAGCCAAGGACCAGATGGGAAACCCTTCTCCCATCTAGGGAGAAGGTCAAGGAAGAAGAAGAAGAAGAAGAAGAAGGGGGGCTCTCTCCCCCTCTCTCCCGGTGGCGCCGGAACACCGCCGGGGCCATCATCGTGTGACGGCGATCTACACCAACACCTCCGACATCTTCACCAACATCTTCATCACCTTCCCCCATGTATGTACAGCGGTCCACTCTCCCGCAACCTGATGTACCCTCTACTTGAACATGGTGCTTTATGCTTCATATTATTATCCAATGATGTGTTGCCATCCTATGATGTCTGAGTAGATTTTCGTTGTCCTATCGGTAATTGGTGAATTGCTATGATTGGTTTAATTTGCTTGTGGTTATGTTGTTGTCCTTTGGTGCCCATCATATGAGCGTGCGTGTGGATCACACCATAAGGTTAGTTGTATGTTGATAGGACTATGTATTGGAGGGCAAGAGTGACAGAAGCTTCATTCTAGCATAGAAATTGATGCATACGGGATTGAAGGGGGACCAATATATCTTAATGCTATGGTTGGGTTTTACCTTAATGAACGTTAGTAGTTGCGGATGCTTGCTAATAGTTCGAATCATAAGTGCATAGAATTCCAAGTCAGGGATGACATGCTAGAAGTGGCCTCTCCCACATAAAACTTGCTATCGGTCTAGTAACGTAGTCAATTGCTTAGGGACAATTTCACAACTCTTACCACCACTTTTCCACACTCGCTATACTAACTTTATTGCTTTTTTACCTAAACAGCCCCTACTTTTTATTTACGTGCTCTTTATATTCTTGCAAACCTATCCCGTTACATCTACAAAGTACTTCTAGTTTTATACTTGTTCTAGGTAAAGCGAACGTCAAGCGTGCGTAGAGTTGTATCGGTGGTCGATAAAACTTGAGGGAATATTTGTTCTACCTTTAGCTCCTCGTTGGGTTCGACACTCTTACTTATCGAAAGAGGCTACAATTGATCCCCTATACTTGTGGGTTATCAAGACCTTTTTCTGGCGCCGTTGCCGGGGAGTTATAGCGTGGGGTGAATATTCTCGTGTGTGCTTGTTTGCTTTATCACTAAGTAGTTTTTATTTGCTGTTCTTAGTTGTTTTCTATCTTTAGTTATGGGTAGGAAACACAAAATACCAAAAAATTAGTTGTACCTACTGAACTAATGGTTGAAGAACCACTCAAAATCTATCACACTCCTGAAGATTTTTACTTGGATCATCTTCGATCCCTTTGTGCTCGTGCTGAAACCCCAACTAGCTTAGTTGAGGGCAAATCTTTAGATGAGCATGCTTGTTATGTGCGACACCACTTATCTCAAAAAGGGAAACTTTTACTGGATCAAATTCATCGTTTGCAATGCGATGCTTGGAATTTATGTGAAATATATGATGTTACTTGTTGTTCTGAAAACCCTAAGAAACACCTTCCCTACCAATGTGAGTTTAGTGATAATGGAATCGTATCTTCGTATGCTAAGGGTGTTTATAATTACTATGATGTTCAACAAATTGAAAAATTTGTTGCTTTTAAGGGTGCTTATGAAATTGCTTCTTTGATTGAAAAGTATGATGCTACTCTTTACAAATCTGAAAATTTTGCCATACTTGAATATTGTTATGATAATTATGCTTCTAATGCCTATGTTAAACCATATATTGAGGACTCCTCCACTGTCCAAGAAGAGACTAATATTTTGCAGGAATCTATGGAAGAAGAAATTGATGAAACTGTGAGCTCATTGGATGAAAAAGATGACGAGGAGAGCGAAGAACAAAACAAGGAAGATCAGATTGATCACCCGTGCCCACCTTCTAATGAGAGTAACTCTTCAACTCATACATTGTTTAATTTCCCTTCGTGCTTACCGAAGGATGAATGCTATGATGATTGTTATGATCCCATTGATTCTTTTGAAATATCCCTTTTTGATGATGCTTGCTATGCTTGTGGCCAAGATGCCAATATGAATTATGCTTATGGAGATGAACTTGCTATAGTTCCTTATGTTAAACATGAAATTGTTGCTATTGCACCCACACATGATTGTCCTATTATCTTTTTGAATTCTCCCGACTACACTATATTGGAGAAGTTTGCCCTTATTAAGGATTATATTGATGGGTTGCCTTTTACCGTTGCACATGATGATTTTGATGAATATAATATGCATGTGCTTGCTGCTCCTACTTGCAATTATTATTAGAGATGAACTATATATCCACCTCTCTATGTTTCCCACATGATAAAATTGCAAGAAACTGTTTATACTATGCATTGGCCTTTACTATGTGTGCATGAATTGCTCTTCTATGATATGCCAATGCATAGGAAGAGAGTTAGAATTCGTCATTACATGATATCTGTTACTTTTTGCTCACTACTAAATTACAAATCATTGCCAATTAAAATTGGCTTTGATATACCTTGGGATCCGGGTGGATCCATTACTTGAGCTATATGCCTAGCTCAATGGCTTTAAAGAAAGCGCTGCCAAGGAGACAACCCAGAAGTTTTAGAGAATCATTTATTTCTGTTGTGTGCTTTTATAAAGTTTAAAAATAAAAATAATGTGCCGAGGTTTTCCTTTAGGATGTTTTAGACTACTTGTTGGTTTGTGCAGTGCAGGACAAAAACTTTGGCTGTACTGCGCGATTTTACATTTTTTTTACTGGAACGTCAAACGGTTCTGAAATTTTTTGCACTGTCTTTCTATACAAATTGTTTATTTTTCCTAATTTTGGCAAAACTTTTGGAGCACCAGAGGTATTGTGAATGTTCAGATTATTACAGACTGTCCTGTTTAAAACAGATTCTGTTTTTGATGCATAGTTTGCTTGTTTTGATGAAACTATCGATTTCTATCAGTGGATTAAGCCATGGAAAAGTTATATTACGGTAGCTATGATGCAAAAACAAAATATGAATTGGTTTGCAACAATACTTAGAGTAGTAATTTGCATTATTATACTAACGGATCTTACCGAGTTTTCTGTTGAGTTTTGTGTGGATGAAGTGAGATCGAGGAGGTCTCGATGTGAGGAGAAGGAGGAGAGGCAAGAGCTCAAGCTTGGGGATGCCCAAGGCACCCCAAGTAAATATTCAAGGAGACTCAAGCGTCTAAGCTTGGGGATGCCCCAGAAGGCATCCCATCTTTCTTCAACAAGTATCGGTATGTTTTCGGATTCGTTTCGTTCATACGATATGTGCAAATCTTGGAGCGTCTTTTGCATTTAGTTTCACTTTTATTTTATGCACCATGCTGGTATGAGATAGTCCATGGTTGATTTATAGAATGCTCTTTGCACTTCACTTATATCTTTTGAGTATGGCTTTATAGAATGCTTCATGTGCTTCACTTATATCATTTGAAGTTTGGATTGCCTATTTCTCTTCACATAGAAAACCGCCATTTGTAGAATGCTCTTTTGCTTCACTTATATTTGTTAGAGCGTGGGCATATCTTTTGTAGAAAGAATTAAGCTCTCTTGCTTCACTTATATCTATTTAGAGAGTTGACAGGAACTGGTCATTCACATGGTTAGTCATAAAATCCTACATAAAACTTGTAGATCACTGAATATGATATGTTTGATTCCTTGCAATAGTTTTGCGATATAAAGATGGTGATATTAGAGTCATGCTAGTGGGTAGTTGTGGATTGTAGAAAAACTTGTGTTGAAGTTTGTGATTCCCGTAGCATGCACGTATGGTGAACCATTATGTAACGAAGTTGGAGCATGAGGTATTTATTGATTGTCTTCCTTATGAGTGGCGGTCAGGGACGAGCGATGGTCTTTTCCTACCAATCTATCCCCCTAGGAGCATGCGCGTAGTCCTTTTTTCGATGACTAATAGATTTTTGCAATAAGTATGTGAGTTCTTTATGACTATGTTGAGTCCATGCATTATACGCACTCTCACCCTTCCATCATTGCTAGCCTCTTCGGTACCATGCATTGCCCTTTCTCACCTCGAGAGTTGGTGCAAACTTTGCCGGTGCATCCAAACCCCGTGATACGATATGCTCTATCACACATAAGCCTCCTTATATCTTCCTCAAAACAGCCACCATACCTACCTATTATGGCATTTCCATAGCCATTCCGAGATATATTGCCATGCAACTTCCATCATCATCATATGAATGACTTGAGCATTCATTGTCATATTGCTTTGCATGATCGTAAGATAGCTAGCATGATGTTTTCATGGCTTGTCCGTTTTTTGATATCTTTGCTATGCTAGATCATTGCACATCCTGGTACACTGCCAGAGGCATTCATATAGAGTCATATTTTGTTCTAGTATCGAGTTGTAATATTGAGTTGTAAGTAAATAAAAGTGTGATGATAATTATTAGAACATTGTCCCATGTGAGGTTATCAAAATAAAAGTGGCCAAAGAAGCCTACAAAAAAAGAGAAAAAACTAAAAAAAAAGAGAAAAGAGAGAAGGGACAATGTTACTATCCTTTTACCACACTTGTGCTTCAGAGTAGCACCATGTTCTTCATATAGAGAGTCTCTTGAGTTATCACTTTCATATACCAGTGGGAATTTTCATTATAGAACTTGGCTGGTATATTCCAACGATGGGCTTCCTCAAATGCCCTAGGTCTTCATGAGCAAGCAAGTTGGATGCACACCCACTTAGTTTCAGTTTGAGCTTTCATACACTTATAGCTCTAGTGCATCTGTTGCATGGCAATCCCTACTCCTCGCGTTGAAATCATTTGATGGGCATCTCCATAGCCCATTGATTAGCCTCATCGATGTGAGGATTTCTTCCTTTTTGTCTTCTCCACACAACCTCCACCATCATATTCTATTCCACCTATAGTGCTATATCCATGGCTCACGCTCATGTATTGCGTGAAAGTTGAAAAGGTTTGAGAACGTCAAAAGTATGAAACAATTGCTTGGCTTGTCATCGGGGTTGTGCATGATTTGAATATTTTGTGTGGTGAAGATGGAGCATAGCCAGACTATATGATTTTGTAGGGATAACTTTCTTTGGCCATGTTATTTTGAACAGACATGATTGCTTTATTAGTATGCTTGAAGTATTATTGCCTTAATGTCAAATGATAGACTATTGCTTTGAATCACTCGTGTCTTAATATTCATGCCATGATTAGATTATGTGATCAAGATTACGCTAGGTAGCATTCCACATCAAAATTATATTTTTTAACATTTACCTACTCGAGGACGAGCAGGAATTAAGCTTGGGGATGCTGATACGTCTCCGTCGTATCTATAATTTTTGATTGTTCCATGCCAATATTCTACAACTTTTACATACTTTTGGCAACTTTTTATACTATTTTTGGGACTAACATATTGATCCAGTGCCCAGTGCCAGTTCCTGTTTGATGCATGTTTTTTGTTTCGCAGAAAATCCATATCAAACGGAGTCCAAACAGGATAAAAACTGACGGAGATTTTTTTTGGAATATATGTGATTTTTGGGAAGAAGAATCAACGCGAGACGATGCCCGGGGGGCCACGAGGTAGGGGGACGCGCCCCAGGGGGTGGGCGCGCCCCTGACCCTCGTGTCCACCCCGTAAGGCGGTTGGTGCATTTCTTTCGCCGCAAGAAAGCCAATATCCGGATAAAAATCGTGTCCAAATTTCAACCCAATCGGAGTTACGGATCTCCGGGAATATAAGAAATGGTGAAAGGCCAGATCTGAGAACGTAGAAACAGAGAGAGATAGAGAGACAGATCCAATCTCGGAGGGGCTCTCGCCCCTCCCATGCCATGGAATCCAAGGACCAGAGGGGAAACCCTTCTCCCATCTAGGGAGAAGGTCAAGGAAGAAGAAGAAGAAGAAGAAGAAGAAGAAGGGGGGATCTCTCCCCCTCTCTCCCGGTAGCGCCGGAACACCGCCGGGGCCATCATCGTGCGACGGAGATCTACACCAACACCTTCGTCATCTTCACCAACAACTTCATCACCTTCCCCCATGTATCTATAGCGGTTCACTCTCCCGCAACCCGATGTACCCTCTACTTGAACATGGTGCTTTATGCTTCAGATTATTATCCAATGATGTGTTGCCATCCTATGATGTCTGAGTTGATTTTCATTGTCCTATCGGTAATTGGTGAATTGCTATGATTGGTTTAATTTGCTTGTGGTTATGTTGCTGTCCGTTGGTGCCCATCATATGAGCGCGCAAGTGGATCACACCATAGGGTTAGTTGTATGTTGATAGGACTATGTATTGGAGGGCAAGAGTGACAGAAGGTTCAACCTAGCATAGAAATTGATGCATACGGGATTGAAGGGGGACCAATATATCTTAATGCTATGGTTGGGTTTTACCTTAATGAACGTTAGTAGTTGCGGATGCTTGCTAATAGTTCCAATCATAAGTGCATAGAATTCCAAGTCAGGGATGACAAGCTAGAAGTGGCCTCTCCCACATAAAACTTGCTATCGGTCTAGTAACGTAGTCAATTGCTTAGGGACAATTTCACAACTCTTACCACCACTTTTCCACACTCGCTATACTAACTTTATTGCTTCTTTACCTAAACAGCCCCTACTTTTTATGTACGTGCTCTTTATATTCTTGCAAACCTATCCCGTTACACCTACAAAGTACTTCTAGTTTTATACTTGTTCTAGGTAAAGCGAACGTCAAGCGTGCATAGAGTTGTATCGGTGGTCGATAGAACTTGAGGGAATATTTGTTCTACCTTTAGATCCTCGTTGGGTTCGACACTCTTACTTATCGAAAGAGGCTACAATTGATCCCCTATACTTGTGGGTTATCAATCCTCCAGCTGCTCAGCGCCGGGCGAGTGCGTTTGTTCCGCCGCGTCCGGGAGGAGGAAGTCAGCCGCCTCGTCGCCGCCATCGCCGCGTCTCCGACGGGCAAAGTCATGGACGCCGGTGAGCGGATAACCGCTCTCATGACCGTTTCGGTGTTCCGCATCATGATTGGTGACTGGTTCGATCGGGGCGATGAGGTCTTGGAGGTACTCGCCAAGGTGCTAAATATCGCTGCCGGGTTCAACGTCAGCGACCTGTTCCCGCTATGGGGGATCATGAGCCTCGTGAGCGGCACCGTGCGCCGGGCAGAGGTGAACACCCGCAAGATGTTCGAGCTGATGGATTGCCTCATTAGGCAGCACCAGGAGCGTAGGTCGCCGAAAGCAGGCGACATGGAAGAGGACATGGTGGGCGTGCTCCTAAGGTTGCAGAAGAAAGATGACCTCGAGGTGCCCCTCACCATGGGAGCCATCAAATCCGTCATCCGAGTAAGTGTGCTGATGTATGTCCGAACAGTTTTGCTGAAGCAACTATTACACATCTAAATACTCTAAGACTCTTGTAAGTATTTTCTTTTGTCTTTTTCTTTTTCTTTCTATTTCTTGTTTGATTGAGTCACTTAGATACACTACAAAAAAAAGACACATCCGTGACATTTTGGGCCGAACGAAATTTTTTTTCTGTCATACATATGACACTTCTATGACGATAATTGTGACAAAACCCGGTATCATCATAGATGTGGTGGGCTCCTACTTCTATGACAAAAAATCATGACAGAAAATGGGCTTTTCGTCCTGGGCGGGCTGGAGACGCAGCTGCATGACATTCTTTGGGCCGTCCATGACGGAAAAAACCGTGGTAGAAGCGAGGGGGAGGAAAATTTCGGGGAGTTCCCGGTTACGGTGGGAGGTCGGGGGCCGAGCGATGCGCGTTTCTCTCATACACGTACGCGCGTGTGTGGGAGGCGTTGGCTCTAACTGAACCCGAGCGAGGCGTTGGGCTCTAACTGAACCCGAGCGATTGCACTGCAGGCTACGCGTTACTGAACCCGAGCGATCGATCGATGGCTGTTAACTGAACCCGATGGAGCGATTCCTTCGCTACTGCTGCTAACTGAAGCCGATCGATTGGATGAACAGTGATTGTTGGGGGGGGTTGGATGAACAGTGAGCGGTGGCGTTGCCTCTGGATGAACAGGACCCCGTGGTGTGGAGGGCTGGATGAACAGTAGACGGTGGAGGGGTGCCCGTGGAGGGGTGGTTGAACAGGACCCCGTGGTGTGGAGGGCTGGATGAATAGTAGACGGTGGAGGGGGTGCCCGTGGAGGCGTGGTTGAACAGTAGCCGGTGGAGTAGCGCGCGGTGGAGGCTGGATGAACAGGAGCCCATGGAGCCTGGAGGAGGTCGACGGTGGAGATGAACAGTATCCCGAGGAGTCCCGTTTTGCGGTACGCCACACCCCTCCCGATGAACATGACCCCCGTTTCGACCGTAGGAGGTCCGTTTCGTCCGTTTTGCGGTACGCCACACCCCTCCCGACCAACAGGACCCCCATTTCGACCGTAGGAGGTCCGTTCGTCCGTTTTCCGGTACGCCACACCGCTCCCAATCAACAGGACCCCCGTTTCGACCGTAGGAGGTCCGTTTCCTCCGTTTTGCGGTACGCCAGACCCCTCCCGATGAACAGGATCCCGTTTCGAACGTGGCCGGTCGAACACAAGGCCGTTTCCTCCGTTTTGCGGTACGCCAGGCCTCATTTCCATCACCTGTTCCGTCCAAGCCCTCCCGATGAACACGACCACGCATTCCGTTCCGACCCAGCTGGTTGGCTCCCACGCGTTCCGTTGCCTCCCGATGAACACGACGCATTACGTTGCCTCCCCATGAACACGATGCATTCCGTTGCCTCCCCATGAACACGACGACGACGCTGTTTCTCCGTTCCGACCCAGCCATGTACACGAGCCCTGGCCGTACGTATGCGCGAGTAGGCGTTCGAGACCCTGCCCGTATGTACGTATGTGGCCACATTTTCTTTCTTGCACCCTGGCCGCTGTACGTACGTGTACATGCTACGTGCGCACCTCTACTATGACACGTACGCGCCTCTACTACGACACGTGCGCGCCTCTACATCGACCAGTATATATGTACGTACACGTTCGCGACCAGAATGACAACGCTACGTACGCTTCGACCAGGTGGGTCCCGACTGTCAGGCACTTCCTTGCCTGCGAAGACGTAGCTGGTGGGTCCCAGCAGTCAGGGGGGCGAATCGTTTTGCATTTTTTTTGCCCGGACGCACTTCCTTGCGCGCGAAGGTGTAGCTGCTGGGTCCCAGCAGTCAGGGGAATCGTTTTTTTGCCCGGACGCACTTCCTTGCGTGCGAAGATGTAGCTGGTGGGTCCCAGCAGTCAGGGGGGCGAATCGTTTTTTTTTCGGACGCACTTCCTTGCGTGCGAAGATGTAGCTGGTGGGTCCCAGCAGTCAGGGGGCGAATCGTTTTTTTCAGAAGCACTTCCTTGCGTGCGAAGATGTAGCTGGTGGGTCCCAGCAGTCAGGGGGAAACGTTTTTTTCGCGAAATATGGTGGCCCGTCCGGTGGGTCCCCGCTGTCAGGTGGAGGAATAATTATTTTGCGCGTAATAAGGAGGCACTTCCTTGCCGTGGCCGTGGACCCAGCTGTCAGCCTCTCCACGTACAGTCCACGTCCGATGGAAGCCATTCCTTGACCACGTTGACCACGCCGCGCCGAGAGCACTAGGGCGATGGACGACGGCGAGGCCTAGGAAGGGGACGACGCGGAGCCAGCGAAGATGCGGCAGTGGATGCCCACGCGTAGAGGAGTATGAGGGTTCACTCATTCGGCTGCGGTGTGAGGCTGCCGTCCCCGCAGAATAACAGGGGTGTGGGTGCATAGAGGGATGGCCTGGCCAGCGGTGGGACTAGTAGGGGGCGGTGAGGCCTCTGCGGCATCACAGCCGGCCACGGGCGGCAGGAGCAGGCGGCACGACCGGCGCTGCTTTGGGCGGCTGGAGCAAGAAGACCAGAGGTTGAAGAAGCACTACGGCCGTTGGATGGACATCGTACGGTCACTAGAGCTAGAATCGTTCATATATTGACTAAAGTTGACAAAGGCCTCCGTGCCAGCCAACTTAGTAGGCCCACAAGTTAGCCTCCCACCAAGGTGGGTCCCAGCTAGCGGGGGGTATTCATTTTTTGTGCGTAATAAGGAGGCAATTCCGGTGGGTCCGAGCTGACAGCGGGGGGAACGTTTTTTTCGTGAAATACGGTGGCCCGTCCTGTGGGTCCCAGCAGTCAGGGGGAAACGTTTTTCTCACGAAATACTGGTGGCCCGTCCGGTGGGTCCCTGCTGTCAGGTGGAGGAATAATTATTTTCCGCGTAATAAGGAGGCACTTCCTTGCGGCTGCCGTGGACCCAGCTGTCAGCCTCTCCACGTACAGTACTCTTCCGATGGAAGTCGGTCGTTGACCACATTGACCACGCCGCACGGCGGTGGACGACGGCGAGGCCTAGGAAGGGGACGACGCGGAGCCGGGGAAGACGCGGCAGTGGAAGCCCGCGCGGAGAGGAGTACGAGGGTTCACCGGTTCGGCTGCGATGTGAGGCTGCCGTCGCCGCAGAATAACAGGGGGTGTGGGTGAGTAGAGGGATGCCCTGGCCAGCGGTGGGAGTAGTAGGGGCGCTGAGGCCTGCGCGGCAGCACAGCCGGCCACGGGAGGCGGGAGTAGGCGGTCCCGCCGGCGCAAGAAGATCAGAGATTGAAGAAACACGACAGTCGTTGGATTGACATCCAACGGTTACGTCTGCTAGAATCGTTTGTTGACGTATATAATAACTAAAAAAATCTTGCATACGTGTCAACTAAACAGGCCCACAAGTCAGACCACTCCCTCTTTTTTTTAATAATTTATATATAGCTCATGGCAACTTCTTATGCAATTTATTGCAGTCGTTTTTTGGTTGGCTAGGGCCAATTTCGCATATTTCTGTGGGTTCCAAACTATTTTTAATACCGAAATGTCGAGCCAATTTAAAGTACTTTGAATATATATTTAAATTAGGTTAATGCCGAGTGAAATAGGAATCTGAAAATGTGAAAAAATTCAAAAATTATAAAGTAATTGCCAATTTGTCATCTGTTTTTATATTTACAACCCATTTCATATTACTTTCAAGATTTGCAGGCGTCTTGAAAGAGTTGTAGCCCATCAGGGCGTAGAAAAATAAGTAGGACTGGATTGGGTATTCTTCAGAAAAAATAAACTGGGCTCATTTTCACAAAGAAAAAACAGCTAGGCTGGTCACATGGTGAACATGAAATATAAGCCTGGGCTAGACGGGCCACAGCCCAGTTCAAACCCTGCTCCGTCTCAACAATACCAAACAAAAAAAATACTGCTCGAGTAGCTATGTCCCAGGTGTCAGCCGATCTTGTGCTGTTCTCTTGTCTATTGACTATATACGCTCACAATGTCGTGGGTCCCAGATGTCAGGAAAACACTAGGAGGAAGCATTTTATTTTTCCATACACTGACGTGGTGGGCCCCTACTGTCATCCTCTCCATGTACTTCTACCGATTCCTGTTGTTTGTTGACCATGTTGACAACGCGAGAGGGCGGCGCCGCGGCGAGCGCACCAAAGCGCGCGGAGGACGTCGGCGTTAACGATTTAGGAGACGGTGGGGCGGCGATGCGTGCGCTGATGCGCAGCCAGCCGTGGGAGGCGGAAGGCGGCCCCGCCGGCGCTGGTTTGGTTTTGGCGGCTGGAGGAAGATAGGACTGAAGAAACACGGCAGACTGTAAAAGCAGCAGGAATACTTAACAACCTTAACTGAAACCAGCAGGGGCACTTAACAACCATAGCTGAAAGTAGTATGAGTACTTATACAGGTTCAACCGTACAAAGCACGCCTCGAACAGTGCTACTTTGCCTACAGTTAACCAAGGGTGAGGCCGCCAAGCCCCAGGACATGGCCCAGGCGCCACCTCGCGCATCCACAACCTTCTGAAAGCGGCTTCATCTCGCAACGTGGTCAATAAATAGGATATTCGCTTTAGAGCCATGGAAAAGCATGAACATAATCTTCTGTCCTATTCTCCAAGATGGACGGGCCTTCATTATTTGAGACCACCCATGAATAAGTATCTTTTCACCTCCAAGGGGAATTGAGTAGGTCGACATAAACATCATGTTGTGACCAAGCGCAAGTCTGACCCGACCATGGTCAGGCATCTGTATAGGAACAATAGAACTCGGCAGTTCCTGTTTCAAGAAGATCACAGCTGTAAAACTGTGTATAAGCAATAGTTTATGAACAACATATATAACAGAAAACAGCTCGTACCATAAGTTTCTCGACACAGTTGGACCTGTTCAACGAGTGCAGCAGTGGCACACATATCCCACGTGGCCTTCCACCATTGAAACGCCCCACAAGGACCTCAAGACGATCAATAAAGTGTAGGAACTTGTGGATGTCGATCCAGTCAACTTCAATGCCATTAGTAACAGCCGAGTTATTACAGAGTAACAAACGAGCAGACTGCTTAACTCTGAAAAAACCTACACGTGCCACCAATTATAAGAAAATATTAGTTAGAGGTAGCATCTTCATGAGAGATTCGTTGCTACTTCTAAAGTTAAATTGTGATTAGTTAGACAGAATAGGTGGATTAAGAACTAATCGAGGCAACAAGCAAGAACCAGATACAAAACTAACATGGATGAACAATTGGAACGACGTCGGGGTGGAAGATCGCAGTGAAGATGAGACCAGGTTCTGCTATTTTCATCCACATTCGTGCGCCAACTTTCAGTCCGTAACACTTGAGAAAGTTTATCCAAGTTCGGCCATAAAAAAAGAAGCGATCTTCTTGGTTCATGAACCCAACTCGGAACTTATATCCATGGCTTGTCTTCACTGTGACCATTAAACTAGTGTACTCAGTTATGGCAAGGCCGAGCATCTTGAGTACATGTGTTCTGGCAGAGCAAATAATACACTGCAGGAAAAATAATATGAGAACACAGCATGTTCAAAAAAACCCCACCCTCCCGGATAGAAAAGAGGATTCTAGGAACATACTGTGCGCATTTCAAAATGCTGTGTTAGGATGAGAAGGAACAAGTGTGGCGTCTCGCCGAGGGCGCAGAAACCTGTAGGGTACTCGCACTTTGGGCACTGCAAATGAAACACACTAGATTCAGTAAGAAGAAAAATGCATGAACAGCGGCGGCTGCCATCCTAGGATTACCTGCGACCAAGGGACTTGGATTTATCGGGGATGGATGAAGAATTTGTACCTGGTTCTCCATGAGAAAACCCTATGCAATCGCCGAGAGGGGGTTTTCTCTGAACAAGCAGACGAGGGAGAAGGGGATTCAGGCCCAGTGAAATATTGCCGCTTCGTCCGTCCAGCTTACTGCTAAAGCTGGAAAGGGGGGGTTGTGATTTGACCGCTCATTGGGCATTACTGCGGCGCTACGACCGGGGTGTGTCTACCGTGAAGTTGTGCACTCTAATTTGTGCATATGGCACGTGGACCCCGTTGCCGGTTGCCCCACATATCAATGAAAGGAAGTAGAAAGACAGGAGTAACTAGTTACACGTAAATATATTTTTTGATAGAGAGATACTCCCTCTGTAAAGAAATATACAAATCTTTTATATCACAGGCTCACCTTGCCGAGAAATATACTCCCTCTGCAACGCACGGGCATTATGGGGGTTCAGCTTTTTTATGGGGGTTCAGCTGAGAATATAATACTCAGATAGGCTCACGGTTCTGGACTTTGGGCCGCAGGCCGACCCTGCATGTTTGGGGGCCCATGTGTTCTACCTCAGCGCTTTTCATATTGCAAGCGATCGGTACGGCGCTGGTTTTAGATGCTGTCACAAGGCGAATACACAAAATTGAATAAAGCACGGCAGCTGTTGGAATGAAATCGAACGATAGTTCCTAACCAGCAATCAGAGTTGCAATTCTATCAACGATATACCATGTGATAAATAATACTGTCGTACTACGTATACACACAGGACACTTGTTTCACCATGCCAGATTATTACATCAAAATCTCTCGGAGGATAGATCAGTTCGGCAGTTGCGTGCTGCTACTGAAGAATTTCAAAGTTGATTTGGACCAGCTCTCCTTGCCGAGAAAGTTCGATTTTGACATCATCCCCTACCGCAAGATATGATTTAGATTTGAACCTTGACCATCCTTTAGCATCAATCATCATGCGACCATCCTTTGTACTTCCGGTATATTGAGCAGGTTCATTCACACCAAGGCTGCGCATGGTAAGAGAAACTTGGCCGCGGTTGCCCGGATTGTTGAACGACTCCCTCGTTGCTCTAGGAATTCTCTGTTTGCAAACAAGAAGACATACCCAAACAGTTAGATCAACACAGTGAATCATGTGAAACAACATGGAAAGAAAAAAGAACGAAGCACTTGGGCGGCCAATGCTTACCAAGAAGGTGGACATGTCGGTTTTTGTAAGGACTTTGGTATATGAAGTGTGAACTGCAGCCCAGTCTGTTGCCGGTGCAACTGCATGGGTCAGGGCAGATGCAAGTGCAAGTGTTGGTGCAGGTGCCGAAGCCGCCGCTGCTGCCGGAGATGGTGCTCCTTGTAGAGCTGGTGCCGGTGTCGGAGCAGGTGCCGGTGTCGATGCCCGATCCTCCGGTAGATCAGACTGATCCGCTGACGCGGTCGGTGCCCAATCCTCAGCAGGATCAGACTGAGCTGCTGCCGCTGTCAGTGCTAGAGCAACTGCCGGTGCTCGATCTGTGCGAGACAGCGGCGATCGTGTCTGGTCTGCTATGATCAGCTTTCTAACTTGACTAGGATCCGTGACCATGATCCAGTTTTTTTCTTCATTTCTTTTAAACGCGAGAAGGACTAATTGTGGCGTTTTTGTTAAACCAAACTGCAGTTCATTATAGGGATTCAGCTTGTACTCAGACAACAGACTGATCCAATTTTTTCCAGTAATATAAGTGATGGACAATGCCTTCGTTACTGACACGACATAAGAAGTGAAACCTGCAAAAATAGCCATCGTAGAGAAAACCAAACGGTTTATTCTGTGATGAATGTCACATGGCAAAACCTGCATCGTAAAATTGCAGGAAAAGAAAGAAAACATGACATTAAATCAATAAGATTTAGACAGTAAATCAATAAGATTTACTTGATGTGACACGAGTGAATCCTTACCAGGAAATCACTATGTTGAAGTACTAAACAGAAGATTAATCGTCCAACTACGCGTGGCATGCAGGGGCCTCGCCTACTCCCACAAGCAGGACAGTCCAAAGGTCGTGACAAATCGTATGGACCGAACATCCATGGGACTGGAAATCATGGTGGGTGCGATAAACCCTGCAATGCATACATATATTGGAGTGTAACCATAATTGATAAACCGTCCTCACAAAAAATATGCTGGATATTTCAAAATATACATACTGAATTGAGTGGACTGACATTAACATAGACCGTTCACACACCAAAAGCGGCAGTACTAATAAACAATACAGGGTTCACAAACACAAATCAAGTACTGAACAATAGTACTTACTACAGACAAGCAAAGTTGCACTAACTAAACTCTGCAGACTATTTCTTGCCACCGATCTACGGGATGAACCCCGCATAACTGACCAGGCCATGGACTTCGTGTGAGATGTCTACATGCACCATCACCATCTTGTCAACCTTGGAGAACCTAACAGAGTGGTCTTTCCACTCATAAACATGATGATGAAGATAGGCCGCATCAGATTTGTTGGGAAGCTTTACAAGAACCACACCCTTCGTAATCGAAGGCATAGCTAGGAAATTGTTGTGGTCAAGTACAGCCTCGAGAACACGCCTGACAACAATGCTACAGGAAAACACTAGTTCAGGACACGTGGCGACAAGGACACAGCAGCTGGATAGTTCAGCAATAGAACTCATCATCAGGTCTTCCAGTTCACACGGCATGACTTTGAGAACTTCATCTCCACCGCGGACCTGGTTCTAATTCAAACAGAAACCATATTTTGTTACTACCCCCGTTCAGAAATATAAGATGATTTTCGATATTATACTCCATATATGACTACATATACGCACAGAAATGAGTGAACAAAGACACTAGAACATGTCTTCAAAGGCATGAGAGCAGAGGGATTACATGCAATATCCATAACACAAGTTACTGAGGCAAATATACCCTCTTAAAAGGTAGCATTGATGTTCATAAAGTACTCCCTCCGTCCCAAAATTCTTGTCTTAGATTTGTCTAGATACGGATGTATCAAGTCACATTTTAGTATTAGATACATCCGTATCTAGACAAATCTAAGACAAGAAATTTGGTACAGAGGGAGTAGTTGAAAGTAATCTATAAGAAATCAGTGTCAACCTCTCGCATGTTTTGGTCAAAAGAGGAATTTAGAACCGTCATTTGGCACACTAAAATCACATGCAAGATCATCCAGAAAGTTGTACTACCAGTACTAGTACTGCGTGTTAGATGAAAAAACACGATCAAGATCGAGAAAAAGATCGTCAACAAGAGACATTACCTGGACTTGCTTAATGAGGGATCCCAGAGAGGGGGGCTTGGACAGGGCGATGGCTTTGAGCTTGTCTGCGGTAGTCTCGGCGGGGTGCTTGCGCTTCTTCGTACCATGAGCCTCGACGGTTTTGGCCAGAGCCATAGACATCACGTCGGCCGGTGCTCCGGCGTCCATCCAAGAGAGGAAGCTGAGAGAGAAGAGTGAAAGGAGGAACGAGATGAGGGATAAGTGAAGCGAGTGGGGGTTTTCTTCAAGAGAGGAAGCTGAGAGAGAAGAGTGAAATGATGGTTGCTTCGTCCGTCCAACTTACTGCTGGAAAGGAGGGGGTTTTGTGATTTGACGGCTCATTGGGCATTACTGCGGCGGTTCGATCGGGGTAGTCTACCGTCACTCTACTACGGAGTAATTTAGTGCATGGATGGTGGACCCAGGTGCTGGCTGTCCCACACGTCGGCGAAAGTGAGTAATTTAGTGCATGGCTGGAGGAGGATCCGCACGGTAGAGCGTGTCCACTGTGTTTCTGAAGAAAAAAATGATTACAGCAAGCGTTTCCACTCTTACGACAGAGAAGTGCGAAACACGGCAGCCACTTGAACATACACAATGCTCCTACTACTAGGCATGTGCAGTGGTTCATACGTCAGTACTACATAATCTTGTTGCTAGTGTAGTAAGATATGACGATAACAAATGATGTTGTGCGCATGTCAACTACTCCTATATGTAACATAGTACCGCTTTTTCGACTGTTCGGTCGAGAATGAACGGTGAGATCAATGTTAACAGAACTAGGTCCACAGCGCACGGAGAGTATGGTGCTATAGTACTCCACGAAACATGAACCATATGAAGCACGAATAGTGTTAGGCAGGGTGTATGAAGGGTGCACGGGATGGGAGCAAAAGTTCCCTTCTCGACCCACTTTTGGGTGTTTGGCAGAGTGCATGAAGGGTGCATGAGTCCACACTAGTAGGTTGACAATTGAGATGAGAATGCAACCAAACACACCCACACGCTTTGTGCTACAGTGACTGGTCTGCACCGTTTGAGTTTGATCCAACGGTCATGTTGCGCCGAGACATGGACATGCCCATGCAGAGGGCGCCTAAACACCACCGAAGTCCCTCTGCTTCTCGAGGCGCACGATGTTGGTGATGCAGGGTGCAACCGCCAGTAGAGCCCGCTCCCGGTCGACGGGAGCTAGCTCGTCAAAGACGGCGTCCAATGGCACGAATGGATTCCTGTGACGGAGCCCTGAAAGGATTCGCCCGGCAACGGCGATGGCAGCCCGCAACCCCTCCTTGTCCAGCTCAGCCCCCACCATCGCGCGGAGACGGCTCAGCTCCTCGGAGATATAGGTGAAGAAGGAGACCAGGTCAGGAAGCTGCAGCTCGTTGAAGTCGACCGGGTGGTCGAACGGGTTTAGCCCGACGGCCGGCATCGTCGCGCTGGCACGACGGTAGGCATCGCGCAACCGCAACACATGCGTGGCAACTTGGTTCACCAAGTGGCTGAGGCGATCCTGGACCTCGTCACGATCGGCCCGCTCGCGCTCCAGCCGGCTCCCCTGACGGCCTATCGTATCTCCCGCTTTCTGCAGCAACGCCCCCGACGCCTCGAGCATCTTTGTGGTGGACGCCTGCCGCTTTTGAAGCTCCGTGAACTCCTGCACATAAAGGAGGAGCATGGCACTCCTCTCCTCCTTGAGCTCACGGAGCTCCACGTCCTTGGCCCTGAGCTCCGCATCCTTGGCATGGAGCTCCTGTGTCAGGCGCCTCACCTAGGACTCCGTGATCTGCTGCGCCGCCATGGCACCAGGTGGAAGCAATGGGGAGAGGAAGCAAAGGGGGCGAAACGGCTGAAAGGCAATGCAATCTATGGGAAGGTGGAGGGAGCGGGGAATCTTTTGGTTTTCACCACGGTAAAACACCAGTCGACGACTTCTCACATCAGGGAGCAGTGGGTTTTTACAGCCGGAGTCATCGTGACTAATTGCTGCCGCGCCTGCTTCTGTCAATCAAAAAATTAAAAATCTTGCCGCGCCTGCTCCCGTCAATCAAAAAAATAAAAATCCTGCCGCACCCAAACACCAGAGCAACGCCGCGGTCGATATTTAAATTTACCTGCCGACAAGTAGATAAAAAAGGGGTGAAAAAACAAATGTAGCGGCAGCCTAGCTAATCGGTCGAACTAGCCCAACTAGCTAGCCACCGTGCTTCACTGATGTACTCGGCGGGAAAGGTGGTCTTTCGTGATTTTGATGACTCATTTACTTGCTTCGGCGCTACGACCAAGGAGGACACAGAAAATGCGCGGTAGGGCGTCCCACGTCAGGAAGAATATATGCATGCACCACCCGGGAGGACCCCGAAACCGCGCGGTAGGGTGTGCCACGTCTCGGCACGGAGGAAAAATGTGCGCGTAAAAATATACTGTATCAGACGTAGTACCTATGGTTCGACCTCGGGACCTAGCCAGTCAGTCGAAAACACCCCACTAGCCACACAGCTTCATCATGCAAATGTGGCACAGAGGGTAGATGTGGTTAGCTCCGTCTCGACCAGCCACAACGTCTCTTGTTCTAGGCGATTCTTATATTTTCCAAGCTTTTTTTAGTTGTAATAACACCACGGCAAGCTAGCGCCGCTCTTCGTGTGTGCCCGTGCAAAGGTTAGACGATGGAGAGAAGAGAGATTGAGATCGCAGACCTGGGACCCACCAGTAAGTGAGACAACGGTCATGCACGTGTTGACGAGGCACTCCCTCTACTCTACTCAACACAAGTACTGTATAAAATCAAGTTATGGGACAAAGCCAACAACCATTCGTTTTTTCAGGCTATCGACTTACGCTTTGTAGTCCAGGTTGTCAGTTCGAATCTCGTCTTTCAGATTTGTTAGTTTTAGGTCCAAATTTGATTAATGACAAGTGGGACCCCCGTGTGTTGTTCCGATATTTCAGTGTAGGATGGTTTTTTTGAACAAACACTTTGCGCGGTTAGACAAGTAACGGCACGAGTTACACGTATTTTGCAGGTTTACGAACAAAAATGACAGCGACATAGAATATCACATCCACCCCGCAGCTTAGATACTATGGTGATACGAGTTTTTACACCGTTGGAAGTGAGATCCAATGGCTTGGGAGTAGTCTATGTAATTATGCGCAATTTCCAAACTCTCCAAAGGTTTTTTTGCAAATAAAACATGCAGGCCTCGTGTGTGCCGCTGCACCTTCGATCCAACGGCTCCCCGGTGCTCATATTAGGTGCTCCCCGTAGCTTAATTACCCGCTATGGTGATATGAGCATCTAGGTCGTATGATCAGTGATCAGATGGCACATGCGTAGTACTTGTACTTTCTGCGCATTTCCCAAACTCTATCAGCCGTATATTGCAAAAACATTCAAACCTCCTACTGTGGGCCGTTAGATCTCAGTGAACTCGTATCACCATAGAATCTACGGTGCGGGAGCACCTCATACTCTCCCGTGCGAGAAAACATAAGGTGCTATCGCAGCTTGGATGCTACGGTGATACGAGCTTGGAGGTCGTTTGATCTGAGATCCAATGGCATCTGAGCAGTCTTTGTGCTTATAAGCAGTGACCGAACTCTTTTGGGGATTTTCTGCAAAAAAACCATTCGAACCACCGAGGAGGTGTTGGGTCACAAATCCAACGCCTCCGAAGAGCTTGTATCACCAAATCATCTAAGGTGTGGTAGCACATGATATTCTTACATATAGGAGAATATGATGTCCTCCTTCATCTTAGATGTTACGGTGATACGAGCTTCGAGGTCGTTGGATATGTGATCAAAGGGCATCTAAGTAGTTTTTGTACAAATTGTGTTCAATTCTCAAACTCATCAAGGTTTCCTGCAAAAATATTAAGACACATCATGTGAGCTGCTATATCTCAGATCTACAAGCTCCAAGCAACTCGTATCGGCATATAGCATCTAAGGTATGGGGGCACATGATATTCTCCCGGGAAGGAGGGGTGGGGGGTGCACAACCCATCGGTGGTTGGGAGGGTGGGGACAAATATAATCTAAACAACCCTAAACAGAGCTCCACAATTTTATCTAAGGTCGAGGGGTTGACCCCCGACAATCATAGCTCCGCCTAAACACAACATTTGCATGTACTGTAGTACTAGACTTAATACTCATGTTTCAGTTTCATGTTCATTTTAAATATTGAACTGAGGACCATGGATGTCTTTCATTTTACTCCTTTCGTTCCTAAATATTAGTCTTTTTAGAGGCTTCAAATGGACTGGCACATACGGATGTATATAGACATATTTTAGAGTCTAGATTCACTCATTTTGCTCCGTATGTAGTCACTTGTTGAACTCTCTAAAAGACTAATATTTAGGAATAGAAGGAGTATTTTTGAATTCGTGTCATACATGCATGGTTTGGAAAAATAGATGCACTATACTTATTGGATTGTTGTTGTGTTCGTGCGTGTGTGTCTCTGTGTGTGTGTGGTCATATGCTTGATACATACAAAGTTTTCTCACCTCCATATTGTTCATCTTTTAAATTTGAATTTGCATTGGAAAACTTACTAGGGATACCATGAAATGTGAAATCCACATTGAGATCACTATATCACAAACTCACTCTAATTCAACAACTCATCATAAATCAATTATCACGTTGAGATTAGTATTTGCAAGGAAAATACGGGTATTGTAATACACATAGATTCGTTCGGCAATTTAAAAGGTTTCTTTCGTATTCTCGAATGGTAGGACCCAACGGCGTACCAGTCAGACCTTGGCTCGTGTTGATCCTAAAAAAACCGGGCTCGTGTCCTTCGATGGCGTGCGTGGTACGCACATTAGGCAACCCCAACCAGTCGAGCCTCAGCGTTTCAAGTCGAAATATCTGGCGGCCAGAATTCCAGCCCTAGGAAATTCCCCTCATGTCCCCGGTCCATAATGACTACCGATGAACAATGGAGGGATGCTTTAGTAACTAGACAACGTTACCTACCGTGCCGAGCACCGTTCAATTCCCTCGGTCGCCGCTCGTCAAGGTCACCCGTCAACTGCATTGCCTAGTACTACTACTACTACACCAGGATGAGCACAAAATTAAGCCCGTTTGTTCGTGCCTAGTATTTGAGTTAATATATCAGGCAATGCACTGGTACGGAGGGATTATCCTTTTACTCTACATATATAACTTGTCTGAAGTCTAACTAAGCAAAATGTTTGACCAAATCCGTTCATAAGAAATACAACAGGGCAGATGTACAGCTTGAAAATTTATTGCATGATGCAGGTTATGATATTGTTTCGAATCCTGGATCTTAAATTTCAGAAAATCCAAAAGTGAGCATAAATTCTTGAAACTAAGCATGGTCACGTGATATGGCACAAATATTACTTCGTAAGTTTTTTCTTCAATTTGAGACAAGCTGCTTATGACAAGTTGCACAAATGAAGAGCCAAGGTATTTTGGAACAAAGACCTGTCACGTTAAGGCGAACGCTTTCACTATTGAAACCATGGGCGTTTACGTGCCGCCACGAGTCCCTGCTTCTCATCGGCAGGTGCCGTCCGAGCAAGCGTGTGAGTCGACGGGAGACGTGCGAGCAGACCGCTGCGCCGGCTATCAGGGAGGCGTGCGAGCAGACCGCTGTGCAGGCTAACCGGGAGGCGAGCCCTTTGACCAGGCTCCGCCGCCCACCGTCGTCCCAACTGCTCCCACTTTTAATGTCGCCGGCGCCGCAGTTTAAAATCAACCCCGCACTACCCGGTATCGCTACAATCCTCTCTCTTCCTCTCCGATTCTCCTGTCGTCTACCTCCAACTAGCCTGACCTAAACGTACGCCATGCCGCATCATGATGGTCTGCCCTTAGTGTTCCAGTTTCTTGAGCAAGACACCCGGCCAGAGTCTCAAGAACATAAGGCGCTTTGGGACGAGCTTGAACTGGCCTTGCGGGAAGACGCCGCACCTGTCCCCGCTCCCGTTCCGGCTCCCGTCGCCCCGACTGCGCCAGCGCCCATCCCCGTGGCATTGATGGGCTGGGAGCCCCACATTGTCGCCGAGCTTGATCCCACGGGGTTCCACGAGGTCCCCGCCGACTTTCACGCGCTCGTGCACCTGCCAGCGCATGCGCCTGCGCGTGCACTGACGCGCACGCCCGTGCCGGTGCCCGTGCACCTGCCAGCGCATGCGCCTGCGCGTGCACTGACGTGCGTGCCCGTGCCGGTGCCCGTGCACACGAATGTCTCCGCCGCGCCGTTGACAGCGCCTGTCCCCGCGCGGGTGCCAGTGCCCCCCTCAGCGGCATGGATGGCCGCCGTCGACCGCTTCCTTACACCAACACCAGTCGCCTCCTCCCCCCAGTTGACTCGCTCCGAAGTTGAGAACATTTTGGCCTTCCTTGAAGCTAGGCCAACGTCCAGGAGTACGCCAACAACGGCGCAAGACGCCGCCGTCGCCGTCGGTCAGTGGCCCGACGACACACAGAGCACGGCAGAGGAGCCGCTTCCCACCGCGAGACGCCCCCGCCGCCGCCGCGTAATATAAATTTGCCATGAAAAACGTTCGGATTGCCATGCTTAAAATCCGAACGTTTATCATTTCCATTTATTTTATATCGATCGTCGTATAATTTAAAGTCGGAGTCAGACTGAACGAAATGTATGGTTTGATCGATTGAATGTTCTGCCAGAGCCGTATCAAATTAAATATAAAACGTCATCAAGCCACATGTATTCCTTGTCATCCAACGACCTAGACTGCTTCAATGTCGAGCCTCAACACGTTTAGCGTGCAGTTAATTTCATGCCAAAAATAGTGCTAATCACATGACAACACGCAAATAATATCCTAGTAGTTAATATCCGCATGCACTTAATATACTTCCAAATTAACGTGCATTGCACGTACACACTGACTAGTGCTGCTAGTATGTGAAACTGGTGCCGTGACTTGTGAACGCGTCCAGATATGGTCAACGGCAACATCGCCCGCGAGTTCTTCCTGTTTGCCCGTGCGTCTAAACGCGGAAGGGGAGGAGAGAGAGAGAGCACACATGGAACCCACCAGTAAGTGAAGGCGAATAGTACTAAAAATAATATTACATATTATCCATTAATTAGGTTGTGGTAATATAAAAACATTATGTGAACAAAGGAGGTACAACAAACATTGCTATTCTACGTATGTTGCCTATTGACGTGCGGCTTGAAGGCCCGGTCACATGTTCGATCCTCGTCCTTTATTTTTTAATTTGTATATGGGTCCAAATTTGTTTCATGACATGTGGGCCCCTCGGTGTGTAGTTTGTAGCACTTTAATTTGTGGGTCAAAATTTGTTCCATTCCAAGTGGACTATCGGTGTGTAGTTTTGTAGCTTATTTATAATAATTAAAGAGAACAACATAGTTTTTTCAATAATACCATGGTGCGACGTTGAAGGCGAGAAAGGACGTGCGAGAGAGCGATGACCGAGCCAGAGGGAAATCAACTAGGGGAGTTGCGTGGGTTGCAATGGTGTTTGGAGTAGTTGTGGGCCGAATGCTACGAAAATATAATCTAAACCGACCGGAATAAATGCCTACACAAATTAATCCAAGGTTGGAGTGCCCCTCGCAATGTAAATAGCTCCGGCTTTGCGAGGGATGGAGAGGTAGTAGCTTCAATGCGTGGAAGATACGGTGTGAGAAAGCGAGGTCAATTGAGAGACATATAGATAGAGAGACAAAGTGAGTGTGGTCCGACATTCATTGAACAAATATATATGCTCAGGAGAGATATTTTCCGATTGAGCTTTTTGGCAAGGGCGAGGGCTGTAAGATAGAGCTTGAGAGATGATCCAGTCACAGACGTGTAGATATATTTTGTGCGTGGGAGAAGCAAGGTCAACCGATCACATAGGGTCGCCGTGCGATCGAAAGAGTGAGATGGGTTGGAGAGAGTGACCTAGATAGACGATGTGCGTGAGAGAGTATACAATGTGAATAGGTCGAATTGGGCTCAAACATGGTGATATATCGTTTTTGTCCTAGAAAGAGCGAGGTCAATCGAGACATACGGAGAGAGAGAGAGAGAGATTGAGTGAGCGTGGCCCACCATGAGGTCGAAAGAGTGGCGGCAGCTTGGATGGACTAACCTAGATAGACAATCTGCGTGAGAGAGTATAGAGTGTGTCGATCGAGGCCCGAACAGGGAGATATATCATTTGTGTGTGAAAGAAAACGAGGTTAAACGAGACTCAGATAAAGAGAGCGAGATTGAGCGAGTGTGGCCCGCCGTGCGGAAGAAAGAGTGAGATAGTCTTGAGGGAGTGACCTAGATATACAATGTGCGTGCTGCGCATGAGAG